>NC_133826.1:11599233-11909016 GCF_047830755.1 Zonotrichia albicollis | reverse complement strand
TGAGGGGGTTTTCCAGCCTCACACAGGGCTTCAAAGACAGTGTGTCACAGGCTTTCAGCTCTGACAGAAAAAGACAGACATGGCTTTGGGCTGTGACTGAGACAATGCTGGACTGTTATGTGGTTAAAACCAGCTAAAATTCCACCAATTTTTCAGTAAACTGAAGAGTAATGCTAGAAACTGGACAGTCTGTGACTCTACTTCAGGCAATTTAATATCTCCTATCTTTTATTTTCCTTTTCTCTCTATTCCATAAAATACCAATAAATCCTCTTTTTCTTTAATCTAAGCTTAATTGGGTTTTTGGCTGTTATCTGGGAAAATTACTTTTTCACATTCCTGAGGGAAACAGAACAGTGTCCTCAGGAGAGCGAACACGTCAGCCTGGTGGTCAAGGTCAGGGGAAAAAACTGTTATCTTCTTTTAAAGAATTGCCTCAAAGGGGTCAGTCATGTCATTATGAACAGAGAAAGGGCTAAATGACTTGAGGATACAATGCACCATCAGGGACCTAGATACACATAATAGTCTACTGGTACTGAGTGGTAGGATTATACACAAACATGTTAGGAATAAGATGGATATCTTAAAAAAACACTTCAAAAGTAATGTGCTGAATGAAATACAGTGCACGTGCAGAAGTCATATCATTTAATTATAAAAGTGTAATTAAAGTGGTGCAATTGTCCTAATGTGGATGGAGACTTAGAGGTACAAAGGTGTTTGTTTCATGATAAGCAAGTCTTAGAAAGCAAGAATAAAGGACATCTCTGGGATAAGGTATCTTGACACTATACATCTATGCCCAAGGCAGAAGACAACTATTTCCATTAGGGATGTGAACATAATGGAAAAAAAAGTGCACAGAGACCAGTCCCGACAAAAGAGAGCAGAAAAGGACAAAATTGGGTTTTTGATTTAAAAAGCATTTGAAAAAAGCAGTTGTCTTTTGTTTGTACATGAAAGGCATGCCATCATGAACACAAAGGAAACTCTGCATCTCAGTGACGTCCTCCTCAGGGTTTGCACAAACAGGCTTTCCATTAATAGTTCTCCACATTGTGTAATTATAGCAAACAGAAATACACCCACCTCCACAAGGTGCTTTCAATGGAGTTATCACTTTGCAACACTGAGCCTAGCATTTTCATTATTTTTGCTGCATTGTATCACAACGCTGCTTTGAATATTTATTCAAAGCATTTGTGTTCCAAATATTTCCATTTTCAGAATATAATTTAATGTATAGACAGAGCAGCAGACTGTCTGCTTCCTGACAGGGCTGATAAGAACCAAAATGTTTACAAGGCAAAGCTGTCTGAGAAGCAAAGCAACAGACCTCTGCAGGACAGCTGCTCACACAGGAGTATCTGCTGGAAAAACTGAAATACTCACACTGACAGAACCTTCCTACCTGCTAACCACACATGTTCCTCTGAAATACCAACACAACTCATGAGTACAACCAAAGCTATTTTTATTGTGAAAATACTCTACTTTCCCCTTCTGGGGTTAGATGTAGATACAGTACAGATAAATTCCAGGCACCAACCTAATTGAAACGTTTTGCTGTGGCACCAACGCTATTCCATGAGGTTTTTCTCCTCTTAGCTGTGGTGTGCTGGGATGAACATGCATAATTATACATACATACATACACATATATATATATACATACATACATATATATATATAAAAAATCTTACTTTGCCTGGATGTCCTCACCAACTCTGTATGCCATGGAAACTCACATCAGAGTTTGTGTTGTTTGTCCGGCATTGAGCACTCTTACCTCCAGCTGCATTCTTTGGCAACCTCCTGCAATCCTAAATTGCACCCACAATCTACTAAATCCCTATCCAGGATCAAGTTGCTCCCATGGGACAACTGTGCAAGTGATTAAAAAAAATACCTCAATATTCATAATTCTACTGTGGCTGCTTTGTGAGAGGGCTTGGAAGGGAATAAACAACCCTGAAACAAACTGCTTTATGAATTATTCTGATTCAAATTCATACTCTAAAGCACTTCTCTTGTGCTAGAAGAAATGAATATAAACAACTGAGAATATATTTTTATATTTGGATTTACAGGGGTCATTATAAAAGAGTGATTAACTCCAACAAACCTCTGCACAAGTACTGATTTAGAGAGTTAGGTGAGAATCATAGTAGTGATTGACAGCCAAGCAATACATTCCCCTAACACAGAGTCACAGTCAAAAAATGTTAAATTCCATTATTCCTATTTCATGATGTGGATTTTAAAATATTTACACCTAGATCTTTAAAACAGATAGACACTGAAATCTGTTAGAAATAAATGCAAATTTTCATCAAACTACTTCTGAAGAACTGACCCTCTGGATTTCTCAGGGTATTATCATCACAGTTAATGTATTCACACAGGAAAGGAATTGGCTCAGTCACAAGCTGAGACTTGCTGCACCCTCCTCAGTGAACAAAATAATCTCATATTAGAATTTTGTACATTTTCAAACTGTTTCAAGGATTAATATTGTTCTGTGCAGCTTGCTCCCTTCCCATAGTGCTGGGTAATATGCTGATATCACTGTAAAATCAGGGTCCTAAACCCATGAAATAGTGAATTCTATGAAAACTAGCAGGTGCTGGTCCTAGCAGGCTATCATGGCACCCGAGTGCCAGGGAGGTCCAGCGGCTCCCTGGGATGCAGGAGGGCAGGAGGAGGGGGCTCTCCATGGAGCTGGCAGGGCTCAGCCCCAGCTTCCCAGGCAGGGAACAGCCAAGCTGGGGCAGCCCCAGCCCTGGGCAGCTCCCTGGGGACAGGGACGTGCTGAGGCCGGGCCTGGCTGAGCAGGGCTGGGACACAGCTGGAGGCTGGCACCACTGCAGCGTTGCTGTCAGTGTCACTGCGCCTCAGGCTGGGCTCAAACGGGGCTCCTAGGCTGGGAGTGCTGGGAAGAGCTGTTCACACCCTCCTCCAAAGCAAAAGCAGAACTGCTATGTGACCCCTGCAAAAAGTGTCTGTAGATTTTGAGGAGAACATGCATGAAGTGCACATGCAATGTGTGGGAGAAAGGTCCTGTCATGAAGGAAAGGCTGGGAAACTGTTTGTGCCTGCAGCATGACACCCACAGCAACACCAGTTTCATATCCAATGATCTGAAAGTAGGCATCAGATAAAGGACACATAGGTCAAATAGTATTTGCAATATTTAGAGGTACCAGCCAAACATTTAGATGGCAATGCCTGTCAGACCTTAGTACAATGATCCCACAATGGCAGGGCTACACCAAGCCACACGAACCAAGTGGCACCATTTACTATTTTACTAGTCTAAAGTATGTCAGGATAAGACAGCAGGCTACAATCTTTCTCCCATATGTATAATTTTGGTGAGTTTCACAAAATGCCAAATTATAAACCTAGTGTAATCATTTTATAAGAAATGAGATCTTTCCAGTTAAGAGGCTTAAACTTGAGATACCGAGCTCAACACAAGAAGTATTCCACTAATAGCACTTTATGGCAGCTTGTGTCTGTCCAACTAATATAGATTTAATTGCCAATAACCCTCCTTTACTTCTGAAAACAACTTGAGACCAGTCTTTCAAAAAAGTCACTACATAATTCATTTTGGAAGATTTTTTTTTCATCTCTTCCTAATGCAGTTTTAAATTTACATGTTCAATAACACAAGCAACACTTCAGCTCTAAGAGCCAGAACCAATCTTGACCCTCATTTTATCTTAGCTGGAGATAATTACTTGATACTAATGCAGAGTGCCAAAGACATTCTGGAATTTCACTGAATTATTATTAGCCAGATTTTGGATCAAGTCACTCAGTATAACACTGCAGTTTATTTTGCAGTATTCTTGTTTGCTTGCAAATGAAAGCCACAAACCTTGACTGTACTTTCAAATAAACCCACAGACTTGAGGACCAATCTCATAATCTGATACATGAGAGTAATCACATCAATTGGTTTGTACAAATCCTTCTCCAATAGAAGGTTTCCCTGAACCATGTTGAGTGCATTTTCTACACACCAAATGCATGAACAGTACATTCCACACAGGGTACTGTATGTACACAGCAAGTGGTCACTGCTTTTTGTGCAGCTGTCAGGTGAGCACGTGTCAGACTGAGGCAAGCAATACCTTGAAATTCAGTTGCATCTCTGTGGATGACTGGTTAATTTTATGGAGTCTAGACAGAAGTTTGAAAATTAACATGCATAAATTTGAAGCAATCATTCTTCTGCATTTAGCAGTCACTGCACTACTGATATCTATGGAAAAATGACCAGAGCTGTCTGGAATACCAATAAGAAACTCCCCAGCCTGTCAGCAAATACTGAAGTATTTACATAATCACAATTCTGATCTTTGCAAGGATGTAGGCTCTCTCTAATGAGGCGCCCATGCCCTTAGCAGCTATTAGCATTAAGTAATGGTCAGGCAAAATCTCCATGGCTCAGCCTTGGTACATAGAGCACAGTGTTATGTGTCACATGAGCAAAGACTAGATTCTCACTAATGCTAGATTCTCACTAATCAGTTCTGAGAGAGCCAAAGGCTCAGTGATTGTTTCATCAACTCAGGTTTATTCCAAGTATAGCTCATCAGATTACAAGTCTGACAGACGCTGAAGTACCTCAGTGTTGCACAGCTGATGAGCAGTGTCACAACAGCAAACCCAAATGAGGCTGAATCTCTCTTTCAAAACTTATTTTACATATTAAACTTCTCCTTCAGAACATACTTCAAGAATTTGATGTATCATCCCAAAATTCTTTAATATTCATATGCCACTAAAATGCATACTCCAAAACCTCCTCTCACTGTGTGCCTGAAGTGATACCTCTACAGATGCTGAAGTAGTATGAAAAATATGTCCTTTTGTGTTCTTAATGGATCACAACCAAACACAAGGACACAAGATGGCTGATCTGAGAAAGCAAGTCATAGAGACATTAACTGAAAAAGACACCTGATATATGAGGTAATCCTCACAGTAGATGTTTCACATGCATCAGACAGTTGCTTCGATATCAGTGCTCTAAACAAGTATTTCAACCTTCCTTTGCAGCCAAGTAAGCAGTTAATAATCTCATCTAGTATATTTTTATACACTGTAGAACATTTTATTCTATCTACCCCACCCAGCCTAATCAGAAGTGACACACACAGGCATGCCCCCTCACACTCATACTGAGAACCTGTGTTCTGCTACCAAAACAAATCCCTCTGGGTTACAGGAGTTTACAGCCTTCAGGACATTCTGCAATACTGCAGGAACCTTCCATTGCAGAGGCACAAATAATCAGCATAGACATTTGTAGGTAGTCCAGTTACTTATTTTATCTTCTGATGCTTTAACTTCCTTTTTCACTTCCATCCCCTCTCCCCCACCGTGTTTGATAGTTACATCATTTAAATTACCATGTAACTGTATCAATATGAGATAATCAGTTCCCACAATACTTTTATCACAAAAATTTCTCAGATACACTGTATATACTGTATACTGTAACAGTTATTTTATGTTTACCTTGCAACTTCTTGCCTTACCTACTGTCTTTCATCTGACTTAGCCCCCAAATTCTTTAGGCCTGGCAACTGATCTATTTATTACATGTTTATAGATTTCCCAGCACATTGAGGCTTGGTTCCCCACTTGTGCCTTAAAACAAATACACAGTAACAGAAGAGGTTCTCCACTGCAATTCCCCAGGGACCCTTCCCCACCAACACCCCAGTGCTCATTTCTTTCCAGCTCTCTAGCCAAAGTAACACTAATTTGCTTCACTCACAGCAATCTACAACTACAGAAAGGGCAGTTCAGCCCAGCTTGACCCACGTGACCAATGTAATAAGCAGAATTTAACCATCCTTGGGAAAAAAAATCACTCTACAATCTACTTTGAAGAATTCATGGAGTGTATGCTGATTTACATAAAGTATCAATTGATCTCTGTTCCAAAAGACACTGTCCTTTATGCTGATCCTTCTCAAAAACACTTTTCCCATCATTGCACAAAAACTCATGCAATTTATATCCTAGGGTACAACATGAAACTGAAAATGGGGGTGGGGGTTCAACTTTTGTGTGGGCCATTCACTTAAGAGCCAGACTTGATGATCCTTTTGGGTTCCTTCCAACTCAGAATATCCTGTGATCTGGAAATAAAGATTAAATATTTGACTAAACATTCCCTCCCCCCTGCTCCCCCACCCCATCAAAGGGTTTATGAAGCATCAGAAAGTCATAGTCAGTTAGGTATTAAACAGGCATTAAATCAATTCTGAAGTCCCTTTTCCTGAAGTAATCCATACTGAACAAAAAAAAAAAAATTGAATAAAATCTTCACCCTAGTAAATAATTCATGATAAACACAATCTTTGGAATTTGAACACATAATTAAATGCTGTCATCATTAAACATTTATCAAGTTGAAAATATGGAACACTTGAAAACACCCAATTTGTTAGTACAGAGAAATGTGACTTGCCCTGATTATTCACTGAACCCCTGACATACTGTAACATTGGAACTTGAATTACTGCATCAGATGCTTGCTCATAACAGAACATTACAGACTACAAAATAAGTTTTGGGTTTTCAGGAGTTTATTTTCATTTAAGAATCTGAAATTATACACTGAAGGCACTGGTAGTCAAGGAGAACTGTTTGGAAGGAGCTAGGTGAGTCCTGGCCTTGAAATATTTACAGATGTAGGTAAATATTCAGTTACATACATTTAATGGTCAAACTTAAAACATTGTAACAGGACTGTGAAAGGAAATGAATGATTTGCACAATGGATAAAAGTCCTTAATGGCACATCTGTACCTGTCAAACTAATACCCCACCACAGTCACTGCTAAACAATTCCTCTTGAAGAAAAGCAAAATACTGATGATGGTCACAATTTGAACACAGATTCTCTTCACAGAAAATACTTCAAAACCACTTCTGTTTTGAAAATTGTTCATTAAAAAAAAAAAGCAAAACCTAAGCTTCCTGGAAATTTTTCTCTCAATACCAGGGTTACTTGGTTTTCCTAAAATGATTTTTGTTCAAGAAAAACTACAAATATAAAAAATATGCCATACGAAATATAAAATCTGGTTTTGAAATATCAACAAATTAAAAAAAAAGCAACGCAGAAAAACCCTTGAAATATTTTTTAAATGTTTTTGCATTCTGGTAGGTCGCCCCTATAAGAAGCTAGATATACTGATATCAAAGTTTGATCCCTTTATATACAGAAGAGTATGGGAGAATTATGAAAGAAACTCATCCTCTCACTATTATTATAATGTGGCTCACAGGTAAACACAAAGTGTATAAACCATATGCAACACATTCAGATCAATTCCACTCACTAAAAAGCAACTGAAGAAACATTCCTGCCATGCAAGTTATTTGACATTAAATCAATAATTAAAATAAATTTAATTTCACTTGGGATTCCACTTATCTTAGAGCAAAACAAGTAAATAAATCCTATTTGTTTTCATGTTTGTGCTTTCTTTGATCTTCAAAACACAGGGAAATCTACTGCATATTAAAGTAATTTTGTACACTCAATATCATTAATTTCTCTGCAAACTAGAGTCACCAAACTTCAGTTTCATTTTAGGACAACTCACAGCAATGCTCAAAGGGATGACCTCTCTCCCACAAGTTATTTATGAATGTCCATTGAAAAACTGCAGAAGTGCAGGCTATTAATTTATCCATTAAATAGCTAAAATAATTTGTTATAATTTGTTATATTCTGGACTATTCCTATAGTCCAAAACACAACAAATATACTATACTTGTTATATAGTATAACAAATCCTACGTGTTATAGGATTCCTATACCATTCCTATATAATTTGTTATATTCTGGTCTATTGCTGACACTTTGTTTCTCTAAGCAATCACCTACAAAGGAAAAACAAATGTTTATAATTGTCAAAACATATCTACAACTCTAGCCAAACAGGCTATCCATAAAAGCTACTGATATATAATAACCAAGAATATTTACAGTTGACTGTAAATATTAACTGACCATATAGGTTAGCTTTAAATAAGTAACTAATATGAAGATTTGGGCACATGGCATCAAATTTAGCTTTATTTGTATTACAGTGTAGCTTGTAATTAACAATAGATTTGTTCAATGCTTAAATTTAAACCCCTTCTTTTTTAGGATTAAGACTTTTTATGAAAAAATAAATACACCTGCAGAAACACAATTTAGAGACAGATCTGTGTAATTAAATAGGATTGAGAAATTCTGCCCAGCTCCAGGCTGGATGCCTGAGCAGATTTACCCCAGGGAGGCCTGGCTTTTTTGAGCTCAGAGTTTCGGGTAATTTGGCTGTGGTCACGGAGGAGCTGCAGTCCTCCAAATCTCCATCTGTGCCTGGACAGGAAAGCTGTCCTCAGGAGCTGCAATACAGATGTGATGCCTGGCATTAGCCAGAGCTATGGGGCTCAAACCTAATTCCTGTTTAAAGACATGGAAGTCTTAGGTGGAATCAAGCTGAGGTATTGATTCTTATTACATGTAATAGGCAAACAAGCATCATAAGCCCCGATTAGTGCCATAAGCCTCCCAGGTGTACTTAGCACAAAGATACAACTGAAGGCTGGGAAAACTGAAAGGCAGAAGTAAAACAAAACACGAAATAAGATTACCTAAGCAAGCAGGAAGTACAAAGTAGAAAGCAAAAAAAAAAAAAAAAGAAAAAAAAAAGACAAGGCTAAAGGCAAGAAAATGTTAAATTTCATGAAGTGTAGTGTTTATGGAGTAGACAAAATCCAGAAGTCTCAAAGAGGGTACTAGAAAATATAATGGATACTGACATGAGATAATTTTTAAAGAGAATTTCTTCAGTAAGTGGGAACACAGTTCATGGTCCTTTAAACATACCTCCTCAGAGAGGATCAGAAAAAAAAGCATTCATCGGCTTTCTTCCTGACATCAAAACCTGGTTAAAAAAGGACAGTGATCAAAAGCTCATTCCACCTACCAGACAACCAACCCAGATAACACAGCACGAGGTGCTCACAGGAGGAAAAGCACCCGAGGGAGGGGGCTGGAGCACCAACTCCACACAGGATGAACTCCACTGAGGACAAACCCCAAACAGGATGGGCCCCACACAGGACAGACTACGGGGTGAACTGCAGACACAGCTCCTGGCAGGATGAAAAGCACAGAGGGCTGTGGCTGCTGCCACTGCTGCTGCTCTGACTTTCAAACTACTGCTTCAGGGAGGAAAATTTCAATCGTGATCTTCTACAACACGAAACCAACAGTAAGCAAATGAACTCTAAGAGGTAATGAAACTACACTTGTTGATTAAAAAGTGCTTGAATTATACTGTCCCCCAGATCTGTGCAAAGAACCAGACCCTGTATCACACTTCTGCCTTAAAATAAAAGAACTCTGTTAACACAGAGAACTATGTTAGCAAGAACTATGTTAACACAGACACACACCAACTTTTCACACACACTTGCAAAACACCAATGAAATCCTGCAGAGATCACAAAACAACATGGAAAGGGACTTTTCTTATAGCCAAAGTGAAGGACCTGACTTACAGAGGAAAGCACATGAACTGTGTTAGCTCCAGCCTCAAGCAGACAGTAGCAATCATTTGACCAATAGTGCAGAAGTGTTCAAAAGTTTGAATGATACTACATTGTGCTCAGAGCAGTTGAACTTAAACTGCAATCTTAAAATACTTTTTAAAATACCCATAGAATTTTACTCCAAAAAGAAGGAAAGCTACGAAACTCAAAACACTTTTTTATGATTTCAAAAAGCTAGAGCTTGTGCTAATCAATATATAGGATGGGAGACGGGTGTAGACAAGTAGATGGTGTGTGTACAAGTCGAGTTTCTAGTTCAAGAGTTAAGATTCATGACACAAGTTCCTCTGTATTTCAGTTCTTCTCATATTCCAGGAACTAAAATAGTTTCCAGTGTGCACATTGCAATAATCAATTATTATGATTTACTATGATCTTATTACATATATATGTGTATGTGTGTGTGTGTGTGTGTGTGTGTGTGTATACACATACATACACACACACATATATGGACTTGGAAGTGCTGGGTTGACAGTGGGACTTGATCTCAACCTAAATTATTCTACAATTTCCAACCTAAATTATTCTACAATTCCATCACCCTCCCTATATCTCTCTAGTACAAATGGAGAGTATAATGGTATAATTCTACCACAGGTACCAGTCCATTACAGCTCAAGCTAGAGCAAGTCAGTCCTTTAGCACCCTTTGGTTTTAGGACTGCAGATCTACAGTACAATCTCTCATGTCCATCACACACACTACTACACAAAACACTGATACAATTACAACTACCACACCAGCTCAACAGCCTATATGCTAGCTCGACTATGGCTTTCAATTCTACAGAACTGGAAGTTCTCGGGAAACAAAGCAAAAGGAAATGTATCTCCCAGCTTCCTTGAGACAACGCACTGTATGTCCCAAAGTAAAAAACATTTCTCCCCCACAATAAGAACAGAGAGACAGAATATATTTCAGTGTTTATTACTTAAGATGCCCCACAGAAGTCAGTGATGAATTTAGTACTGACTCCAGGACATCAGAATCTAATGCAAGACATTTTCATTTAATAAATTCTAATCAAGTATAAGATCAAAGTTCTGTCTACATACTTGGAATGCCTAATGTTGTGTTCACCACATCAGGCTACCTGACATTCAGGATGAAAACCAAGATAACCCTAAGGAAGTACTAGTCATTAACATTCCAAAAGACACAGCCAAGGATGCACTACTGAAGGATGTGTTTGAGTGGATAGTTTGAAAAAGCACTGAATTTCAGAGAACCCCCTCCCAGGAGGTGGAAGAAAAGGCCAGAACATTGGCAATAAACACTGAGCAGCTCTAAATAACCAAAACATTATAGTAAGTGAGCACAGTGAATAGTCACATATCTATTTCCCACTGATTTCAATGGGATTCAGTGTACCATATCTGATAAATTATACTGCACAGCTAGTAAAATACATACAAAAATCACATGAATATTAATGGCCATTTCTTTTTAACTCATAATGCTATAAATAGTATTTTGTATTTTATATTGATTTTAGAGCACTTATATTATGTCCCATCAGAATCAATGAGGAGTGAAAATACAATTACTGAAAATAATTTGCATTAAGATAAATATGATTGACCTTTTAGCCTTTTTTTCATGTTTTCAACAAAACAGCCTGAGAACCAAATTTAAGTTGATAATTACATTTAAGAATAGCACAAAAGACTTGTGACATGCAGAAGCATAGGATGGACCCACAAACAAGGAGAAAATTGCTCAGGTGAATGACAAATACATGGAGAGTTCATCTCATGATTATTTTCTTACAATTTTCTTATTTTCTTTCTGTCTCCTATCAAACTTTTAATCTAAATCAAGCACTGAAATCATCAGTAATTTTCTTCCCAAAAACTGGAGTTTAGATTCTATAGCATATGCTTAATCTTCTAACACAACCCCCAACAATTATATCAAAATATCAAATAAATTAATTTCAGTCAAATTTAAGGGCATGAATAAAATAATAACGCTACTTAATAAACATGTCTATGAAGATTCTGTAATTGCCAAGAAAAACAAAACACACCTGAGAATAATCATAAACAAAACCAAAGTTGCTAGCTTGTCTCATTGAGGGTGATAAGAAAAACAAGAAAAAGAATACTGACAGAAAGGTAAATTACAAATAGTAAAATATATCAACACACCATTCTGTAGTTCTGTCACAAACATACTAATGTAAATGCTAAGTTTTTTCATGCAGGACACGAGCATATTAACTTCAGAATCAAAGACTCTCCCCCTTGTCTTCCAAAATATTAATACTGAACTAATATAAGTGTATTTTTTACTGCAAAGGAAACATTTTCCTTACAATTCTTAAAAACTTAATCATGTCTCTTCTACCTCCTGCGTTTTTAAAGCACACAAGTGCTATGGGGTGTTTTTTACAAACTAATGAGATTAGAGACTTACGTTATCACTATCTACCAGTAAAAGTGAAAATGTGTCTCACTGGACTTGAGAGCAGAGGGTTTCAAGTATTATACATCTTAACAGTATATTTCATTTAAATGTACAGCAACAAACTGCACTGAGGTGAGAAAACAACACACAGGAAAAAGAACTTTAAAAAAAAATCACACTGAGATGATGTATGAAGTATAACTGGGAATTTTGAAAGTACTGTTCTCCAACACAGGATTTAACCTTTACTGAAAGAAGATCAAGGAACAAGTTTCTCTGACTTTACAACAAATGTTACACTATGTTCCACTTTAGCACTGGTGTCTCAAAATTAATTTGAGGTAAACACAGCTGCAATGTAACTAAAAGCTGATTTATATTGTCATCATTGGGCTTCAAAGCGCAAACCGTTCCTTTCGTTAAACCAAATCCACCATAAATCGCAATTTCACTACAGGTGAATTACAAATCCCATGTGTACACCTCTCCATCCACTCACTCACTTTTACTGCAAATAAGAAGATGGACCATTCTCAAAGACAAATCTGGACTGGCACAACTGATGCATCTTTCCATAAGCCTTACCTATGAGAGAATATTCAATCTGGTGTCCCCTTGCTCATATCTTCAAAAGTGGTGATTTCATAGATGTCACTGGATTAAATACTAAAGAATGCATGCTTCTTTCACAGTTAAATATGCTGCATGAGGTAAAATAAAGATTAACATCACTGAATCATTCCACAAAAAAGTACAAGTCAGCTGCTTGGAAAATACAGGTTGTGATGCCCTGTGTAGAGTTTTCCAAGGATTATGATGCTTCACCTGGTGCCAGACCTAAACAATTTAGTTATGCAACTTTGTAAAACAATTGCTTAACTCAGAAGTGGAAACATCTGTGGTGGGCTGACCCTGGCTGGACACCAAGTGCACATCAAAGTTGCTCCATCATTCCCGTCCTCAGCAGAACAGGGAAGAGAAAATAGAACAAAAGGCTCCTGGGCTGAGGTAAAGACAGGGAGAGATTGAGCACCAATTACCTTCTCGGGCAAAAAGGGCTTGACTTGGGGAAATTAGCTTAATTTGCTGTCAATCAAATCAGAGCAGGATAATGGGAAATAAAGCTAAATCTTAAAATACCCTCACTCATCCCTGCTTCCCAGGTTAACTTTATTCAGGATTTTCTCTATCTCCTCTTCCCCAGTGGCACAGGAACTGTAACACCTCATGATGTGGAGCCTGAATTTTCTTGGCTGAGGGCATCTGCTCTGAAACCTGAGGCACATCCAGACACAGATAGATTCACTTGAAGGGCTGGGGTTTTAATCTAAAGATTCCAAAATAGGACTAGCTAGCCTGGTTCTATTTTACACTAAGAGCATTTCATACTCGTAAAATATTATATAGGAGTGTTCAAGTGGGCAGATATTGTGAAGTGTCAAAAAATGGCTTCAAACTAACCTCTTCCTGAGCCATTAGTACAGACAGCAGGAAACAGTAGAGAATTGAACCACTTTGTTCACCATTGCAAATGGTATTACCAAAAGGAGAGAATAAATTTAGAGATGGCATGGAGCAGCTCTAACTCTCAATAAGGAACAAAGTAACAGTCCAGTTCCAGAAATACTTTGCTACTTGAATTTCTCTTTCAGTCTCAGCTAGAGGACAAAACCCAAAGTAATTTACAATTTAGTAATATTTACAAACAGGATTTATATTTAAAATAGTAAATCTCAAAAAAAAAAACAAACATATGAAAGCGTACAAAGCACTGTAGTTCTGCACTCACAGTTTCTGTACCCATATCTCCAGTTTCAAGTCATGTGACAATCCTTCAATCTCATCAGCTAAATGTTATTTTGTTCGTCTTCCTCGGCTTTTTAATACATACAAGAGCTTTTCGTCATTTCCTCTGATTTAGAACAACATATTTAAAAGGCCTTCAGGACTCACATTAACATCTAACCAGCAGCAAAATATGTCATTTTATTTTATCTCTCTTAGCTCACTGATTACAAAGTTCCATTAACTGAAAGACAGCACCAGTTCACAAAGATAACTCAAGAAAGCTCAGTGGTTTATGCAAGAAGTCCTGGCCTTTCAGGGAACTGCTGAGGCTTGAGCTGTGAGCTAGTCTTGAGAAGAAAACAAAGATTCAGTGTTGCTCATCCCAGAACCACACCACTGAATCATGTCCCTGAGCACCACATTCACCTGTGTTTTTGAACACTTCCAGGGATGATGACTCCATCTCTTCCCCAGGCAGTTTGTTCCAATGCTTGACCATCCTTTCAGGAGAAATTTATTACCTGGAAGAAGAGACCGACTGTCACCTGTCTACAACCTTCTTTCAGAAGCAGTAGCGTCCACTGAGCCTGCTTTTCTCCAGAATTAACAACTCAGCTCCTCCAGCCGCCCTAGACTGCAGCCTCACACTCTTTTTCCTAATCTGTAAGAACCTGACAGAGTCGGCCTGACCCTTGCCCTTCCTGTCTTCAGATTTTATTGATCTATAGACTGCAACAGTTCACAGCAGAATCAGAAAATGCCTTTGTACCAGCACAGGAGAGGTGATCAGCAGCTGATGCTCAACATCCTGCAGTCTGCACCCAGCAGCCTCTGCTAATAACAATTGATTGGGCTGCAGACCTGGGCACTAATCCTGCTTCCACTGATTTCCAGGGGAGAATTCCACAGAAGTTTAGGAGAAGCAAGGCTGGGTTCTTTGAATGATGATATTCCATTCATAGCATTTCCTGACCTTGTGTGTCTCTCACCAGCTCTGCAAAGAGCATGGAGGAATGGCCCCAGTTACCCAGGGTTAGGCTTTTGTTCTCCCAAGAAATACAAAGGGGAAAAAGTTACAAGAACGTCTGTCAAAATAAGAGTGTTAGGAGATACACAACAAGAAGTGATGGATTATAATAAAGAAAAAAAAAAGTTATCTGAGTTTGCTTTGCCTGACAGTCTCAACATCACTTGATGGATGATTTGCCAGGGTTCACCATTTGTGAGTCATGTATCCACCTTAAGCTGTAACACTGTGGAACACTGTGTATCTCAGTGTCTAATCAGAATGGCGTGGTCTGAACAATCTCACTCTGAAAAGGGTGTACAGCAGCTTTTATTGCAGGTTTGTTATCCATGATAACATGATTCACTACTTGCAGTTCTCTTCTCAAACTTTCCTAGTTTAAATGAGAAGAATAGAACTGTGTTATCTTTGTTTTCACCCTTTGGAAGGGAAGAGAAAAATATTTATTCCTAATCCATAGAAAGCAAAGAAAACTGAGGTCATTTAATCTTTAGCTGCAATGTTAAGCCTGAAAGAAGACCTCAATTTTTTTCAAAGGTCATACTTTATAAATCCTGTATTTCTGTACCCAGTTGCTCATATCTCACTACTGCTACACATAAAATAATTGAAACCTTTTGTATCTGCACTCTTGTATTTATAATTTCTGTATCTGCTCTGCAGACTTTGCAAATTTTAGGTAAAGAAAACTGAGGGCTATCTAAAGACCATGCATACAGTGGATGCCCTTACTGTCTAAGCAATTTAAAGAGACCCACTGTTTCAATTTACTAGATCAGACACAGTCACAACCCAAGTGATTCTGCCACAACTCAGTGCCCAAGGAAACTCTGGATCAGCATTCCTGGACAGGTTAAGGACTCAGCTGGCAGCTTAAACACTACTTCTATCTTTGTGCTTAAAGATGGTCTTAGCAGGTAAATGGCAGGATTCTTTCCTCCTCTTCTCAAACTACTCTTGTTTCATAGTGTGACAGACTTCATACTCCAAAACTATCAGTCAATTATTGGCTACATTTATATTCAGATATCTTTTAAATCATCCTATTTGTTGGTCATCTTCTGGAGCCAGGAAAGGATTTTATTTTTGCTTTAAACTAAAATGAGATGGAACTATTTGAATATGCAAAAAGAAGTCTGAAATGTGTTATCATGATTCTTCCCCCCATCAATGAAATTCACATATTTTATTTTTAAATGTAATATATTTTTGATAAAATGTCATATAATAAATACTAAATGCATGATACAGAAGCATATAAAATACACACCAAATATTTCAAAGCATAATAAATTAATGTAAACTAAGTAGTTGGTGCCAGTATGATGAATAGACTGTTTCCCTAAGGACCTGAGGGTGCCTATTTTATGCTGCTCAATGCCTGTGTGTGCATGCCCCATTGAAGTTTATTAGAGCTCCAAACACTGATGTGCAGCCCTGCTGTGCACATCAACTCTTATGCCTAAAGAGTTAACCAGCCCTAAGCCACCAGAGCTGCTGCCAAGTGGAACACCAAATGGATGTGGCTCAATACGCTCTAAAAATCCAGGCATTACTCTAAGTGCCCGAGTACTAATTCAGAATGAGACGTCAGTGTGTCAGACACAGCTGATCACATTTTGATGGAAGCTGAAAGCCAGAACCCTAAGTGTGATCTACAAAAGCCTCCATCAGCCACCACCCAAATCTGCATTTAAGGAGCTGCTCTTTCTGTGTGTCTGACAGGTAAATCTGGCAACCTCACAGGACATCCAACACTGCCACCTATGATGAAGTTGGAGGAGTTGCACAGCTCCATAAAAAAGATAGAAAGTTCCTTGGAAATCTCCAAAGAGTTATGAGCTCCAACTCAAAAGATGTGCTTTAACAGCTCCTGGAGAAGGAACTCAAATGCTCTACACACCATTTCCAAGATCTGCAACTGAAACCCACAATTTGTGCTCTCTTTTTGTTACCTGTTACCTGGACTTAACCATCCCCCACCATGGCTCTGTAAAAGCAGAAGGGCTGGACTGAAAGCACACTTTTGTGTTTTTTCTGATGGATGGCTCTGCACAGCAGAGCAGGTATCTCAAATCCATATCAGGTGCATCACTCTCCCAGTCCATTGTATACAACTTCAGTGCTACATAGAATGAGTCTGAAATTTAACCTCCAAGCCATGCATGACAGTCAGGTATCCCAAAGTGATTGCTTGTGTGCCTGTCCCAGGGCTGAATGCTCTCAGTTTTGAATACTCCAGAGCTTTCCAAACTCAAAAATTAAATTCCTCTTTGGGCACTCAAAATCACAACTGTGGTTTGAACTTCTTCATTCCACTATCTTCCTATGTCATAAGGAATTAATACTCCTGTGCAGAAGTCTCCATGGAATGCTTCTAATGGCACTTGGAGATCCTCAGAAGCAAGGTGCTATACAAGCAGAAAGCATTATTATTTAATGATTTGAGGGAAAGAATCTCTTGTTTCAGAAACATGGGAAGGTTATAGGTCCATAAAATGCACAAACCACCACTTAAAATATACTTGAAGGAGTATGTAAAATAATTGCATTTGTTGGGGGCTTCTTTTCGTATTACTAAAAAAAAATACAGCCTGATTAGAAAAGTACAGTTTAGGCACCTATCACACTCAAAAGCTTCTTTGCAGTATAGTTTGCCTACTGCTTCAACATACAACCTGTATCACTTCATTGATGAATATGTGCACAAATTGCACTGGTTTGCTATTATCATGTAATTATTTAAAAATTCCTCTTCACAAATTTTAACAAGAACAATATTAATTAAGTGGTATAGACATTCACAGTGAAACACAAAGCTCTGATGCCTATAGCACAATATTATGGCTCCTTACAACCAGTTTTGTACCCTTTTAGGGCTAAAATGTTAATGTCAATCTTTCACAATAAATTTAACTTTGCTTCCCAGCTTGACCCTCTTTTTCATACAGTTTTGTTTCAAGTGTTGTCAAGTCTAATGTAGATAAGTCTGGATTTTTAACTAGGAAATGTAGGTTCACAAAATTATCCTCTGTCCTCCCTTCAGTGAGCTGTCACCCTGTGCATATTTTACTTTCATGAATTTAATATTTTGAACACTGCCAACTTTGTCTTCATATTTCACAATATTTCATAAACATAAAGCAAATATGATGCTGCTAAGTAATAGCTTGAAATACAATCTTCTTATAGAAATATGTATGTCTAAACCAGCTTCCCATTTTATTGATTGCTCTGTGCAAAAACATGAAAGCATAAATACTAGGAGTTGATTCGTTTTAATTTCTTTGCACTTAGCCATGGCCTCAGTCTAAAGAAGGATCTAACCAGTCTGACAGTTAAAGATTAACAGTCCTGCCAGACCAACAGGCTTGACAAAGGAGCTTAACTTAATCCTTAAGGCAGTATAAGATGTCTTATGTGTATTACTGCATAGGAGCACAACTTTAATAAACACAGTGTAATATAATTTTCAGTAGTTTTACTGATGTCAAGTATGGGATATGAAGCAAAAAATAATTTGACAGATCTATTTGTTTTCCAAGGGTAACTATTTTTTAGAGATTAATTCTGTTTTGAATTTCAGTCTCAGTGCTTTGCAAGGACTGGTATACAAAAAAGCATAAAAAAAAAAAAAAGAGAGAAAAAGAGACAAGCAGATGCAACCTCATCATTCACAATCATGAGGGACTCAATTTCAGCTAAACTGGCTTACACACTGGTCTGTTTCAGCTCGTTTTACCTTTGATCTCAGTCACAAGGTTTTCATTCACTTGCTGTGAACAATGCATTCAATTTTAGGAAGTTTTGAGAACTTAAATAACTATTAGGTCCTTGGACTTAGTATAACATGGATGAGATCACCTCTTGCACCTTCAAAAAGAATTAATCTTCTTTTTTTTTATTTGCTACAGACTGTGAAAATTAACCAACATACCTGAAAGTTCAAATGTTAGGACATCAATTTTCATGTTAAAACGATTTTTTTTCACATTATGCACTACAAATATGCTATGTCATCTTCATAACATGCTGAAAAATATACCTAGAGAGTGGCATGATTAAAAAATACCATTTCTGAGAGCTATTAATAAAGGTGATGCATCATATCATCAATCAATTTATTCTATATGAGTCTGTCTGAGAGCAGTGACAGAAGCACAGTGGCTCAGTCTCTGTTAGCACACACTCTAATTCCAGATGCTCCCAGGGCAGCCGCCTCACTGCGCTCCTTAGCAATACAAAACCTCAAAGACAGGTCTGCAGGTCCTGTGGGGTGCCTCAAATCTCAGTTTGATCTGAAGATACATGCTCTCACAGTTTATATGGTGTCTGGGTATGGGATCTATCGCTCTTCCATCCTGGCAGCACTGGCAGCACTGACAGACTGACACCACCCACACCTTCTCCTGCAGCCCAGGAGGCTGCACACCCTCACGAGAGCAGGGGCATGATCCCTACACTTACAGGTGGGTAACAAGCTGTGCCAGTTTCAGATCAGCACAGCTGGGAGTAAAAGGTGATTCTAAAGCCTCATTTCACTTTCCATCTCAAAATGTCCACAGGCATAATTAAAGATCCCTGAAAGCTGTTTTGTATTACATAAACTGCTACAGATCAAAAGGGTTCACTGTGCTGGAAGAAATCAGACACATTAATAGCAAAGATACCCTCCTGGCCCTGATATCCCTCCTCCACATGTACCAGCTGCACAAAGTACCTCAATTATGCCCTTAAACCATCAGGGACACATCAACACTACCCCTGAGAAAGAATATTCAGCATATCTGTAACTAGGTTCATTGCTTCTTTGCACTGCTACTGAGACATAAAGCAGATACAGCAAAAGTGGAAAATGCAGCTCTAGTTTTGATTCTACTTGTAAAAACCAGAGCTTTTGGCTATTCATAAAAAATTAAATCAAAATTAAATCCACTAATATGATAATTACACATGGAAAGAGTAACATTAAGGCTCAAAGGCCTTAAAAAACCAGTCTCTTGTTAGTGAAGATGTTACTAAATATGCTATCAGCAACAATTCTTCACTGACCAAAATAAGGATACAGTTGTCAATATTTTCAAAGCAATATATACATGGTTAGAATATCAGAAAAGACAAATGAAAATACAAACATTTCAAATTAAATAACCTGTGCATACAGAAATAGCCATGTTACAAGCAAGAAAAACCACATAGCTTCATGCTCAAACATGATTTTGTAAAGCAAAGAAATTAAAATCTTTTCTTCAGTGAGTATCTACCCAGTGAAAACAGCAGATTTTGTTCTAAGTGGTGACTCAGATGCTCTGTGAACCAAATTTAGTGTCTCATTTCAAACTTTGAAAACCTGATCCACAACATCATCTATCATATTAGGCTGCAGTACAAGAAAATAATTATGAAAAATAGTCTTTTTTTGTTAAGTGTACTAAACATGTGGCAAACAAATGACCAGAATTTAAGTGAAAAGAGTACACTCAGTTATATTCTCCAGTCATACAAGGCAAAAAATTCCTGGCAGTGTGGCAGAGGCTGAAAATGCTCCTCTGGAGCAGAGTTAGGAAGCAATCAGGACATGGACCAGGAGCTTTTTTCTGGGAGATGCAGGGAAATACTGACCATGCTCCACACAGCCAACCACACTCCAGCAGTGCCCAGGAGTCGAGCGCAGCACTCACAGAAGCTCCATGTGAAAGCCACAAAGCCACACCAGTGTGCTGAGCCCAGGACAATAAACCCGGCCTTTCAGTCAAGCTTATTAGTTCTGGCTTAGCAACAGGCAAACTGCAGTGGCTCTGCTGCCAGAGCAGAGCCCGTGCATCTCCAAGCAGCTCAAAGGGAGGGCAGAGTGTGCTCCTGTCTGCTGGCAAAATCCCATCCTGACATATGCTTAGACATCATGTCAGCTGGCACTGGGCAAGCCCTCACTGAAGGGCTGCGTATTATGTACAGTCCCATTCAAGGCCGAGGGAGTTCTCAGGGATAATGTGAGCAATATTATAACAAAGTGTCTCATTCTTCCTCAGGCTCATGAATCACTATTAAAAACAGAAAGAAATCTGGAGCGGTGTTACAAAGAGAATACGTAAGGAGGTGAAAAAATGGAAACAGCAGTGACTTTGTTACAGGCATTTTGTTTGTAAAATGTATTTAAGAGAGTTAGCAATAACATCAACAATGACCAATTTATGGAATATAAACTCTAAGAACGAAATTACCTAAATATAACATTTAGTGTTTTATCATGTTTTTTTTTAAACAGGAGTTCACCTGCAATTATCCAGGCACAGGCAGATGAGCTGAGCAAGGACAGGCAGTGCTAACTCTGCAATGCTTCAGCAACTGCATTCAGAACACTGGCTGTATTTTGAGGTTTTATGTTTCTATTTTAGAGACAACCAATACGCTGAGATGTGTAAAACTAACACTTTTACAGTAGCATTAGGACTAAAACGGACAGCAATCAAATTTAGGAGCACATGTGACATTATTTTAATCTCCATGGATGAAATGAGGCCAAGTGTCAGAAGGACTGACCCAAAGATGTCACACTGAAAGCTCTACGAAAGCAGCGAAGGGACAGGACAGGTTGTGCAACAGCACATACTCCCTGTGAGCCTCTGAGCTCTGCACTGACTGAGGATAAAGCTGGGAAAGCACTGCTTCCATGTATTTGGGCAAAAGCTTTCTCATAAGGACCATGGACAAGTCTTGGAAACCATGTTTTCTCAACATGCCTTTGCTGCGGCTAAAGGTTCGGTCTCTTCAAATACAACGTGTACATAATTTGATATTTGTTAGAACGCCAAATGCAATTTCAGTCCTTGGCACCGCACTTGAGAACTGCCCAGATGTGTTGTTGGCGTGTCCTTACCACTATTCCCCAGGCACTCCATGTAGCTTCCACCTATCTTGATCTCCAAATGCTACAGAAAGCACAGAGCAGAGCCAGCCCAGCTCCAGAGGAAATGTGGCTGCCAAAGACCAGGATTTACTCACTCAGATACAGCGTGACTATTCTGCTTTCAAGCTAACAAGGCTGTCTCAAACTACACCAGGCAGACTCACTGACCCAGCCTCTGCCAGCCTTGGAATCTCTGCATCACTTCATCAGCCCACAGCCACATGCTACCTTCCGTCTGCTGTGTCAACTGTGGTTGTTTAAAATATACTCTTAGATTATTACATCCCTCCCTTTATTACATTTGGTGTGTACTATGCATGAAATATAATAGAGCTGAAGCAGAAAACATTGTATCCTATGACAAGAGGGATTGAACTGAAAGAGAATAGGCGTTGTCTGGATATTAGGAGAAACTTCTTCACTGTAAGTGTGGTGAGGCCTTGGCACAGGCTGCCCAGAGAAGCTGTGGTTACCCCATCCCTGGAAGTATTCAAAGCCAGGTGCTACAAGGCTTGGAACAACCTGGTCTAGTGGGAAGTGTCCCTGCCCATTGTGGGGCGAGGACTGAAACAAAATAATCTCTCAAGTCCCTTTCAAGCCAAACCATGGTAGGGTTCTAGGATTCTGTAGTTATGTGCTTCCTCAGATGCTGTTTTGTACAAGCCACAAGCATGAAGTTCGTCGAAATGAACAAAAGTGTGTCCACAGAGAACAGTAATGCAGGCAAGAAAGTTTAGAAGAGAATGAGCCTGGCTGTAACTCATGTCACTGCCTGCAAAAGAGTCTGGTATCTCAAGCTGGGAGAAAAGGTTCTAACTTCATGCAAGCAAACTGGTAAGCAGCATACACAGTGATGAATGTGGTCTCTAGAACCCTGTTTCTCAGCCAGCCATTTCTTAAACATAACAAAAGTTCCTTTAACTTTCCTGTGCACAAGGCTTGGTACATTTTCACAAATTTGCACTGTGGAATTTTTCTTTTCTTTAGAGCTAGCTACTTAGACTGATGCTCTGCTGCTATTACACCTACTTTTATGACTTGCTATAGCTGTGGGCAACATATATTTTAACAGTACAAAATTTACACAGTACTTTGTTTCTGCAATATTAACATCATGCCAATACCTGAGGATGCTAATAACACACTAGATGCAAAATATATTATTTGCTAAACAAAAATGCACATTCCAAATATACTGAATATTTATTGGGAAACATTTTCCTCTTCCAGGTTATTTCTAACTAAGCCATCCATTCTGTAATGGAAATTTTTTGCAGCTGCAATGAATTCCTAACATGGTGTATTCAACAAGACACATATTTACATATTCTTCTTCTGTGTTACTTACAATAGTCCATATTATTAAATATAAATTAAGAAAACCTGATCTATGCTGCCTATTTACCATATAAACCCATTACTATTCCCTTATCTTGGACAATGAACACTTTATACTACACTGCCATTGTGAAAAAATATTCTACTAATCTATCAAATGTATCAGTTTTCCCTCCCTGTGTTTTAAAATAATCCAATCTTTTTCTGAAGTTGTCTCACCAGGTTTCAGTAAGGATTCAGTATTCACTACTGCATGTAATAAACACAGCATGTTTCCCTTCCTTCCCAGACACAGTGTTACCAGATTCGCCTAACCCAGTTCAAATGTGCTGGATTCTCTACAGCAATGTGTACGTGTTCCTCAGTGCCCAGCTCTGTCTTTCATATGGACTACCAAGGGACACCTCAGAGCTCCACTTCCCCAGCTGCATTTTGCACTTCTGTTGCAAACAAACACTCCGAAGGCAGAAAGCTTCAGCCTTGACTAGTTCCCTGTCCTCCTATGTGACTCCTATTTTTTACTGCAATTGGTTATTTTTGGATTGACAAGAGAGAACAATTAACAGCAGGTTTTGAAGTGAAAGTACTTGTTTTTCCAGCTGACAGCAAACCTTAGTGGTTAACCCAGTCTTAGCACTTCAGGTTTTAACTCTTAGAGAAAGAGTGATGACTAATGGAGATTGCGTGGAGATGAGGCAAAACAGAGTGAGGTTAAATACCATGATGCTTCACCTCACCTTCAAAGTAGCTTTTGTGCTGTCACATCTGCTTATATCAGCACCAAACGACTGCTGATTTGATCATAATTGCCCTAATTAGAAGTTCAATTAATGCACTGAGTTCTTCCTATCAGTGCCACCTCAGCACCAAGGACGAGCACACAGTGTTACAGAGCAACACAGGTTACAGTCCTAAGGAAGGTCACTGGGAAAAGGAAACTACCTGCAATCCACTGCTTTGAGGAAATCACATAGTTAGGATGCCACTCAATATCCACTTATGCCCCAGGACAAGCAGAAAGGGAGAATTTAAAGAACTCTATTGAGAGATATCCATCAGCTGTGAGCAAAAATTACATTTCCTGTCATTGAAAACCTCATTTAGTTCAGACTTGCTTCCACCAAGGATTAAGAACCTTCAAAAGAACACTTTGTCTTCACAGGAAGATGAAAATAGCCTAGAATGCTCACAGTGAAAGATCATGTGAAAAAGAAGTTCACAATATAGCAACTTTAAATGGTTATCAAATATAATATACTTCAACACATACTAAAAATACAAATGTGGTCATTGAAATTAATGCTGAAAGTGAAGAGAAAAAAAATTACGGAGTTTTGCATGAGAGCTGAACAAATTTCACCAGTAGACAAAATATCACCAATTCCCTGCCTGAAAGTACTTTGCAAATCCACTGAATTAAGAATTTTGTATGTTCACAAAAGAAGACAGGTAAGCAGACAGGGAAACAGACAGCATCCACATATTAAAATATTATCTGTATGATATTCATAAAACCAAAAGGAGCGTATTTACTCATTCTTCATAAATTTCATTTACTCTTCTTTCATAAATCAGGATAATTTCTGAAAAGTTCATATAATCCAGAATCAGTAAAAAAAAAAAGTGCAATAATGAACATCTTCATACTTCTGCAGTTTTTCCTCTACAAAAAAAAAAAAAAGAAAAAAAGAAAAGCAAAAAAACCTGCAAAAAATCCACCAAACGAACACTCTGTTTTGGTCAGTTGCAAAAATAAGATAACATATCATGACCAATATCAGATATTGCAGTGAGATGTGACTTTTTTAAAATGTGAGAAAATTAAAACACAATTCTGCATCAACTGTCAAACTGAATACCTACTACTTATGTTTTTACTGAAATAAATCATCAATATCTTGTGAAACAGTCTCTGAAATAAACTTTTTGCTTCAGTTTCTATGAAAGAATAAGGCTATATCACAAAATGTCACAAATTACATAGGGCAAGATCTTCACCCAGTATAAACTCCAAAACATTCTCTTGTTTTCAGTATTACAACAATGATTGTCACTCCTTTATCTTCCCAATCACCAGGAAATGATCAGAACATGGATAGTTTGTGGTTGGGCAGGTTTTTATCCATCATTCTACATTAATGAACATTTACAACATCATGCACTAGATGCATACCAAGCATCTTCCAGTTTTCAGGGACATTTCAATATTTAATAGTACCTGTGCTCTTTTGAGATGACTTTTTAAAGCAACAGATGCTGACTTCTGCCTGGACCACTACCCCTGCTATTTAGATTTTATCTTTAACAGCACTTGTTTTAGAAAGAATTAGGCAATAGTGTTAACTGTAAAATATGACTTGCTTATTATCCTAGTTAACATCTCTCTCAAGCACACACTGGAGTCAGAATTCTACAAAAGATGGGTCCAACAGAACACAGCCTTTTTCATAAAATAAATATATAAACTGCACAGCACCTGATATATGTAAACATTTAAAAATATTTCAAGATATTCTAAGTAGAAGCAGTGCTATGCTAGAACGACTGGTTCCTTTCAGACATGCCAAGCAACCTGGAAAACAGGAAGATGTACTATAATTTGCTGTCATTGCTGTGAGCTCTGTATTGCCCTGTGTGAGCAGCTAGTGCACACAGAAACTACTAAAAATTTTAGACAAGGATCACCAAAATGAAGGTAAGCCTGAAAAAGCACACTACTGCAGTACCTCAAAAGTAAGAAATTGTAAAGCACAGGACAGTCATTACTTAAAAGCTGTGTAAATCTGGAAAAACAATTGTCTCTGCTCCCTGTGTGTAGATATTCAATTATGTTTCCTGACAGTCATGGTATTTTTTTTTTAAGATGACAACTTTATAAGGATTTAAATAAACCTACAGCTTATCAGTAGTAGGTAACTATGGCACCTAAAAATACAAAAAGCCAGGCAGCCAAGGGAGCACTGAACAAAGGGCGTTTTGGACTCCCACCTTGCCCAGGTCTCAGACAGATGGAAGAGTCCCCAACAAGGTTATTCTAGAATAAAGTCTCCCCCTTGTGGATCTCTCACATAATAAAAACTCCATCAAATCCTTAATTGTGTAATAAAGTTTGTGTTCCTTCCTTTGCAGGTAAGAATTTCAGTGGCAAATATGAACATGTAATGAAATCATAGTACATGGTTTACATAACTCTGTGGGCTTGATCCCACCTCAGGCAACACAAGCTGTTTTGCTGTAAGATACATTTTGGTTCTGTGATAAATTCATTAAAAAAACAATAAAACCTTCAAAATAATTTGATTCTTTCTCAACTCTATGTTTAGTTATGAAGGCTGGTTTAGTGAAGCCCCTCAAAACTATCCAGCCCCAAACTGTCAATGGTTTAGTGAGGTAAAAATTAAAATTCCAAACTCATTTGACTTAATTACTAAAAATAATATAAAGCATGGCAAGATTCCCATCTGATTTTAAGTGCACAAAGTTTACTATCCCAAAAAAAGTAGTTTCACCCAAGAGCAACTTCTTGCAACTCAGAGATTAAGGAGCTATAGCAGCACTATTTGCAGAATGACTTCCTCAAACACTTCATTAACTACACTATTCTCTGATCTGCATTAATTTAGAGCGATCATCAAGATTTCTTTGCATATGATAATTCACATTATCATAAATTAAGAAATCATTGTGATCACTTAAATTATCATGCTGATCTCAATTTGCTCTTAAGGTATTTAAAAGTATTTCTAATAAATCATACATTTTGACTGCAGGATTGATTTTAATTTTTTTTTATTTTCTAAGGAACAAAATCCTTGATGGCTTGAAATATTATTCAATTACATACGTGACAAACTCATAATTTATTTGCAGCACCAACTGTTGAGTCAATACTGCGTAAAAAGCCTTTTAACTATCCAGAGACATGTTCTCACATTCATTTCAGAATCGTAATATAATGGTTAAATATTTATTTCTTGCAAGTTCTGGAATAGTGCTAGGTTTCCTACTTTCATTAACATTCTCTTATTTGTATGCAGTAATCGCTTTAAAAATATTAGCATTGTAATTTCTTGCTAGCACTATGATAAATCAACAGAAAGGCTTATCCCCATGCCTCCCCAAAGAAGAGCATAACTCTGCTTCCCTCAATGCCAGTGACAAAACCTCTTTAATTTCAGGATAACACCCACAGAATTCATGAAAGATGTCACTTTGACAGTGTAGGACTCTTGTCCTTTCTAACTGCAGACAGATGCAGCAGCTAAGCAGAGCTATACTCAAAGTGCCCCTGTAGGAGCCAACAGCTCCTTGAACTAGAACTTCTTCCCTTTGTTTCAGTCCTTGACCTCTCAATAACAACTATCAGCAAACCATATTTTCTCTTCAAAATCTGACATTTTTTTAGGATATAACATCTAGCTATTGGGAACAAAAAGAGATACTATTTATTCATTTCAAACATCCATCAACAATGTCTGTCAACTGCTGTTACTGTGGGACATGCAGAGGTGAAACGACAAGGATCCACTTGAATCTCTGAATCCAAAGCATTTCTGATACTTTTTTGTTCCAAGAATTCAGCTCAACAAAAATTAAGTATGCACTGCTAAACTGTGAAAGGCTACTAAAGCTAAGTACAGGGGTTCTGATCTGTGATGCTTGACTCATGGAAAAATGGGCTTGCAGGAACTATGAAAGCAAAGACTAGAAACTCATGCAAAAAACATCTTCAACCTAGAAAAAAAAAAAAAGACATTTCACTGTATTCTCAGAGACTGCCTGCTTATCTTGACAGTATGGATGAGGAACTACAATTCTTACTGAATATAAAATAAAAGGAGAAAAATAATTGGTAATTATAATATTGCAGGCTATATTTCAAAATCATTGTTACTGAGTACTAAGTGCCCAGATTTTCTGGCAAATAGTCTCCATACAGATCATCCAGCACTACTAAATGAGCTGTATTGCTAGTAGTGACAGACATTTGTAATACATGATATTTCACAATGAGGACAATTGTTAAATTTTATCCCTGAAGAGAAACATCTTTACTACCACATCCTTACACAGCTCATGTGTCAATACTCACACAGTGATTATGGATCACTAACTTCAGTAGCTGGCAGACAGCTCCTACATATATGTGCATACTTACTCTCATTAAATGCACCAGAATGGGTACAACACAATGAACATGAAAGGAGATTTTCCTGTTAAAGCAAATTATGGGATCCAGAAACAAGCACAAGAATGATCCAGACATTCAGTCTACTGCTACCTGTCACTCATGCATGAACCAAGGATGATTTCTGTATAATGGTCATTCAGTTTCAGGTCATTCAAGCTGACAAATAATTTCAAGATTCTATATGGGAAATTAAGGAAGCCACACTGTGAAAAATCTACCATTCATTGTCATTTCACACCATCACCTCTGTGCTATCACAGTAACATGTACCATTGCTGAATTCATTGCTGCTTTACCCTTGCAAGCCTGTTGTCCTCAAACAACAGATACTCCTCATCTCCTTCCAGACCTCCCCGTCTCTTCAAAATCATGTCTTTTTCACAGCTACAGAATTTTACCTTGCTTTCTTCCTGCAGCTCTCTTCACATTCCTTAAAACTTCCCCAATTCCCTCATTTCACTTGCTATTCAAGCTGTCTTCTCTGCAGTTTCCAATGTCCCACCCAAACCACAGGTTCTCTCAATATGTCTCACCATTCCTCAGTTCTTGCTCTCCCTGTTCTCTCACCATCACCAATCTTTCATCCTTCTTTTTTCAAACCATGAATTTCTGTGATTTTTTGCATTCTCCATTTTTTATTATGGATGAAACCTATCTATTCTGGGATTGTAAATCCATGACAAGTACATGGACTACCAAATGAAATTACAAAAATAAATACATTATTAAGAGACAAAGCCCCTTTCTCCCCCGTCTCCTTACGGTAATGCAGGGTCCTCACTGCTCTATATACCACAGTGGCACAGCTCTCTGCATGATCTCGTGTGCATATAATTCAGACAAAGCAAGCAGGGAACACAGCAGGGATAGCACAATATTCTTTCTGACCCACAGAAGTTAGGTGGAAAAGTTATTAAACCTTCAGGAGATTATTACTGTGAGGCACGAGCTGCGTGAAATGAAATTCAGAAATAGAGTATCTGTGGGGTTTGGGCCATATTACAATATATTAAAAAACCAAAGGATCATCTTTCTCCATGTTTCCACAAGGAAACATGAAAATTACGCTGGAAAATATCAGTGATTTTAAGTATGGCCGGTTAATGAGGGGTGTTTGTGAGTCTGGAGAAACCAGCATGAGGTATTATCAGAATCAGAAGACTACTCACACATGCATCCCAAAAAGCCCACAGATGTCTTTTCAATTACTGCTGGATATAACATCCATGAGTACATCTATCTACACCTATCATACAGTCATGTTCAAGAAGCACAAAAGAATTACAACAGTACACGTCAGACAGTAGGAAGCCCATGGCCAAACTTGCTTTTTCTATAGGCATTACATCTGAGAATTTCCAGGAGAACCATGTAAGAAAGCAAATAAAGCCTACAAGGCACCATCATGTGTTATTTTTCTGTGCTAAGAGCCCTACAGATAACTCTTGCATAGAAAGTTATGCCAGAAGGAACAATAAAAACCTCTGTATATCAAAGTCACTAGGACCTTCACACAGTACCTCCAAACTGAGCCCAGTAAGTTGTCTGACAACATATCTTTCAGGAGGTTGTCAGTCTGGATGTGAAAACATAAGAAAGTTGTGAATCCTCACTCCTCTTGTTTATTTTTAAAGTAAATTTTTACTGCAAGATGTGTGTGCACTAAACAATATCTGGGGTTTTGGAAGAGGAAGACCTTGAAATTTCCAGCTGAAAGCAACAAACCAAACACCAAGCAAAAAGCAGAGGAATCTGTCCCCGAAGAAAACTACTGAAGCTTGAGTATCTCTTTGGCATAGATGTGCCACCTTGCTCACTTTATGTCACTACATCAGTCCTGTGAGCCATCAAAGCTTAGCCTGCCTATCTCTGGTAAACAAGTATTATAGTCTGACAATACAGCCTGGTAATTCCTCTGTCAAGGGGAGGGACATCATTTTGCTCACCATTAAAGTGCCCCAAATTTCTAGAATGGAAACTACGAGTGACAACTTCTGCTTCCCAGAAGGGGGGATGAAAAGGTCATTTGTGCAGGAGACTTTTTTCATTTTTCCTATGACAAAATGAGCTAAGAATAAACACCTACCTATTGACTTTGCCCTCCAGTAAATAAACCTCATTCTTTAACTCTTACTAATATCATCTTAAACATACATTTGTACTGTACCTAGAGCATACAACATTAGAAACACTTCATCTTTCCCTCCCCCTTTCTACTGTGCAAGGGAGAAGAGAAGCAGCGCTGCACAAATACCCAACCGCGGGCTGGAGCCCGGCTCCTGACCCCGGTAATTCCTACTCTTGGGCCAGGCTAAGCCTGGCAGGCAGCGAGGCCGGCAGGGCACGTCGACCCCGCCGAGAGGAACCGGGCACCTCACGGGGGCAGGAGGAGAGCTCGGCAGCTCCGGGCTCGGTGCCCCCGAGGGGGCCGGGAAGGAGGGGCGGTCCCGCGGCTCACCTTGTGCTCCAGGACGCTGATGTAGCCCTCCAGGAGGCCGGCCCCGACGGGCAGAGCCGGGTGGCGCTGGCCGCGTTCGGGCGGGCGGCTGGGCACCGCCGCCACCTGCTGCTGCCGCCGCCGCGGCTCCGGGTGGCCGCCGCCGATGCCGATGCCGCCGTACATGAGCAACAAGCTGGTGCACATGGTGGTGAGCGCCAGGCAGACGGCCAGCCCGTGGCGCTGCGGGGGGCAGAGAGAGAGCCGGCTCAGCGGGCTCCCCCCGCCTCGGGGCCCGGCGGGGCGCGCCGCTTCCCCGCCGGCGCACCCGCAAGTTTCACCCGCCACACACACCCGGCAGAAGTGCGAGGAGAGAACTGGGGAAGCCCCTCCATCCTCCTCCTGTCCCCTCGCCAGCCCGCTCCCGTGGCTCCCTCCTTCTCCCCCAGCCCGGCTTCCTCGCCTCTTCTCCCCTCCGTGCGCCCGGCTACCCGGCGTCTCTCATTCCCGTGCCGCCGTCCCCTTTGGGCAGCTCATCCGTGCATTTTAACGAGTGTTGGGGACTGTAGCGCTTCCCCCCGCCCAGATACCTCCAGCCTCGTCCTTTAAGCAGATCGGTTTTCTGTACGCTCCTTAAAACGCACACACACACAAAACCCCCAAACCACGAGCAACACGAATAAAAGAAAGCAGGCGGAAAGTTCTTGGTCGCCGCCACCAAGGTTCGGTCGCCTTCGCGCGATGCCGGAGAGCCGCGGGGATGCAGCCCGGCGAAGGCTGGAGCGTGTGCAGGGTGCCCGGGGCAGCTCCGCTCCGCGCCGCTCCCCTGCTCTCCTCCCCGCTGCCGGAGCCGGGATGAGCCGTGCCAACAATGCACTTACCATCAGGGTCTTCATTTTGTGCGCCTCCCGGCCGCCAGTCCTCCCGCTCCCCGCTAGGCTCGGCATGGCGGGGAAGCCGCAGACATGGCTCGGCCAGGGAAGCGCCGCCGTGGCGGGGATTAGGGGGGAATTACACTCGGCCGGACCCTCGGAGCCTGCCAGAGCCGGGTCCTCGGCTGCCCCGCCTGCCTCCGCCTCCGCCTCCGCCTCCTGCTGCCGGCGCAGCGGCGACTTCAGGGCAGGTGGAAGTTAACTTCTGCCTCCGCTCGGGCGCTGCTCCGCTGCCGAGCCCGCGGCGCGGGGGGGGCGGCGGCGGCGGGATCGCCGCGGGCACCGGGCGGGCACCGGGCGGGCACCGGGCGGGCACCGGGCGGGCACCGGGCGGGCGGCGCCCCGAGCGAGCAGGAGCAGGGGCTGGAGCTCCTTCCTTCCTTCCTTCTCTCCCTCCCTCTGCCCAGGCCTCTGTCCTGCTTGTGGTAGCGGGGCACGACCTTCATGTTACATTATTTGTATTTTCCCCTAGCGGAAAATTTCTCGTTCTCCCACCGCTACCTGGCTTTCCTGGAGCTGGCAGCGATCAGGCAATACTTTAAATTCACGTTAGTAAAAAAAATTGACGCCCTCAACTCCTTGTGCGGTGCTGACAATGCCCCCTCACACAGTCTTGCCTAAGCTCTAACAACCGGTTTCAAACCCTTTTGACAGAAGCTTTCTTCATCTTATAAATGAAATCTCACAGACTTGCTCCCCATGCCATCTCTCTGGTTTCTGAAGGCGGACATTTTCCCACTCTCACAAGCAGCCTTCTAAAGTTTTTTATTCTTTCTTTGTGTTAATAGTGTACAGTTCAGTTGTGAAAAGTTTATGAGACCCCAGATTGCAAATATCTTTTGCTGTGGGAATCCCACGTTTATAAATGTGCCTCTTCTACACAAGCCATTTTTAGGGTTGATCTCAACGAAGTTACTAGACTGACAGCATTAAAAAAAATCTATCTCCTAATCATGAAATTATTTCACTTGAAACTACTCATCGAAATAGTAGCTCTAATATATGGCTTCACATCTAACCTACAGCTATGTGGTATTAAAAATTATATTAAGGAGAAAACTATCAACAGAGTAACTCAACCATGGTCACAATAGCACGTTTCTCAAGGCTGGAATTGTCATTGAAATCAATTTTTTATCTTTGTTAATTCATTGGAGGACTAACAGTGAAACAAATATACCATCTCTAGCATGGGCACAGCGTGCTGCAATTAGTGCCTTTTAAGAGAGGAAAAAGAAAGATGAAGGTGTGGTTCACCAGCGGATAACGCAGTAAACACAGCTTTATCACTCCACGGAAGACACCAGTTACACACCCACTGTTTATGCGGTTTGTAGGGTTGGTTTCAACAGCACCAGTTGTTCAGACAAACAGAGCAATGTAAGAAGAACCTTATCAGGTCTTGGTAATTCTTTATTATGTGGTTGCACTTGACACTCAAATTAGTGAAACAAAGGGCCAACTTGATGAATCATTAAAGCAAATTATCTGTGGCTTTCCAAGGCTTCCTATAAGAGACTACAGAAGGCAGCTCATGCATTTTACAGTGCTGTTTCTCAACTACCAGCAAACAGGTTGCTGGTGACTGACCTTTCTGAGTCTTTCATATATATTTTGCAGTGCCAAAGTGAAGCATCATTTTTATGATTTAGGCTCCTGGCTGTATGTTAGACATCTGTTACACAGTATGTCTGACCAAATTCATTAAACTTACGGGTTTTGGTAGAATAGGCTGATTTAAAAATCTACTGATAAAGGAGACAAACTAAATTTTCTAATTTAATGGTTGACTTGAATAATGTCCAGCTTTCTGCTTGTCAAATATTTAATTAGATTGCCATTTTGGTCATAGACTGTATTCTTGGCAGTCAAATGCTCACTGAAACAAATACAGTAGTGTAATGTAAATCCTATGGAGGTTTTTGTGTAAGCACAGGAACTTTAAAAATCATCTGGAAAACAGCCCAGCTATTTAATTTAATTTTAAATTCCTATGAACTAATATGAACTAGCTATCTGGAGGTTTGGGGGTTTAAACACTATCGGAATCTGCATACATGTAAATATGACTCTGTATACCCAACAGCCAGATTTGCAAGGAGAAGAGCATAGGCTGCACTTAAGAGCACTTAATCAACTTGGAAATGAGTCAATACAGAAAACTTTTTAAAGTCCGTTTGACTTTCTGCTTCAACCAATTTATTTTCTATATGCAAGGGATAATGAACGACCCATGCATTTCTCTTCCTCCTTAGAGCTGGGGGTAAGGACAGATTAAAACATAAACAGCTGTTTTCCCTAGCCCAGGAGAAAAAGGGGTAGAGTGGTAGTAGGGCTTTCCAACCAAATCTGACTGAGGAAAGCTTTTCATCTGCATGGAATGGTCTGGGTTGTCTCCTCTTCAAACTTACCCTTCCCATTTTCATCTTTCTTGTAGCTACAGGCTGACAAAATAGCCATATGGAATAAAAATCTGCTCGTGGCAGCTTCAGGAAGACCTAAGATGCTAATGACAACATAAAAATCCATGCAGAGTGAGAAATCTGTGAAAGAAGTAGTGGTGCAGAGAGAGACAAACCTCTCAACACTGACAGTGGACTTGGAGCAACAGAGTTCTTTCACTGATTCCTAAATAAAACCGCTCAAACGGCAACTTCCCCTGAGATGTCTGGATGTATGAAATAACCCCCTTTTTGTAATGCATTTTAGCCCAGTTTGTCTTTCAGAGATTTCCTTAGATAGATATAAAATAACCCTTTCAAGCTATGGCTGATTTCTCATGAAGCTCCTATAGAGATTATATGGCATAATTTACACCTTACTCTAATGCACAGTTATAAACATCCTTTCCACATGATGGTCGGCTTGCAATGAGTACTCAAGTGGAGGAGCCTCCATGCCAGTGCACCTCAGCAACTGGTAGCCAAAATATTCAGTGGAATTCGGCAATGGTTGGTGTTTCTGTGGATGATCCAGATGTTGTTTTCCCTAAGTGCATTGTCTACCACCTGTGTGATCTCGCTGTGCCTGTCTCCTTTCCACCATGGCCAGAGGCAGAGAGTCTGCACATGCAGTCGGTAAACAGAAAGCCTCTAAAGTGGAAGCTGTAGCTACCCTTCAGTCTTGTCACCTCCTCAGAGCAAAAGCCCAGACAGTCTTAAATGTTTAATTATTTTGAGACTCATTGGCAGTGTGGTTCTTTTGCTGGGAAAAAAATGTATTTTAGAGAACTGATTTAGATCTGTGCCTAATTTTAAAAAGAATAAGAAAAAGGGAATTTTTGTTTATCTACTACCCTTCACAAAAGAGTGAGAAGAAAAGGGATCTGGTGTGATATAAGTATTAAACTCTAGGTGAGTTCTGCATGTCACTCTGCAGGAGTGCTGAAAGCACTTAAATACATTCCCATCACACTCTGTGTATGAAGGTGTTTTTCAGAAAAATATTGGTGATAGAAGTGCTTAAAATAGATTGGAGGGGTGGGGTTAGCTGTATCAGGACCACTTTGATATCCTTATGCCTTTGAAGTGCAGAATGAGTTACTAAGATTTGATAGGCAGAAAACATGAGAAAATATTTGTCAAATATTTAAAATTAATCTAAAAGTGACTCCTGGTAAGTTGCATCATTCTGTCATTTCCATTATATTCTGTGATCTGTGAAGCCCTGGATCTGTCTCCAGCAGCTGGACCTCTTGGCTCTACTGAAATAAATTCCTACAGCCATTTTATCCATCTCTGCTTGCTGGGGCAAGGAGCTCCCTTGGAAGTGTAAAGCTCCCACTTCTGCAGCCCCGTGAGGTTGGAGCTTAAACCATGATCACCAGCATAGAACAGAACAGTGCTTGTCCTGGGCCTGCAGCCAGTGACATTTGGGAGGATGGCTGGGAGTGCCACATTTCAGAGAAAAGAAGGGAGACTTTTTTTGACTGACTACCTAGAAAAGCAAGACTAAAGGTGCTAAGGAGGTTGGAATATGATGGGAATTTGTGTGGATTAATGGACAGCAGGGCAGTCAAAAGTACATATAAAATGAAATACATCACACTGATATCACCTCCATGTGTTGTTTTATTATTTATGCCTATATGAAATTTTAACCTCTTTTTCCTGAGAAAAAGGGCTGCATTTTTGCCTTGCAACACAACCAATGGAAAACATTCAGCAGCCAGCAAAGTAATGAGCCTACACTATAGATTTTTCAAACTGCCCAGTGACTCATGAAATGCTTCTCAAAACTGGAAATATGCATTGAGAATTGGTCAAAAAATGTAGAAACAATATTATAGATCAGTCAATACTGCCTCTCCTTTATGAAAGCAGGCTGTCTTTGAACTTCTGACAGAAGCAAGCAGTGATAGATGCATAAAGAAATGAAATATTGCATGGAAATGGAAGTGCAAATGAAAACAGGAGGGGGAAATAGTGAGATAAGATCTGCTGAATCTGCTGGTTTTTTTCCTTCTTATTTCTTAGCTTCCTCCTCAATCTAAAAAAGGTGCTGGATTTCAGAAACAATGTCTAGCTCAACTGAACTGACTCCTCTGCTTCAAAACCACACATGAAACACTGTTCTTCATTCTAATCACTTTTTTGGAGAAGTTAAACAAGACACATCCTGGAATATACAGTGCACTCAAAATTGCTCATCTAAAGTCAGAAACTTTGAAGATTAAGAAATTAGCAGAGAAGGCTTGAGATGGAGTTCACCAAATGCCACTTGTGGGAGCAAAACAGGCATGACCAGGAGCTCCTTCATGGCATTTTGTTTTACCATTCACTACCAAAACAAGAGAAGGAAGTCATATATCCTGTGTGTAAACAAAGCACAGATTTAACACATGGACCAAAGCAACTGAGGTTGATTTGGTATGATTTGGTGAGAGACTGGATAAATTTAAATTTGGGGTATCTTTGCTGTAACATATGAGATCTTAAGAGGATCCTGAAGGGCTCAGTTTTCAGTCTACATATGTTTGTTCCTTTGGAGAGAAAAACTACACCAACAGGAAGTCAAAGTGTTAAACACAACAGAATTTCTAAACTTTAAAAAAAACCAAGCTAATATCAGACGTGAAGCATCAGAGAAAATAGGAAGCAAAGAAGGATAAGTGCTCATTATGGATTGGTTTGCAGTTATGTATTATTAGAAAGTCGATAGAAAAGTCTCCTGCTATTTCTAACACAAACACAAACATCGCTTATGATGACAGGCTGAGCAAAAACTGTGGCAGCAAGGGGATCCACTGGCATCCAACTGAAAAGGCACAATCATACAATCAAGTAAAGTCCTTGAGTGACCAAGCTATAGAGATCTTATGTTGGTAATAGCTACTGTTCTTATCTACATGTTTAGGGGAATCATCTTTACTATTCACGTAGTATATCACTATATATGCATATGTGTTAATTCAGAGCAATAATGCTAATGTACAGTAGCTGTCAGTGACTTCTGTCATAGCTCAGCAAATTCATGCTCGAGTCATGCGTGCTCCTGAAATTATGTAGTGGCCACCTTTGCAATGTACAAATTTCTTCTGTTTACCCAGCACACTCCAGAGACAGATACATAAATAAAGTCCTGGGGGGCTCACTGTAGTGCTGAGAGGTCCTGAGTACTCTTGTTTCCCAAGAAGCTGACAGAGATGGAAGGAGGATCTCTGCATTCAGGTGAGCTCCCTGTTGTTTCTGGCTGTTTGCAGAGCCAGATGGGGACAGACCTCTGCTACCAGACACCAGAGATCTCGGCTGGGGGTGCAGTCATTTGAAAGGTATGCTGACATACCTTTCAGCATGTGCTGTGTCCTTGTTTAAACATTTCTGCCATATTATTGATATTTGTCACTCTTAAACAAATACAGAAAACAAGCCTTCTCTGTTCCATACAGGATAGATATCTTGGATGTCTACTGGATCCTCAAATCATGGATTATAGCAAATACATGGCTACATACACTCATTTTTCTTTCTAACACTTCAGGGCAGAGGACCAAATTCAGCTCAGCTGCAGAGCTGGATCCAACATTTCCTGCAGCAGCTGTACCGTCCTTTCTTTGAATTGCTAATAATACATGTTATCACATTCTCTAGCCTTTATCATCCCCACCTGCTTCATGGTTTTTATTCAAGTGACAGGACCTCAAAAAATCATGTACTTTTCCCAATCATGACATATATTTTATTCAATGTGATGAATATATCTCTGTCCTCTCCCATAAACTACAGGGCCAGGAACATACTAACTGGAGTTTTGCCCCAGTACTTTTACTGCCATCTGATTATTTCTTTGGTGGGAACAAGGAAACCCTTGGTGAATTTGAGGCATTTGGCCTCAAACACTCATATTTATCTATTTACTTAATTTTCCCTTTTTTTTTTTTTAAATGGTTTATTTGAGTTTAAATGGGATTAATTTGACGTCTTTCTCTTTGCAATAGTTTTGCATGGTATCTAATTTTATTTGTTACCAAAAGCCCCCAAATTCCATAAGGTTCATTTCATTCAGTTTTGTATGTGCTTGGTACTTGAAACGTGAAGCTGAGATCTGTAGAGCATGTGCTGTTTCTGTCCTGACTTCAAATAAATGAGGCCTTAGGCCATTTATGGTTTAGACCATAAATTCAGATGTCAAAGGAACAGGTGGCAACGTGACACAAGCTGTTCTTGCTCATTGTATGAGCTTCCTCTGCTCAGTGTCCTACCGCTTCATCTCTGTCACAATCCTGAGTCACTCTCCAGCAGTGGCTCCTCCACTTTGGCGGGTTCAGTTTCTGTCCATTGATAAATGAGAGCTTCTCTGCTTCTAAGCAATATCAGCCTGGAAAATGCAGAGCTTGGAATGTGAAAGCACGTCTCTTCTGGCACATTAACTCAGGCACAGAACCACATCACTGACTAAAGCCTTCTGGGATGAAGCTGGCTCACATCACCCAGTCTGGAGCCTGTGCAGAGGAGCTCAGGTCCATCTGCACACCAACTCCAGCTCACGAGCACTCTGCTGTGTTGAAGGACTGTGGGATGTGGTTCAAGAACTTGCAAACAGGAAAGAACCAAAGCTTAGCAAAAAAGTGAATAAATGGGTATGATATATTAGTATGAAATAATGTAATACTTCTGGGTTTGTTTGGTTACTGCATTTGGAGATTTTTTTGGTATATATTTTAATATCCTTTTAATGTTTTAGTAAGCAAACATTGACAGTGTTTCTTCCTAAGTGAGGAGAGAAGGAATTATGTTGGAAGGAAACCAGTGTTGTTTGTATAGCTGACTCAATCATTTTAATCAAACTGACTTCGTAAATTTCTTTGGATCCTCAACATTTTTTCCTAAGCACTATTCATAATTAAGGGTTGTCTACACACTAGCTAGTCCTCACAAAATCTATGTGGCTTCGTCTCTATTTCCAGAAGACTGTTGTGTAATGAGGGTAAGGAATGTTGCTCACTCAACTCCGAGCTGTCACCTTATAACTGTGAATATTCAGTATCTTGGGTATTGAAATCCACAAAGCCTAAAGTTAGGCACTGAAAATTAGAAGGCTGTTTTGGGAACTTGAACCTTCTTGACTCCTAAAACCCAAGGATTCTTATTTCTCTTATTCCCTTATTCTCAATTCTCTTATTGAGAATTGCTGCAATAGCAACCTCTCCCATCTCAGCTTGAAAGAAGTTTCAAACAGAATGGGGTGGGAAGTGACCTCACACAAACACTGGCTTAGAATATTACTTGACTTTGATTCTGCATGTTTCTAGCTACCATAAGTTATGAAGCCCCATAGACTTCCCTGAATTACAATTAGCAGTTATCAAAAGCTGATGAGACACATGAGAAACTAATGTGCATTGGAAAAAAACTGTTTTCCTCGCTCTCACCAGAAGACAAAGACAGGCTATGCACAGGCTCATTTCATGAGAAGCTGAGCCAGCCTCTATTAGCAAATGTTTTAAGCATATGGTCCAACTCTGGTTTGCAGTTTCTTTCCCTCAGCCCTTTTTGCTTTGTATTGTCTGTCTAGACAGCAAGGCACAAGGACCTACAAGAAACCATGCAGACCTGAACCAGAAACCATGAACCAGGAGCCATGATCACTGCAGTGCTTTCAAATTACTGTACTAATTGTTCCAACAGTACACCTACAACTAACACCCAACAGAAACCATTCTCAAATCCCTCCATCCTCATCTTCAATGAAAACCACTTGTGTTCTTTTCTTTCCTTTTTTTTTTTCCAACTTTTCTTGGTCCAGCCATTCAGCAGCTGGACTAGGTCCTCCCTGGCTACTCTTCCCCACCATCTGCTCCACCACGTATGCCCTAAATCTATTCCATACAGAGCTCCATGATGTAGTTGGCTAATGACTGGTCTGCTTGGCAAACTGCTTTTCAACAGAGCACTTTTCAACAGGGTGATTGCTAGCAGAGCTCCTTGTCTGTAGCTATATTATTACAGCATGTCTTTCTGATTAATTAGAAATGCAGTACTGTAAGTTTTAGTTTCACAGTCTGGATATTATTAACTAACATTCAGAAGAAAGACTGCTCTCTTCACAGCTTTTCATATTTGAAGGGTGAGAGAGGAAGGGGAAGGCATTAGAGGAGGGTGGAAAGAGTATGTGCAACAAATGCAGAAACAGTGCAAGGTGAGAAGCACTTTGAAGGGTGTGTCAGGGATAAACAATGTCTTAGCATCACAGACAGTCCAGAAGTCAATCAAAATGTTATGAAAATCGTAAGTCTGATGTGCACAGTTTCACTCAAACAAACAGAAAAGAAATCTGTGGGGTCTAAAGCTGCCCATGGCTGCTGACATTTCAAGCCAGCTAATCAGAATTTAGAAGTTGAAGATGGTATACAGAAAGTATGGTATGCAATGGATGCTCCCTGATCATACCTAATGTAACTGAAATAACATTTCTGAATCTTAATAAAGAAGTGGTGTAAAGGGAAATAACATCTTTGCTTCCCTCTGCCTGGAGCACAAGATCCATGAAAAGGGAGGCTATTTATTCAAATCTGTGTGATTAAAATATATTCCTAAACTCAAACCTAAGTATTTCTGTATAAAGATGTTACTGCTCAGCATGCTGGGCTGTCTTGAAAATACAGCTCTGGATCTAAGCTGGATCTTTGCCTTATCTTTTATCTCACCCAAAGCTGCTTAGTCTTTGTGTACACGTGGCCTGACCTATCACTTTTATAGTCTATTGCTATTGAATTGTTCATAAATCTTGTAATCATTAGACAAGGTTAGCCTTCACATTTCAAAAGGGGATTTTTTTTTTTTTTTTTTGCCAGCTGATGTTGGCTGGATTTTTTTTCATCTTTGTAACACTGCATTATGCAAACCAGGTGCTGACCAGCAGATACTTCCCTGACTGCAGGGTGCTGATTCTGGCAACATTGAAACAGACTGAAACATATACCAATATAGGTTACATTGATCCATTTTATTCCTAAATGCAGGTATTAACAAATTGGCAAAGTTATTGGCCAATTGACTCAAAGTATAAGCATTAAAATAATTCATCCTGAACAATGCGTGGTTTTATTTTATGTTTAGTACAGTAGGCTCACCTGCACGAATTTGCTGTGCTTGTTTAATATCCTCTTTAAGATGAAAAATTATGCCAGTCCTGTGGTAATAGCATCTTTTGACGCTGAGAAAGCATTTCACTGGATTGAATGACAGTTTCTCTTTACTATGATGGAAATTTTAAAATTTGCTGTAAATGTATTGCATCAGTTACACTGTTCTGAGCAAGGATGCATACTAATGTCACAATACTATCTCAATTTTGACTTTCGAGGGAGACTAGTCAAGGGTGCCCACTTTCAGCGCTATTTTTGCTAAGAGAAGGAAACCAGTCTTCAAAATATTGGGGAGATTGGGTGGCAACTTTAAAGTAGATTGCATTAGAGCTGAGAGGCATTTTAACTGCCCTTAAAATGGTGTCCCATTTTGTTATACATCAGTAACCCTTTAAAGACTCTAAAAGAGAGTGGGCCCTGAAATCAGCATTGGCTAACTGTTATTTGTTCTTGCTCATCTTTGCCTTTCAGTAACATAGTAAACTGAGGAATCCTGAAGGAAAACCAATCTAAAATGCTTAAATAATAATCTTCCATTCTCATACCATAAAGAATGTTGCAGCTGTAGGCACTTTTTGAAGATTAGTCACTCCTATTCTCTGAAGTTATTTGTATTTATGTACTTGTTGTAGGTTCAAATACGTGGTCATCTAAATTAAATACACATCCAGTCAAACATTTAGGAATAAGGCACTCTAGTTCCAAAAACTGAGTTTTCAGTAAGTGCTTAGAAGTTAAATACAAAATCAGTAAATAAAATTCAACAAATGTAAATTGAAAGGCAAAATGAACTCATTCTGATGAGTTAATATAATTCCCTTATGGAATGCTGGTTTCCATACTATAATTAATTTTAAACACTAAACCAGTATGTCTGGGTTTTGATAATTATAAAAATGCATTCATCCATGTCCTTGAAAATTATTAATATTTATCATAAGAAATATCCTGTAGACATTAAGAACCAAGGGAGACAGTGTTTTCAGCAAATTCTTAAACAGCTTTACTAAAACAATAATGGAGTTTTAAATACTTGTGAGTCCTAACCAGAGAGACATATAGGGCTAAATCTCAAAGTCTCCTCCCTAACATCTACCTCATAAATCACTCAGGCAGAACTTGCACTGAATCTCAGATTCAAAGATTTCAGGACTAACTGTCCCTTGTGCTCACTTCATTCCTGTTCCACTCCACGGAGCCAAGAGTATCAAGTGTTCTAAAGGGATGAGACCACAATGATCTTATAAAAAGATTATGGAAGACCCTATAGTTCTCTTTCCTTGCCAGTGATAAGGAAACTGCATCATGACACTTTTGAGTAACTTCTCTGACATTTCAGCAACACTGATTATCTCTATTTCTATTCATGGATATTTTAAGCCTCTCAGCACATTTGGACCTAAAGCTTCACTTGTAAGGACTCAAACTCATCATCAGTAGCAATAAGATGCTTCCCTTAAGTCAGCAGGAGTCAGTGGGGGGTTTGCTTGCATGGAAGCTGCTGGATCAGATGCCTGCAATCTAGTTACATATTGGCTTACAGGTTATGATAAACCTGAAAAGCAGAAACTGGAACCAAATATGAGTTAAAGCATTTTGTAGTTTCAAAAATTAGGTTCCATTTTAGTTTCTTTTCCATTAAAAAACAAAAACAAAAACCCAACAAAAAACCAAGCCCACATATCTCACTAATTACTGAAATGAAATTTGACCAGAATGTGCTTTCCTTCAAAATATACCCCAATCCAAAGTCAGGAAATAGCAATTTCATGGAACAGATGATTCGAACACACACACTAACATATGTGTGTACATCTATCTATGTATACATATGTGATTATAGATCTCAAAACTTCCTTGGTTGATAGGTTAGGTCTTAAACTTTAGATAATTTGTTTGAGAGAGAAAGCAGAGACTCACCCACAGCAGCAAGGATTACAATAGCAATGATCAATAAAACCCACTGTCCCCTTCCAAAATTATAGGCAAATATCAGTTTACATTTTAATGAATTGCTGGGAAACAACTGTCATCTCCACAGATCGGGCAAGGGAGCTGATTGTTTGTTGGAATGCTAGGAAATCTTTACAACATTTTGTGGCTAATTTCTGCAACAGACTGAAGGAGCTGAGTTTTCAGAAGGTACCCTGAGTTTTTATTTTTTGATTTTGCTGAAGCTAAGCAGCTGAGCTCTGTTTGTGATGGGGACTGTGAAAATACAGAGGACCAGAGGAACAGAGGAAGTAAGAAAAGGTGTGTATTTCATGTCCTATCTCTACTCAATAACTAAAGGAGGTGGGAGCCCAGAGATGTCACTACAGGCAGATGTGCATCACTCCCTGTGCACTGGTGAGGAAGCAACCTGTGCTCCCACAAAGCAAATTACCTTACTGCTCTTTCATCTACCAATGGACAGGCTCCAACCAGCAAGTTAGATAACATGGTAAATATAGGCTGACAAAAGAAACAATGAGATTTACACTAATATAGAAATATTGAAGCTATACAGGATAACCACTGTGGTGCAAAACAAATGCAACAGCTGATGATGTTTTAAGGATAAGAACTTCTTACCTCTGAAAGTGAAGTTTTAACTGGTTTGCCCTCTCTCTTTGACATTTCTAATTTTGTTCACCTTGCTGACCACCAAGAGAGGAGTGAAAAGAGTTGGAGTGTGTGATTGTAGGGTGCTATTTTTTATGTCAGCATTCTTCATTATTGAGTTGGCTGTTTATGCTGCTGGTGTGTAATGTTGTGAAGCAGATGAGCTGGTAAAGTATGAAGGGTATTCTATAACCTTTGCTGTACTTTGAATTACTGCACAGTAACTTAAAATTCAGAAAGGCTGCTCTGAGAAAAATCAAAATACAATAAGATAAACTCCATTAGGAACTGATGCAGTAGGGTTGTTGTTAGAGGAGGGCAAAATGGTCTAATTAATAGCTATTGCATTAAACTCATGCTGCAGTTGCAATAATGACACTGATAATATTGATGGCATTGAAGATAGAGTTTAGTTTAGAATGGAAATGAGCAGAGTATTCATCTTGAACTGCATATTGCTGTAGGCAGTGGAAGGCCTCAGAGCTTCTTTGTTTTGTTGTTCCGCTGTTCAGCTGTTTTTCTTTGATAGTGCAGCTCCAAGCTATTAATATATATATTTACTCAGGACAGAGCTTGTTCATTTCACTGAAGCCCCACAGCTGACATTTGGCTGTACTGAAGAACAAGCATTTATTGGATTTCATTCCTACTGTTTGGTTTTTCGGGGACAGCTACATGTAGGTGGGTAGTTATCTAAGGGGTTCCCCCAACTCCTTTATAATTTTTATAAAACACTTCTCTCTCTTATTTGGCCTGTGAAAGCTGTTGGCAGCAGGGAATGCCAACTCCTGCATTCTGAGATAAGGTTTCATTCTCATCAGTATTTGGTCTCCATTCAGACTCCTGTTGATATGTTCTTCCTTTCCCTTTTCTGATCTATCTGTTTGGCTTATGTTATTGTTCAGAAATAAACACATCACAGTCTTCCAGTAACCAAGCTGATTTATGTAGGTAGATGAGCTCTTCATCAAATGTCAGTCAGTAAAGCTCCTGTCCACTCAGATATTAATGCCCACTGTCTCAAAAACACCATTTATTAATATGAAATGTCAAATCCCAGAACTGAAACAAAAATGACTGAATAGGACCAAAACCTAGTAAGCAATCCAGATCTTGGAATATATCTTGGGAATTCATCACAATAACTGACACCCAAAACCACTTTGATTCCAAATGGGTCATGCCATACAACTAAGATCAAGTCAGCCCTGTGATCAAAAGAAAAGAGACAAATTTGTGTATGCTGGATAAAAATCTTTTCTGTACCATTGAATTTGATGGCAAAATTATTCTTGCCAAAGAAAGATTAATTTCTTTGTCTTTATCCAGACTTCATTCACCTGTCATGTAAACTTCAAGGCTGCAAGTGCTATTCCAGGTGGTACAGAGTTACAACCGAGCATCCTAGGAGTTTACTCAGGTAAAAAACTCTCAAATACCCAGCTGGACAAGTTTACCACACACACTAGAGTGTGCTAGGCCTCCAGACACACTGTACAAAACAGCTAGAGCATCCATTTAGCCAGACATGGGCAGATTCAGCTAATTAAAAAATATTCCTCTGATGAAGGACTGGTGTAAAAGCTCTGAACTTCTCACTTCAGAACAACAAGAAATTGGTATCCACTTTAAATACCTCCCTGACTTCAGGAATGGTCTCTTGTGATAGAAGAGAGCCTTTCTGCTCCCTCAGTGAGAGTAAAATGCTGGGTCATTTGGTGTTGAAACTTCTCTGAGTGAGTCTTATCTGTTGCCTCAGGAGCATACTTATTACTTGCTTTGTTTATGTTTTAATTTACTTTCCCTAAAGATAACACTTCAAAGCAGCAATTAATATTCTTGTAACCTCTTTACTGGTTCATCTTAACACCTGTTCATACATTTACAAAGAGAAACTCTGCATAAAGAAAGCAGCAAATACAGGAAGTATTGTAGAGGCCTCAACATATTCCCAGCCTTTTCCAATAATTTCTATGTTTTGTATTAAGAATAATTGTGGGTTTTGGTTATTCTAGGTTATGAATTTGTATGATGGCTTAAGCAAGTTAACAGCTTGGTCTTGATCTACATCCCAAAAATCTCTTAGTCCAGAGCTGTTGATAGCACAGCTGACTGCTCCATTTCACCAGTTATAATGTGTCACAAAGCCATGAAATTCTCCTTTTCCAGGACCTTTCTCTGCTATTCCCTGGATTTTGAAACGAAAACTTTTCCATGCATTTGCCAAGCTTGTCCAACCATTGGCATAGATCAAAACCAGTTATAACTGCAGCTGAGAACACACTAGAGCAGTAGAAGCAGAAGCACTGAAAACTTTCCTTCCCAAAAAGCCACGATTCCCATAGTTGTCTTGGTGTGTAAGGTCCAGTCCCAAATTACTATGGAGAGGAGAGCATCTCTAGCCCAGATTCTCAGCAAATGTCAATCTCCCTATGGCCACCAACTCCAGAGCAGCTGCCAAAGCAAGCCTTAGAGCTGATTCTGCTATTTTCTCTCCCCAGAATTAAGAAGGGTTATTTTTAATTAGCATTTCTGCCAGTACCTTGCCTCACTCTGTGTAGTCTTACATGGATATGTTAATACGTGGTTTTTTGTTCATGATTTGGATTAGGAATGGCTGGCAGGTATTCAGTCTGGATTCACCCACTTCTACAGAGGAAAAGTTATCAGCTTTGCTTTTCCATTAGATTTATAGGATTACAGCTGAAATCAGACCCGGATCCAGGGAGTTTTATTATCTCTGATCAATAAGCAATGAACAGGGGTAATATTGTTCTTATAATATGGACACAGCATCTCCATAGGATATTGGAATAGCATTCAAACAAGGAATCACAAATCTAGTTTACTGGGAGATACCATTTACTAACCAAATTTCTGTTCAATTCTTCAGTCTAGCTAAACTGGGGATAAATCCTCTCACCTGCCTTATATAAATGAGAATGATATTTTACTTGGTACAGGATTTACAGAATATTAATATCTTATACTAAGAAGAAGTTTATGAAAGAGATATTTAACAGATGATGTTAGACCTTTAAGGACCTATGTTCTCTCTCAGGATCTGTGCAGAAGAGGTGCTGAACTTTGGCCTCCTGTTCTGACATGCTTGGACAGAAATAACCTTCAGACTTGCCAAAGCTTCCTCTTATGTGGGAATCAACAGAGGGGAAATATTCTTGCATTTTTACATTCATTTAAGAAAGCTTCATTACACTAATTTTGTTAATTGGTTACTAAACTGCTTACCCTAAATCTTCATTTCAAGTCTACATCTGCTCTCATTTTTTACCATATCTTAGTATTTTATACAGTATTTATTTTCTTTTCCTTTTTTTTAAGTGGCTACCAATGCACCTAAGGCTATTTTGCTGTACAAACTCCTGCTTCACTGCTTTTTACCTTTCTGTGAACTACAGAACATTTGTTTGCAAAATAAGCTTCACGAGTCCATTACTGCATTCAACAGCATTTCCCCCCCTCTCTTCTGCTACCCCATGCAGGGTGTCCATTCTGTCTGGCCAAAGCAAACGCAGCAAAGCCAAGGCTGCCAGATAGAAATTCCTATTTTGTTTGACCTTGCTGGGACAAGTGGTGATCTGTGTTATCTACATATTAAAAGCATCCTTCAGGGTCAAAACCTGGCCATTAGAAAGCAAGGATCAGTAAGAATGCATAAAAGTTGTCCCCACATGAAATGCTTTCTAGAACTGCATCAGCTTTATCAAGAAATGGCAGCTCACGGCACTACACACATCTTTTTATACTGTCAAACATAAACGCACAGGAATGTATAGGACATGATTGGCAAGTGCAACCACCAGATCTGCCAAAAAATTTGTGCACCTTGCCAAATAAATGGCAGTCAGACTGGGCAGTACAGACACTGACTATGGCCCTGGCACCTTTGAGCAGTAAACCTTTGCCCTGCTAATAAATGGTAAAACACAATTGCATTTTTGTTTACCAACATATAGTCAGAACAGCATTATCTCAGTCCTTGAAAAGAAGACTCACTCTTCTTTATTTCCCCTTTCTTCTCCATTTTTTTCCTCATTTTTTTAGACAAATAATTTCATGTTCTCCTCCCTATGCTGCCAGTAGTATGTTCTGTTACCAGTCATGAGTGATGTTCTGAGCACTGGAGTGCACAACCTGTTTTAATGAGCTCTGGCAGAACATCAGACTCATTCCCCCACCCCCTGTCTAATTACAACCTGCCATTTGTGTGACTCTGTTCCAGGATCTATCAGCAGATCTATTGGATACACCTATTTCTAGGGATTTATAAAAAAGCAATAATAATGAGCTTAAAAATGACTGAAGAATGGCATGCAGCTGCAATATTTTTGTATCCTTTCTACACTATTTACCCCATTGGCTTAAGATGTTTTTGAGGCCTATGTAAAGAGAAAAGTTTCCTGCAATTAACATATGCTGTCAATTAATTCACCTTTGGTACTTGAAGTAAAGTCATGAAAGTCTTTGGTGACAAAACAATTTGGAAAGTTTCACCCATGGTTCAAAGCTCTCATCCTGCAAGGACAAATACACATATTTTACTTGCTGCAATTTAGCAGATATGTTTATATCTAAAGGATGACTGATGTGTCTAAGAGTCAAGCCTGATGAAAGTCTTCAGCAGACCTCAATCTGCACTAACAGGCTGAAGCTACTTTTGCCTCCTAAATATTGTTATTTAGGAGGTAAAAATTAGTTTAAAACAAAGCATTTGAAAATTACTTTCAGTTCTACTCATGTGCCAACCATGATTTTGTCTGGACTCAGATCCTGGCAGAAAGATAAAGGATATATATCTAAGAATTTTGTATGTGGGCCAGCCAGGGACATAAATTGCTACAGAAAAATGCCACTCTCATGATTAAGGACAGGTCTTCACCATCCTTTTCTAATTCTTCCAAACTGAACAAGAATTTTGCTGAAATAAAATCTGCTTATGAACCAATCAACATGGTGCTTAAGTTGCTTTTGAAAATTCTAAGGCTTTATGGATAGAAATACATACAGAGACACACATATATGTGTACAAAAAAAAAATGCTGGTTTGATTTTCTAAGCTGTCAGTCATTCTGTAACAACTGTAGACTGTAATCCAGGACAAAATCAAAACATACCCTCCCTGCCTGCAGAGATGGGTCATAAAGGTTTTAAGGTTATAAAGCCATCAGCTTACACACTAATCAGATCTTAAAATATTTGCTGTCTGTTTAGTAGGATTGACTTAGGGTCCACTCAAGAGATTTGGAAAATAAAGGTATCAATCTTCACAGTTGTTACCTGCTCAAATACAGGAATGAGTCATTTACTTTGCTTATTCCTGTAGTAGGACACAGTTCAAATTTCCTACAAATCAGTCTCAACTTCACGTGGTTACTAAGTAGTCAACTGCAGTACTTTGTTATTAGCCCACTTTCTTGGTAATTCTGTGGCCTGAGCCCAAATGTGGGAGCTCCCATCAGGCTCCAGGAAGAAAACTAAAGGTGACTGAACAAGTAAAACACGTAAGAGCAAATGCAGATCTGCAATTCCCACTACCCACTCATGTCTGGCTTGTCTGAGTGGTCCAAGAATTACTACTGTGTACAGAAAATTAATTAAATATTTCATTTAAATTCTACACCTGACATTTCCTTGCTGTTGTACCAAGAGTATACAATAAAGACAGTACTTGATCTTTTTTCCTTCTACATAGTTATCAATAGAGCAAAATTGATAATCTGAAGAAAGAGGAGCTTTATAGGACATAATTTTTTTTTTATTATTGCAAGTCCACGTCACTCCATGCAGCTATTTAATATGCTTTTTTATTTATTTCTGTATTGCATTTTCAAATCTCTGCTTTGTTCTCTGAACACTGCATGCCATGGCTCATGGACTGACTTTGTCTGTGCCCAGTATCTCCTGCTTTCATCTACAGAACTTTTTCTGGCTCTGTTATCTGGAACATGTTCCTCAAGGGCTGGTTAAAGAGTGGATGATGGGGCATTACTTCCCTTATCCAACACACATGGATCTTCCCATAAGACAATGCACAGGCAATATCTGTGCTGTTTATCAGCCTTCCTTTGCTTTTGTAAATCAAGAATGTAATCTAGTTAATAGGTTTCCCCCTGTATGCCTATTTACATTTCTACAGCTTAATATATTCCATAAATTAAAAGGTTGAAGGGGCATATTTCAAGTTCAAACTCTGGCTACAGTTTTACAAGCGAAGGCTGCAATAGCTATAAAATCCCAATTTCCAGAAGTACTAAATTTGTTAATTTTGCAGACAATGGTAAAATGGTAAACACAGATGTAATAAGAAATATTATCAAATCACTCTAAATTAAAAGTTGAGGAGTTCCATTTACCTGCATCAACCTGTGACTGCATCAGCACCTGATGACATATATCTCTACATCTTATGGGTTCACCTTTTTTGCTGCCTGTCTTTCATGGATCCCTAGCTTTCTCCTAAATGTCCACACATATAAAAACTTTACTCTTTAAATGACTCAGTCATGAACTGCTACATCTACACTACCAAGAAATCCCAGGTTTTATTAGCTGGGACTGCCATGTTCTGTTTTCTGCAGAACAGAATGGCATTGTTTGATTAAAGGGCCTGCAGGTACTAAAAAGGTGGTGTTTTGAGGAGGACATTCAGAATCTGTTGATTTTGTCAAACTTTATTTTCCAGTTTCATTACACTTAGCAGAAGTCACTTGCTGCTCCTAGAGAAGCTGGATGCATAGTGGCCATGGCCAATGATGATTTTTAAAATTATAATTTATAGGTTATTTCATTTAAATCAATCTTCAGGTATTTCTTCTCTCAATAACCTGAACTAACATATAATGTTAGGGTTCCTATAGACCTGGGATTTGCTGCAAGTCTTTATGACTTTAAACATGACTTTTACTTGGCACTCACTTTTCCTATGTAGAAAGCAGAAATAACAGTGGCTTTGTGGGAATGGTGTGTGGATATACAAATTTAATGGCTGTGAGACATTCCAGAACTGTTGAGAGATGGCCACAGAAGAATTCAGGTAAAATCTCTAACACTAATGGAGTGATCCAGTGAGGGTTATAGTAACACTCCAAGCTATAGAAACACTTCAAGCTGGCCGAACGCTTTTGGAAGGCCAGTGTGAATTAATGACCAGTCTTGGTTCTCCATTTGGTTTTCTGGTTGCCATTCCTTTTAGAAACAGTGTGAAAAATGCAAAGAGAGGTTCCGTTTCCCTGTTTGACAGTTGCCAAAGGAGTAATTCTTCATACTATTTTACTTGCATCCTATTACCCATGTCAACAAAACAGTGATAACTAAAATGAGCTCCAGTGTGGGTTTGGAGTATCTCTCTCCTGACCTCTATATACAGGTAATAATTTCTAGGGCTATTCATAGTTTCTGAATATATATAGAAGGCTGTATAAGGCCTGAATACAGCTCCTTTGTATTTGCAAGGTTGCAAAATAATGGAGTTTAAACCTGAAAATTAAGGTATACAAGAGAAAATATCATGAGTCATAACAGTAAAGATTCTAGACAAAGACTGTTCAACATGGATCTAACCTTCATTACTGTAATTTTTCATGCTATGAGCTGATTCAAAATAGTAGGGATGCTCCCTGGTAGTGCCCATTAATCCTTTGGTGCATACTAAAGAATGGACTCCTAGAGTGGTAGATATTGAAGTTCAAGGATGCTGAGAGTCATGAAAGGCATCAGAATACACTATAATCCTGCTGATAAAGGAAGGAAAATGCCAAGCAGCCAGTGCAGCTTCCCAAATGTCTACTCAAAGAATGGAGGGCAGCAAGAATGTTCTGGAAATTGAAAGAATTACATATAGATGAACAGAGCTGGACAAAGATAAGAGCAAGTGATTGTGTACCGAGGTAATTTTAGTTAAAGAAGAAACAGTGAATAAAAGAATATTTGAAGATATCAAAAAGAAAAAGTACACTAATGAAAAATTAGGCCAGGTAATAATCAGGAGGATTATCTTACTAATGACTCAAAACACAGCTGAGCTTCTCACACTGTGGGTTTGGGGTTTTTTTTCTTTTTAGTTCCGAGTTTAGTCTGTAAAAAAGAGAAATAAGGAAAGGTGGTGTGGATAGCAAAGAAAGAAGCAAAGAAAATCTGTTATTTCTCTATACCTGGCTCAGGAGCCCAAAGTTTTATTACCCTTCCCTAGGGCAGATTCACCTGGAGACAGACACATTTTCTCCAGATCTCTATCCTTCACTTCAGGGAAAGTTTGCTGAAAACCCAAAAAGTTTCAATTAACTGTTGTTATTGATGAAACTGGACTTCAGCATATTTATTTCTACAATTAGCTAGAGTAACATTTGCAAGAGGGATCCTGAGGCTGGCTGGGCTGTAAAACAAGGAGTTTGTATCAAGTGAGTCCTCTCTGACTCAGTTTATATTGCTTTAATTCTAAGAGGTGGGAACAGAACTGTGCAGGGAAATATATGAACAAAGGGAACTAGACAAGGCCTTACGAGGAGTTCTTATTCTGAGACCAAATAGGTAATAGTTGGCCAATTTCCTTTTCCCAAAATCCTCTGCAAAAGCTTGCTAAACTTCTAGAGGTGGTCTGTTCCCAACTCTTTTCTTATAAATCTGAAAGATTTCCTAACATCAGAACAACAACATGTGTTTCAAAGAGATCAATTTCTTTCTTTTTTATTGCCAGTAGAAACAGGGAAATAAAACCCCCATACCATTGTCTTTTCCATGACAACATTTTGCAGGTGATTATTACATTCAGCTGCTTCTTTAGCAATCAATTCTATCAGCCTTTCATTTCTAAGCCTTGTGTTCTTGCTGGCATTCTCTCAGCTTTCTCCAAACTGTCCACACGCTGAAGTGTGAGATTGCAAGTGGAGAACAGTGGTCCTGGAGAGCCCCAGCAGTACTAAATATCATGGCATAATTAGATCACACTCCTGTTCCACACTTCATGGCAGCATTTGCGGTCTTTTTCATCCAGCATCACATTTGGGGAATGATTCCTATTCAGTTGATGGCCAGATAATTATCTGCAGTTATTTTGCACAGCTAATCAATTCACAGTGTGTTGGTGTTTCCATCTAGAGGTCTGCCTCTATTGGATGTCACCTTACTGATTTCAGAATGTTTATCCAACATTTGGCAATGTTTTTCCATCACCATTTCCAGTTTTAATCTCCCCCTCACAGACCCTCCCAACCTTTTGGTCTGATCTACATTGAATTTCTTTTTTTATCCTCTGTTTCACAATCTCAATCAATAGCAAAATGCTTATAAAACCAGACACAGGAAAGATCCTTCTGGGTTTGCACTTATTTTGTCATTAGAGCTTGATGTATCAACAGACTTTACAAAAGATATCTCACACAACCTTATTAAAAATGTATTGAAATTATCTCAGATGTCACCACTATTTTCGAAACAGCAAGCAAAAATTGCCACAAACAGGGGGCCAGAATGCTTTAACAGTGACAATTTAAAGCAAGTAGAAAATAAATATTTCATATATTTCATATATCAGCATATAATTTCATACTCAATTTGCTAGTTTTATATTTTAGTCAAAGAGTAATCATACAAAAAAATCCTCTTAAATGTTAGAAATATGAGTAAAAATATTAAGAATTCAATCCTTCCTCCAAAAATCCAAGTCACGCTTTGTTATGCACTGCAATTCCATAGAAAGGACACACTGGAAAGTCTAAAGAGAGAGCCAAGCATGGTAAATTAAACCTTACAGTGGATATCTGAAGAAGCCAAAACAGTAACTGGCTCTATATTGTAGAAATACTGTATCACAGCCCAATGAGGTGATAATCTTTCTCCCCATGGCTTTGGTGACACTGCACATGGAATTCTGTACACAGATTTTGGCACTCTAATACTGCAAAAGTGCCAGTGAACTAACCATAATTCAGAAAAAAACCTGAGGGGGTGTGTGTGGATTAGAGAGGATGCTTTTGAAGAAGGATTAGAAGAACTGTTAAGATTTGCTTTAAAAAAGGCTATAGGGAATATTATAACATCTACAAACATCTACATTTGACAAGGAAGAAGTGAAGTTTTTCAGTTATAAAATAGATTGCAATAATAAATTTCAAAACGAAGGCAAAAAACCAAACATTACCAGAATATTAGAAGGAGCTTCCTAAGTCTGTGGCCAATATATGTGTAACACTTTTATTTTAGCTTGGGTAACAGGGTGCAGCCTCTTGGGCCACTCTCACCAAAAGTAAAACATTTGCAAGTATTTATTGGCTTCAAGATTTGGCCTTAGGTGAAAGAAGCAACGATTTCAGTAATTGATGTAGGACTTAAACAGGAGGCTCAGAGAATGTCTAAAATGAGTTAAACAAGAGAAAAGTAATAGTCCTTCAACTACTACACATAAACCCTTTTTTTTCGATGAAAAAAGTCACTTCTAAGAATTTCCATTGTTTCTATCACAATGTGTTTTTTTTTAAAAACACTGTTCATATCTGGTTTCAACACCTAAATCAGCCTATGAAATGGTGTATGTTTAACTGCAGTCCATATATATTTATTGATTTTTTTAAAAAACCCATCCTGTGATTTATTTTTAAATAACTAGCTTCAGTTATACTTCTGTAGAAGCTCACACAATTTATTGATAGACATTTTCCCAAAAAACTTAAACAGAGAAATATTAGGTACATGACTGCTTCTGTACTTCAATAACCACCACTGATAGAGAAAATAGTGGAAAAAGCCAGAGATAAAGAATGGATATTTTTTTTGTTGTTTTGGCAGACAGATCAGCATTACTTTAGACATTATTATTAATATTCATATTATGCCCCAGGATACTCACACAAAGCAATAAGAAAATTTTAAAAGGATTTTAGCAGAGACTTTTAATCTGTTTCAGACATTTTATCAAGTTATAGAAAACTGACAATGTCAAAATCCAGAGACTGCCAGCTGTCTCTGATGAAGTTATCAAAATCTGATGAAAGAAAGCTGTGCTACAATTGCTAGTCAGGAAGCCTGGCCCGGTTTGCTTCCATACTTGCTGATGAAACAAAAGGTACAGCTTGTAGAGAACAATTGGATATTTCCATGTGTTATTCCAGTAATAGCTTTCCCTGTCTCTTGCTTCCAGCTACCAGCAACGCTCGCTCGCTAAAATCTGACAAATGGACCGTGTTCAAAGTTGGCTAATTGGCACCTCAGTAGTGTGGACGTGACTTCTGTCTCCTCAAGCTCTGACAGTTCATCTGCTCTCAATGGTAACTTCCAGAGAAAGCCCAGACTATTCTTTTATCATCCATTGCTGTACAGTCACAAGCACTTGCTGTCACAATTGTCAATATACCCGAAACAAAACTATTGTAAAAAACAGTTTCTGTGCAGTCTTGAAGAATCTTAGATGATGCAAAAATGCCTCATAAAGATAACACAGTATGGTAAAACAGCAACTAAAATATTCTCAAGGCCTATAAAGAAGATAAAATTGAACCTGATTTTGGAAAGTGTAGGATTGGGAAAGTCAGAAGTATGCAGCAATTTAAATTTAGTTAGGATTCTTAAAATAAATACATTTCTCCAAAAAGCAAGGATATGGAGATGCCACAATTTATAATAAGCAAATTGCCCATTTGATAATAATTTTACTCTTAAAATACATCATAAATATTGTCAGTAACTGATAGTTTACACTGGTTTAAAATAAGTCAAATGTTCCCTAACCCTGACTGCTTTCAGAGTGGAATTTACAATGGCAAGTTAGCAGACAGTGCACTCACTTGGACTATGCCTGTTGCACATGACAGGGAGCCCTCACTAGCATTTGGGAAAAGGCATGTTAATAGTCTTTGCAGCCTAATAAACACTGAAAAAAACATCCCAGTCAGCTTGATTGTTCTCACCATGACTTCAATTAAGCAGTGTACTTGGAGAGGACATGGTTTGAACGGGTAAGTGAGCAACACCTTTGATGTAAGGGCTCTGTTTGAGCTGAACTTGCAGTTTGTTATTTGTTTACCCAGTCTTAAAGCAAGATGATGCAGAAGGAATCACACAGACAACATCTGGACTTCAGGTAGTCTGGTCAGTAATGAACTAATGACATGAGATCATGGCTAAGTATGTCTTCACGACCAGCATCTTTGTGTTAGTTAACTCCAGAGTTAGTGTTAGTTAACTTAACAGAGTTGAAGTAACCAAAGTGAAAATATGAACAAGTATTTTCTTTTTGTAGTTCAAATGGGGTTTTTTTTAGTAAATCTCAGATATCATCTCGTTAAATTTGGAGCATTCAGAAAATGGATAACACCCCTTCCTTTTTTAAATATAAGTTTTACAACCATTTTAAGTGTTTTGTAAATTAGATATAGCAGCCTTCTCAAAATTTTGGAGGAAAAGAGGGGACAAACATAGCCAGACACTTGGTAATGTATATCAACAATGAGCTCCCATTCAGAGATTTTTCCATAAAAAATTTTTATCCACTGCTATGGCAAGTCATTGCTGACTGTATGAACAACTTCAGTAACCACTAACATATGTGAAGTCTTTTTCATATGACTCATCACTATCAATAAAGCTCAAAAATGAAATCGAGAATAAGAAAGATTGAGTTGATTTGTAACTCATAGCTCAGTCAGAAAAACCGTTATAAAAACAGATTGTTAAACAGTTGAATTTGTCATGGTCTCAAACTGAAAAACCTTCACCTCATTCTAAAAAGCATCAGTAAAATGAAAATAATAATTTTGGGTTTGTAAGAAATATCTTGGCAAGCAATGACTAAATAAAATAACCTTATTTTATTAAGTGTTCTCTACTTCAAGGCTGCAACTTCCACTCTATGTTCCACCACCTCTGAGTGCAGGGCTAGTCAAAAACAAATTGATGCAAGGATATGAGAGAAAGGGCACAGCAATATTTCCTCCACTTCTCTGAGCTGGCTTGCGGTAGTCTGAACTACAACTAAGTTCTGGAGGTGACCTAATACATGGCAAGGCAGACCTCTTTTTATCATATCTTGCACACCCAGAGGAAACTCAGACTAAAGAATAGATTCACCTCCCTCTCAGGAAGCCAAGCCACTGGTGACCCAAAGGCCACGTGAGGCAGGGCACGATGCTGGGGTGTTTGTGAGTGTGATGGGTCACATGCCTGAGGAGTATTGCAAGAGCTGCTGAAGGTTTTCATAAGCCTTGTGCATCTCTGCTGGTTAAGCTCTGAAAGGCACTGCTGCTTGCAGACAGTCCTGGGGTGTTTGTGAGTGTGTATAGGGGCAGTGATTCCTTCCACAGTTCACTGCCATATATTACACAAGTTTCTGGGAACATCCACGCTCTTATGACATGGGCACATATTTATACCTGCAATGCCAGAATCTAAAATAAAGGTGCATGAAAGTACTGGGTCTGATGATAATTTGCACTAAGGTAACTGTACCTGCTTTTGGCCATGTTATGAGGCTGTAAACAGGGAGCAAATCTCAGCAGATCTTTTTAAACACTCCTCTCCATTGCTCAACACGTGTCAGACACTTCAAGTAATCATAAGAATCAGGCCCCAACAAAAACCAGCACAACATAAATTCAAATGGCTAATAACTACACTTTCAGTGCATTTCAGCAACCATATGGAGATAAATTCATAATGTAATTAAAACAGTTCAGAAATTCAGAAAGTGAAACACTGTATTTGCAGTTTCATTCACAGCCAGATTAAATGGTGTTATTTTGCTCATCTCATAGAAAATTTAATTCATATTTTTTGAGGAAGCGTCTACATAAGCATCTTTTTTGTATAGTTCATGAAAATAACAGAGGAGTAAGACCATTTATTAACTGGAACCTGACAGCGTGTACACATGTGGTCTTATTTGCATAATTCAATTTAACTTCTGTGGAACCACAGACATGAGCAAGCACCTCACGTCTTTAAAAGTTCATAAGATCAACCTGTGTCTGCTTTTCTCCTTCAGTATTGTTAAATTTGGTCCAGTGTAACCACACGTGAGTACTGGACTGCAAAAGCATAAATTAAGGACTGATGATCCTTCACATACTGGTTTATACTGTAAAATAATATTTGCTAAATAAAAATTGAAGAAAGAATGACCTTAGGCTTGATATTTCCATTACATTGAAAAATCTAACAAAAAAGAAACAAATCCATTTTACAAAGAAAGTAAGAATATGAACAGTTAAATGCCACTGTATTGACTTGGCAAGGTAATGGAAAAACCAGTGTTTTTGTTTGTAGAAGTTACTATTCTGCAGGTAATTTGCACTATTTTAGCTATTATTTTTCTATTTATTCTCTGGAATTTAGATGGGAAAAATTAGCATTTGTATTCCTTTTACATTGTCCTAAAAAACCAAACATATGTGTCTCCTGCAATGGAGATGCACACAATATCCAGGACTTCTATTTTCCTTTTTTTATTTAACTAATACTGTCATAGAAACTTTTTAGCTCTGGATGAAAAACTGCATCTCAATGACTTTACAGAATATCAAAAACTGTTAGGTTAATAAAGCAGATTTTTAGCTACTTGGCTTTATTCTCCTGTGCATAGCTCTCACTACCCCTATTTTCCTTCATTTGATCATGAGACTAGCAATAAAACTTCACTTCACCTTAATAAAATAGAGTCAAAGCATATCATTTAATATATCTCTATTTTATTTTAAATAGACACTGATTGCTGATCTGAAAACATATCATTCTATACCGTTGTACCTTTCTGCCTCATTTTTCCATTTATATCCATTGTTGACTGTGATGGAATTATACTAGCAAAACAATATGATCCCAGCCTTGAGAAGGTGTCTCTCTGCTAGGTCAAACAATTTGCCATAATGAAAATTGCAGAAAGAAAATAAGTGCATTCACTAAACAGTCAAGAACATTGGCCTTTCTTCTCCATGCCTCATGATAACAGATTGGCCTTGCCAAGTTCCATCACAAAAACATTTTCATCTGTAGAAGATATTATAATTCTTGTTTTGAGTGATTGCTTTTAGATGACACACAGCAATAAATACGAACTTTATTTTATTTAGTGACCAGTGCTTCTGAAAGGCTGCAAGCCGACTAGAGCAGCAGAATATTGAATACACAAAACTGCTGTTAAAGAAGGTTAAGGCTGTGTCATAAACTATCTAAAATGTTATTATTATTTCAAGCTCAAGCTGATATGCTGGTGTACTGTTGGGAGAAAAGAAAAGAATACAATAGCAGGAGTAAAAGCAGAGTCAGTCAGAAAAAGTCACTGTAGTAATGACTTTGGGATTATTCCAATACAAAAAAGGGCAGATCCACTGTGGGTTACAGTCAACATCAGTGATACCATATCAAAGTCATTCTACTCCCAAGCCACAGGAAGTTTTCTTTCCAGCTAATAGTCTAGAAGATGCAAGGATTGGCCTCGTTTGCAATTAATACAATCTGAACAAGAGCCATAATTTGGGAATAGAAAGTTAAAGTACATTTCTTCCATATTTTCTGTTTCACTACTACTTTTTACATCTGGAATGTAGTTGATGGCAGTTCATGCAGAACAGGCAGAAAAAAGGTCCTGTTTACTGCACAGGTATTTCAATTGGATGAACAAGCAGGAGTTGTTATAGAATTTACCATTCAAATTACAACACCCTTATACACATGCACTTCTCTCCACTCCCATGCAGCATCCTGGAGAGTGAGAACCTTTTCAAGGTTCTTTGGCTCTTTAAGCCTCAAAAATGGTGTTGGGCATTCATCAATGCCATAGAAGAACGTTCCCAGATCACTCCTATGTGTACTTTTATTTGCCCCCATAAAAGTAGGCTCAACTCTGCCTCTCAGCACTGACTTCAGCACTGTCTGGTAAGAAAAAACCATTTACCTTTTCCAGAAAGTTGAAGAGCAGCCTCCTACTTTCACAGAGCTTGGCCGGAGTAGAGCCTAGCCCTGACATTACTTCTAGCACATTTCAGAGATCATGATATATTCCAAGTCCCATTCAGCACTCAAGCCCCAGTGACACAGCACTCTGTTCCTCCCCTTGGGAAGCACTTTGCCTTCACATTCAGTTTATGGATGGTCCTAACTCTTTCAGTGAAATTTCACCTATGAACTTGAGCCTTAAACAACTTGAACTTTACTCACGTATGAAAAAAACAGGGCAAAATCCTTGCCATTCTTTTCAGATTATGCCACAGACTGTTCCCCCAGCCTCGCAGGCCTACCCACAGCTCCTCCAGGGTGACAGGAATTGCCTAAGGCTCATGGGCAGGTTTTGGGCTGCACAGCCAGCCAGGAGGAGTTTCAGCACTTGCAGCCTCCTCTTGATAGCACTGCTGAGTTGAATTGATGATTTCTGCACAATTGTGCTGTTATAGCCATAATGGCTGGTGGGTAAAAGAGAGAAGATGATGATACTTTTAACAACTGTAATGAAAAATGTAAATGGGAATTATTTCTAGCCTGTGTGAATACAAGCTCTATTTATTAACTAAGTGTTATGGCTTGCAGAATGGCTTGTGATTTACTTGTGAATTGTACATCTGGTAAAAGCATCTGAAATTCACAATCTGATAATCTGCTGACTGTGACATTCTTGGATTTTAAATCAAGAATATGTTTCTCTTGTATCCAGTGCCCCAAAGAGCTAAAACTGGGGTAAAATTAATTACATCTTTTCTACTACCTATTTGCTTATATTAACATTAATCCCATAATAATTTTTTCCCCCAGAATACTAGCTGGTGGATTTTTTCTCTCATCCTTTGTATCTCCTTGAATTTTATAATCCAGGGATCCTGGAAAGCAAAGCCTGTTCTGTAGCTGTAAAGCTGACAATTACAGTCGAAATTTGCTACATCTCCTTTGCTCAAAAAGAACCCCTCCAGAAGAGAACAGGACATCTGAATGGCATCTTCAACACCTTGGCATATCTAGTATAACTGCAATCTGGTGCCAGGCACTGAAAGAATTAATTACCCACTACCTCAGCACTGGAAACATGATGATAACAAGCAGATAAATGTCATGTATGCAGACATGATGTGGTAACAACTTTCTCCTTTGATAATGATGTAGATTTGAGCTGCAGTTTAGAAGTAGGAATCAGAAGGTTTTTCTTTGCCTTTCTCTGTAGAAAGTCTACCTCCACACAGAAAATAACAAGCTGATTTTCTTTGTGACCTCCTTTCTTTCTGTTTTTGTCTTCAGTGTATGCTCTACAATATGGGAAGGAATTTGGATGGTAAAAATGTTTCTCTTTAAAAGTATTTAAATTAAAATATTTTTTATATAAATCAATCGTACTTTGTATCATATTATTTTTATTATAATGTGTGAGGGAGAAGATAGAAGATACTGCATTGACTGATAGGAAATGCTGCAATTTTAGGTTAATCACTGAAAAAAATTACAGCTTGGTAATGAGGTTAAGAATGAAAATGTGGTCTATAAAAAAACCTTATGTGATATACATTTCAAATGCAGTTTTAATCAACCCCTTATGGAGGAGGATGAAGTCTAAGTAATAAAAATGACATACTGCTTATGAAAGTTTTAAAGTGACATGAAGTTATATCCTAAAAAGAGGCTGAATAACCTCACAAATACTTATTGGGTATCATGTATCAGCTTTGCCAGGAAACTGATTGGGGCTGACAATGGCTGTTACCAGCAATTTCCAGGACAGCTTCTCCATGCTTGTCAGCAAGAAAAACTAATGCAAGTGTTAATATAGGTGTCTTAGAGCCATTTCTCAGTGTTATTTTAAAAAAGAAAATTGTGACCAGATATAACACAAAAACCAGATAGATGACAGTGTCTTACCAAAAAAAAAAAAAAAAAAAAAAAAAAAGAGAGGATTCCTAATGGTTTTTACTTATTTTTTAGAATAAAAATTTGTTATCAGGTCAAAATGCAACATTTCAAATCAAGAAGTCCCTCTCACACAAATAACAAGTAAACTCTAGCATACTTATTAACGTGTCTAGAAATGCCAAGTAATGAAGCAAGGGGCATTGGAAAGGTTGTTTTATTACCACAACCATAGCTAACACTAGGAGCTAGGCTTCTTTTACAACAAAGCCCAACAAATTTAACATGACAAAAGATAAATCAGTGCTCTCGAAAAGCTATTAAGCCATAAGTGTTAATTTCCCTTAGTTAAATCTTTGCTCCATCACCTTGTTATATATGAATCATTTCATAAAAGTGAAAAAATGGTGCTTTAGAAATATTAAAGTCATAGTTTTATGGCTTCTTGAATAGGTCAGGTTCTTAAACTTTCAGTAAAGGGTATCTAAATGCAGCTATCTTTATAAAAGCTAAAAAAAGATGACAAAGTGCAGTGGAGAGAATCTGTGAAAAATCAAGAATACAGACATATCTCAGGTCTCATTGACTTTTAGAAACACTTTGAACAACAGCTGTAGCCACTGGGGTGCTGTAATGACATAGCCCATTATAAAAAGTAACACTAAGTAAATGTAGGAGTGGAAATTTAACAATTGGACGTTTAATGGCTGCAATTATGGCAAAAGAATAATGAACCTATTAGACAGAAGAACTGGCAATTACTCTAAGGCTTATTGCAATACAGCTGTGAAAAAAGTAATACAGAAGCATGCTTAAAAATGGTTATTAAGGGGGGATAATGCATTCTGTTTACCTTGACAGAAGCAATTTTTCTTCTGAAATGAAATGGAGCTTTTTGGCTATCAGACATGGGAGCTCAGATGTGATGGATCCTGCTATTTAAAGGTAATGTATTTCCAGATATGCTTTTCTAGGTATAAATGATGTCTACACAAGACTATAACAGCTAGATTTATCAGTCAACAAACAGACAGAGGAAGATGTTTAAGAACATGCAGAAATGAAAAATAAATAGCATGCAAAAATTTAAGGTACCCTCTAAGCAGTCTAAGTAGCTGCTGTTCATGAGTGAAAATATTAAGTATTAGTTGTCTCTTACCAAGACAGATTAGGTGCCAGACCTGTTAGAGACCTTACAAAATTCCCACATTGGGATTCAGATAAGATTTTTTTGGCTAACCTAATTTTCAGCTGTATACATCCAAGTGAGGGTGCAAGGGAATGGAAAGGAGTAAGGAGTGAAACAGGTGAAACAAGGAAGGCTGTAGAGGAAAGCCTCAATTATCTCATTTGGAAGGGAAATGTTTGCTTAAAGCAGTGTATCATTTTCAAAAGTAGCTTCTTTTAGACAGCCAGAGGCAACAATTAAGGGTGGGAAGTTGGAGAAAGTCTTGGTACAAGATACAGGATGTGTTGTTTGTCCACATATTAAGTGATCTGACAGAAACTCAGAGGACAGCCATTTCAATGTTGCCCAGGCCAATGATTTAACTGGGAACTGTGTTAAGCATTGTGGAAGTAAAATGTTCCATACCAGGTCATGAAATTGTTTTTAAAACACACGTCCTAAGCTTAACTAATAATCAGAATGTGTTGATCAGCTTTTTACATCATATAGTGTGCCATGACAGATTTATTAAACACACCAGCTCTCAGCCGTTCCCACAGAAGGCTCAAAACTTAAAAATGGATTTAACTTGGAATGGCAGAGAATGCAACCAAAGAAAGGACCTCAGGGCTCCCATTTTATCATTTGGTGCAGATGGTTAGAAAGAAACGAAGACTTGACTTTAAAAGGCAAAGCAAATAGGATTAACTAATTGAGGAATTACTTAAAGGCACAAATCATAATGCCTTATGAATGCTTTTTTAAGGCCAGGAACAAAATAATCAAAACCTTATGCACTAACAAAATTCTTGTCAATGGCTTTGCCCTGAGCTTGCTAGGATCATGGAAATTAACATGTACAAAAATGGGGAAAATCTTGGCTTAAACAGCAAATTAGCAATCTGTGTGTATTTGGTTCAGGTCCTGGGACTAACTTTGCCTGTTTTATGTAGCCATGGCTGCTCAAAGCAGTGGAAAAACTGCTATGAGGGACCATAAAAATGTTCCTGTTTGCTCTAAATTATTCAGTAGGTGATTTAGGCCCAAACCCAGTGTGAATATGGGTATGGAAAAGTGGCTTTGAGCTTTGGCTCAGTTTCCTAGCATGGGAATTAATTTTGAGAGTGAAAGGGTGAGTTGGAGATTGACCTACTGACTTAAAAAGGCGTTTGTCTAAAACCAAATGAAATCAAAATCAAGCTATCCTTAATGTGTAGCAAATGTCCCCCTTGTGCTGTGGTACTGTTGTTACAAGCTTTGGTTACTCCATGGAACTGGTTCCATACAGACATATTCCCTGCATAGTTTCCTCATGAAGTGTCAGCTGCTGAACAGGAGTGAGAACCATATAGGCTATGGAGAAACATGTCCTAGAGATAGCAGAGAAGATCACTAAGGAGCTCTAAGGTAAACATTACCCTGTATTTCTCATCCAGAGTCAGAACTCATTTACTTCTGAAGTGTAGGCTGTTTATTTATTCCTAAAATATGTAAATATCTATATTTATAGATGACTTGTGAATTATAAAGTGAGAAAATACAGTATGATAATCCCCCTGAAAGAGAAACTACATTTACCTGTAAGTGTACCCTGAAGTTAGTGGCACTCATACCATCACTTCTCAAGAATGCCAGCCAGACAAAATGTTGTGATGCTATAAATTGTGTCTCTTTCCCCACATACCCTTCCTCCTTGTTTCCTTCATCTTCCCTAAGATACTGCTCTGCAGGTTTCAGACCATACTTACACTGGCAGTGCATTGCATCAGCATGCAAATTATAGATGCATCCTGCAGTGTGTGAGTGGCTGTTCTGTCAGTGCCTCAAACATGAGACTTCTCCTTAGGCTGCAGTGTATCCGTGGTGTCTCTGGCTGGGAAGGTGGTGTTTTCACACATTCAACTCAAGCATGACTAAGGATGGAGCTTTAAAAGCATAGCCTGTTTGATTAGTGTTGATCTGCACATCAGAAACTAGTAAATATAAAATACAAGAAGGTGAATATGACGGAAAGTGGAAAAAAACATACCATGAAAAAGTGCTATTAAAGTAGGATGTTATCCTCAGTTGTCATCTGCTGAGAATATATTTGTTCACCAAGCAATAAATAAATATATCCTCAAGTTCCCTGCTTTGAAATGATGCTAGAGAAAACCGCATCGCCTTTACAATTGAGTTTAGGCTATCATTTGGTTTATGGCAAAGAGATGGCAATAGTTAACTGTCTCTGGGAGGGATGATTCATTCAGAAGGAGGAACAGTATTTTGAAGATCTCCCTACAAACTTTTCAGGTTCCCAGAGATGATGCATATTACACAAGACTAGAGAAGAATAGACACTGTCTTTGAAGAAGCATTAACATGCAGTGCCATCTTTTAAATGTTTTAATTGCTGGTATTCAGCATTTGTATGAGTCAGACAGTATGTTTATATCAATTTTCTCTTTCTTGCTAACTTCCTTTTTCCTCAGAAAATGCTGAGAGGAGTTTGTGCTTTTCTCTTTACAAGCTGTACATATTCATCTGGGTGCCCCTCTGCTCATTATCCTTCCGAGAGAATGCCCTTCCTCTTATACCTTCTGAAACTTCTTACAATGTGTGCTTTTTCTAGCATGATTGTCTTTCAAATAGTACAGAAAGTCACTGTTAAAAAATATAAGGACTATAGCAATGGATAAAGCAAGACTGGGTAATTTTTAATCTTCTTGAATGTGCTAATATAATTGATTCCTGAATTGTAAAAATTTTCATTCAGGTAGTCAATACATTAGGGACACTATAAAACTTCCCTTTTCTTTTCTTCTTCCTTTTTTTTTTTTTTTTTTTTTTTTTTTTTTTTTTTTTAATTCTCCAGATACAGCAAACCTTTTTAAATGAGCTGTAGGTTTTCCTGGTTCATTTAGCTCCATCTGTCTGCTCCAAATATGGTCTCGTTACGTGGTAGACTGTCTACAACTATCTTCTTTCTACAGAAAACCTTTAAATTAAATGTTACCAGAGTATGAGAGCTTGCTAACCAAGGATTTGCCCTGTTTTCCCAAGAGATTCTTTGCAAAGAAACATTCTCTCTTCAAAAAAAATACAACACCCAGAAGGAATTGCACTTACTGTGTTGGGGCAACTGTGCACTGAAATACAGGACAGTTGTGCAAATCAGTGCAATCCAAGGCAAGCCCAGCACCACACAGACACCCCAGCTCAGATCTGGAAGCAGGACAGTGTTGGTCAAATGTGAATGCCTGATGTGACACTAAGGGGGTGTTCTGGATCCTCAAATGGCCCTGACCACCCCAAGAATCCCTGCTGTGACACTAAGGGGGTGTTTTGGATCCAAGCTGCTTTGTGCACACCTATGTAGGTGTTACTAAGTTGGAAGATAGAAACTCTACAAGGCAAGATACTTCTGTCAAGATGGCTAAAAATACATCCAAAGGTGTGTCTGTGAAGAGCACAGTGGGTAGTGAAGAAAGGCTTTAAATGGGCTGAGCAGAATATCCACAATATTCCTGCCATTAGCTACTCAGTAAGACGAGTGGGAAACATCAGCTCGAATGGCTGATGTGACAGACTCTCTCAGGTTTGGTCCATCAGAAGTTAAACATTTCCTGTCACCAGAATACAGCATCAAATTCCTAATTGAAATTAATTATAAACCTCTGAATTCTCACTACTTTGGGGAAATAATTATGAATAATTAGCTTACATATTTTTTATGATTGTCTGTATTTTTTTCCAGACATTAATTCTATGCATGGCTGCATTTCTTGAGAATGCAACTAGACTATATTATTTATAAGGCAAGGGCATTACTTGCATTCATCTTTAGAACTGGACTGGGACCCAGATATTGTTGTTTAAAAGAAAAAACAAATCATGCCTCCCAAAGTTTCACAAACTTAAAGTACATCTGCAAACATCAGAATATGTTTGGAAAGTTTGGGTAAACTCAAATTTCATGAGAATTGTTTCTCCCTGATTTGCATGCATGAGTCATGTAATTGCCAATGAGTGATGAAATAGGGAAGCAGGTGGTAATGTCTGCACACTGAGTTATGAGTGCAGTTCTGAGGCAGGATGCTTTTCAGTCTGTAGGAGAGTTACTGGGAAATGTGACAGACCAGGTTCTGTCAGTTACTGGACAAACAGAATAGATCTGAAAAAGCAGTTTAACAGGCCAGCTAGAAAGCTATTTTAGAAAGTCTGTTATAAAAGAAAAAAGATGATTTCTCAGATAAGAGATATGAAAGGCTCAAAAAATACAAAGGATTCTGAGGGGTCCTATTATAATCTAGCTCATCCAAAGATAAGAGAATAAGGGAGATCAGAGAGATATATTCACAACGAGTGAAAAAAAAGTCACACCCTTTTTATTCTGCCCAATAGCCTCATTAAAAACAACAAACTACCTTGTTATGAAACAGATCCACTGCCTGTGTTCTTCCTAGCACTATCTGTTGTATTGCATGACATTTGCATATTCCCATCAAATTTAGGCTGCTTGCACATCTTTCTAAGCAGCATTATACCACAAAAAGTAATGCACTAAATATCCAGTAATACACCATCCTTTTGAAGGAAGACAAGAAATGGAAAGAAAAACAGGTACATAGTCTTCAAAAACACTGTTTTGGAAACTGACTATATAACTACATTGCATTTCTGAAATGTTTCTAACCAGTGTTTTGTATGTGTTTCTCTTCTGACTACAAAAAGAAAAAAAAAAAAAAAAAGGAAAAAAAGAGGCTAATGAGATGGAAGCTCAGCTTCTCCAGTTCAGCTCAGGATCAGTTCAGAAATTAACAGCGCCATAAGAATTAGACATGGATACACATATGACATAGTTGTAAATCATGGGAAAGCACTGCACAGTATTTACAGTGCAAAACTCTTCACCTGTCATAAACTAATCAATCCTGTAGGCTGGTTGACGGGCAAACCATATTTCAGATTACAATGGAAGTAATTAAAGCTCTTCTTTACTGCTGAGTCACTAGAGTAGAATAATGAAATTCAGTAGAAGCATTGCTACCTGTGGGAAGCATTCAGGAGTGCTCTGCCACTGAGATCAGTATTTCTGACTTGTCCATTTTGAAAGATGATAGCTGTGTACTGAAAGCTAAAGGCAAATGTTTTGTCATTGGCTTGTTGCATTACAAGCTCCATTTAGGACTAAACCATCCGTACAGTGACAGGAGAGAGAAACCATGTAAAGCACTACAAACTTGAGAGTCATTGTGGGATCTCAGCTGTGTATGTCTCATCCTCAATGAAAGAGAGTTTCCAAGCAGTAAAGTCTTTGAATGGACTTCAGAAAGCAACCTGCACAAGAAAGAAGTGAAATTCTCCTGTGGTTTGCTCTGAAAGCTGCAGTTTGTCTACCTAAACACTGAGTTTTCACTGTCTGAAAAGTCTGAAAAGTAAGATCCATTTTATTGCAACTAGGAAGCAGAACTAGCTGGAAGAAGAAAAGGCAGGAGGGATCTATTTGGACCAAAGCTGCTAAGCAGCATGAGAATCAAAGGTGAAGCAAGATCGATCAAAAAGAATTTTCTTGTCTTCAGATTTTCAGTGCTCCAAAGTCTTTGAGCAAAAAATGTCCCAAGGATTAAGAAATGCCTTGCCAAACATGGTTTGTGATTATTACCTCAGTACCAACCCAGGAACATGCTGAAGTTGCTAGGCTTTCTGGTCCTGTCATGTCTGCCAGTGCATCAGCAGATCAGGGCAAAGCAAATTATTATAATTGCCTTGTACTTTGATTTATATAGTCTTACATCTCTTAATGAACAGCATAACAAAACCAATTCATATCCAACAAAGAACAGCCTAACAGATTCTAGCATTTGTGAAATGTCAAGTAGATTCGGATACTCACAGAATTGAGAGCATATTTCTAGATCTAAAAGTCTGACCAACAAAATAATCTGGATGAAATAACAATTCTTACAAAATACTTCATTCCTAATCATCACTGTTCAAGAATCTACTCTGATCCTGCATTTCCTCTATTTCTTATTCTTAATGGACAGACTTCTGTGACCAATGTGCATAAGGAGAAACAATGGTAACTGTCTGCAGGAGGAATGGCACTTGCAAATAAAACATTCCTTGAGACAAGGTGGTTGCAAAATTGCATACAGGTCTATAGCCCTCTGCTCCTCACTTCTGTTTAGAAATAGTTCTCTTTGGCTAAATTAATTTCTTAATGATTATCAATTATGATACTTGTTGCTGGTTTCTGTTATACTCTGCAGATTTCCAGTTTAGTGGCACTGAGATGCACACTTCCTGACCTTCAATACATTAAGCTAATGTATTGCCACATTAAAGTAATCAGACCACAGCACTTCCCACCATCTGCAATTTACTTTTACAGCACTGAGTGCAGAAGCCATCATGTTTGTGTTGTCCACTATAATAACAATCTCCTTGCTATGTAGCTTTTACTTCATTATTATAATGCGCATTTTCCAAAAGAAATAGAAAAAATGCTGGTGGCTATGAGAAAATTGTACTTGCAGAATACAAAAGCAAGGTCAGCTTTTATGAAAAATGTGAATTTGACACATTAGGGAGAGGTATATCCTTTATTATACAAGTGAACACAGTAAGGACAAACAGCTCAGCTTTGGGTGCACAAGGCCAAGTGAGGGGTGTTTTTCCCCCTCAAAAATTGTAATAGCTGTTATAATAATATGTATTACTTTTCCCTGAAAACCTTGCCTTATCTGTATTCCTAGACCATCATAACAACAACAGTAATTTTCCCCTTTATGTGCATACAGAACTGAAACCCTGAGGCTTCTCAAAATCCTTTGTAACTTTTCTCTGTGTTGTAGTGTTTATTCACCTTTACACCATAAACAATGCCTGCATACAGACATGAGTGTGCAGCACTGAAATTGCATCACAAGTATTTGATAGAGAAAATGAAGTTTCTCTTGTTAGAACTAGCAGAAGGAGTTAAGTTAGAATGCAATGGTTACAAGAATTGGAAGCTTTGTATTTTACAGAAGAATGTTTAATGTCACACAGCAGAGGAAATCCTAAAGAGGGCTTGCTGCATGCCAGCAGCAAAATAGAATGAAATTCTAGCTCCAAGAGGCATCAGGACTTGATCATAGAGGTGACAGAGCAATGCAAACAGAAAATGCATAATAAATCTGTGTATGTTTTAAAACTTATAAACTTATCTTACAAGCTGGTTAAATGATATATTCTCTTTGAAAATATTATAGATTAACTTGTGCCAGCTACAGTCCATCAATTTTATGAAATGGTATTTAATGAATGCAGCAGATTCCCACAGCATGAGTACAGAACCATCATGAATAATGGACATAATAAAAGAAATACACCTCCAAGCACAGAACAAGCTACTGACTACACCATCACTTAAAAAAGAATAAAAAGAAAAAAGAGAGTGACTTAAAGAGTTACCTGCAAATATCATTCTGTAAACAAATTTGAATATAAAAGCCATACAGAGTTTTTATCCTTCAAATTTGTATAAAGGATTTGTCATCTCTGAAATGACAATCCATTCAAAGTACAAAGGCAAGCGTGCTTAAGGCACCAGTTTGATTTACCAAAAATACCAGGAAATAGGGCAGAATGCAGCTGAGCATAAATTCCTACGAAAAGTTATCCTCAAGTGAGTGATCACCAGGGAGCAAAATACTTGTGCCTCCACTTCATAGAGATATCAAGGAACAATAGTGCACTTATCACTAATCAGTATCATTGCCACTGTACTCCAGAAAATTGTATTTACAAAGGCTTATTGCTTACTTTATTTTACTGTCCCCAAACATAAGACAGATCAAAAATGGCCCTAAACTTCCCCTGAGCAGAAATAAAAAATACACAAAAAATCCCCAAATCACTTGTCTCTCCATTCAGATGACAGTTTGAAAATAAAAAATCTATTTCCCTGTGTTTTCCCAGTGCACTGCCTGCCACATTCAGGCCAGTATCACACACTGAAAGATCAGGTAGCTGATGGTGTGATCAGAGCTGGCACAAAGACAGAGCCTGCATTTCCCACCCAGCTCAGGTGGTGTGCCTTGGGCACAGCTCAGGCTGAGCCTGAGAACAGGAGGGCTGAGGCTGCCCCTGCCACCCTGAGCCCTCCTGGCTCCCCTGCCCCCTTCCTGGCTGCTTTGAGCATCTGTCACCCACGCAGCTCCTGGTGAAAGGGGAATGTGAACCCACAGCGAGGAGGAGGGAGACACAAACACCCCAAACAGGATCCCAGCCTCCAAAACACTTTACAGACAGGGGAGAAGCATTTCCCACAGCAGAGACTGGGTGAGAGCAAAGCCCTTCCTGCAGTCAGCTGGGTAGCCTCACCTTAGGGTCAATGTAAATAACCACCAAGGGGGGACAGGTGAAAGGAATCTGGGTTTATCCTCTCCCTCCTCTGAACAGGAGCTATGCTACAATGGGAACCTGCCCTCTGGAAATTCTCCCCTCCTGGATTGTAACATTATAAATAGCAATTCTTGTTATGTAAAAAATGCTCAACAAGTCAGTGAAGACTGAGGCTGAAAAGTGCTGGATCTAACTGCACTTCTTAATGATAATTAGTAAAATCTTGGCAAAAGCAGAAAAGGCGCACCTATGGTCCCACGTCTGGTAAGAAGATTAAAAATCCAGAATCCAGAATTTCATACAGCATGCTCACACCTCAGTTAATGAGTCTTTTGACTCAAATGTGCTGCTTGGTACCAAGAGAACACCTGCTCTGGATAGCACAGTGCTACCTCCCCTACAGACAGAAAAGTTTTCAGTTGGCTATAGACACAGTAAGGGAAGAGAAACTCATTTTATTTATCTGAAAGCTACTGTCTCCTATGCACAGAATTATCAAGGAGAAGGTATGAACTTCCACCACCAGAAGATAGAACAGGAAAAAAATGGCAGAGAAGTGGAAGAAATATCAAGAGCAAAGTACTGAGTCAGTGACGTGGATGTTTGAACACAGAAAACGTTTTAGATTTTAGGATGACTAAGATGTGTTTAAGGGATGTCAGAATTAATCAGAGGCTTATTCATGCAAAGCAGTGGTATGCATGGGACCCTGTATCAGCAACTGTGCTTTTCACTGTTTCTTTTTTAATGTTTCAGGAAGCCAATTAAAAAACCACAATTATAAGCAATCTGCTTATGTCACTGCATTTCCTGGATGGTAAATCAGTAAAATGAGGCTTGGACTTTGTATAATTGTGCCCATAGATGTCTCCCTGAGGAACTGAAATATACATGGAAAAAGATACATGGGGTTTTGGTTGGGTTCATCTGGAATGAAAAAGCACAACCCAACTGCAAAGCATATTTGTGACACTGGGAAAGAAATAAATGTGGTTGTTGCCATCTGGCTCTTTCAAAACAATCCCTTCAGAGATCTGTCTCTGCCTATTTATTCCACATCCATTGTCATCGTATCTGACCATCCTGTGAGACAGCACTCTGGGCAAGAAGCATGTAGGATGATATTCTGAAAATTATGGAGATGGTTCTCAGTGAAAATCAGCACAGTAAGATTAATGAATGAAATATGTGGTTTACACCAGCTGAGAATCTGCTCTCATGAATTAATCACCTGTTCTTAAAAATTTTTAGAAATATCCTTGTCATGGCTGTTCTGAGTGTGCTCATCCTGCCTGAGAGAGTGAGGATAAGGGAAAATGGCTTTTTGCTTTCATCTTCTGAAGAGCTTTTCAATGTTCATGGACCCTCTCTAAGTGTATTCATACACAAATAGACCTTATGTCAGAAAATTTATGCCTTCTTCTCTGAAATTCGCTGTAAAGAGTAAGACTAAGAGGAGCATGGAAGGGTACTGAAGAGAGAAAAGCTAAAGATAACTTATATACAGCTACTAAAAGCTAACAGTGAGTTAGGCAGGCAGTCCTTGCTATTTCATGTGCAATATTCAGGAACACAAACAGAATATTGTGCCCTTCCCCTTCACTGAGCCATCTCTCCTCTTTTTTTAAGCAGTAATTGCCTAACAGGCTCTACCAAAACTCATTTTCTGATTAAAAGCATTGTGGGCATCCACTCAAGGAACAGGAATAATACCATGTGATTAGACATCCATTCATATCATTCAAACATTAAATACTCACTAAAAAGTCCAAGGGAAAGCCACAGAAATGTCAATATCTTAACTACAAAGGTACTAATAAAATATATTTACGTGATTTATGGGAGCGACCTGGTTTCCAGGATGAAAAGTGGCCACATTGAGTCAATGAGTTGCTCCTTTCCTAATTTCATATGTCATCCAAATGATAAAAACTGTTCAAAATATTTGACCAGCCAAGACAAAAGTCCCGAATGAAGTCCACAGAGTTTCTTTGTACAGCAAAAGAAATGCTGTCAACTTCAGGTGCTTGTAACTAGTGTTCTACCAGTCTTTGTAAACTGTGCCATTAAGACATACACAAAAGAAAAAACCCAAACATGACACAATCTTTAAAACTAAAAATGGGTTCAGGAATTTTGTTTTCTTAGCAAAACCAGTCTAACATAAGGCAGCTGCAGTACTTACATATTTCTCCAGAACCCCCAAAAGGGAGAAAGGGAATCTCCTATCTTTTAACTGTTCAGTGATTTCTGAAAGCTTTCAAACTGCTTTTCCATCACAGACCTAGCATTACTGCTCCTCAGTTACCTTATAAAAATTGCTAGTTGTTCAGACATGAAGGAGCATCTGCAGCCTTCCTACATAGGTGGCTTAATCCTGCTCCTATTTAGTTCACCTGAGAGGTTCTACTGTGCTGCTTTAAAGTTCCACAACGTGCCCCAATCCCTGCTCACTGCTGGCCCAGCACCAGAACCATTTCTTTTAGCAAACCATGGCTGTGGAAGCCTTTCAGAGATACAGGAGTTGGCACTGGGGTGAAGGACTGGTAGCAATGCAAACATCTGAATATTGTTACCGAACCCTTCTCAGACTCCTCCTCACAGCAGATGATCTGATTCCCATGCACTGCTTAGGTAAAAAGGTATGAAATTTGAATCAAAATCAGTCCTACAATCCACTCAACCATATTTGAAGTAGGAAGTATTCCTAATTAATTCACCAGGATTTTCATACTAACCATAGCTGCCAATAACAACCCAAAACAAAACAACCCAGTACAGAGAGTAGGAAATACAGTGACAGCTTTTACAGGTGATCTCCAGGTTAATATTAAAATATTCACAGAGCTACTCTTGCAAAGGCTGTAAAATGTGAATATTTATCTGAGCCTGAATACATACTACACATCAAGTCTCAAGTATACTCATTTTTCCTCAGCACTTTGCTACGGCTAAGTCCTCCAGAGAGGCCTGGTAGTTGATTCTTTCACTACATTTCAGCCACCTCTTAGAACAGTTTCTACTTTTCTCTCTTTAGGGATCACTTTTATATCTTTTTTCTAATCACATCTAGCTCCTTTGCTGGAAGCTGATTTTTCTTTCACATTTTTCCTTCAATAAAAAAATGTGTGTTTTCCAACGACAACCTTTTGTTCCTTTCTCTTCAAATCACAGAATTATCATTCTGTAGCTCCCTCTAAAATAAAGCCTTCTATTTTATATAATTACTCATAGATCAAAACAGCGAAAAATGTCTTTCCAACTGCAGTTTTTTAGAGTGTTTCTGATAACTATATAATGAGAAAAGGCTTTGTGCTTTGCCTGTATCCTAGCTGAATATTACTTGTATTTAGATCTTGACAAACCAGAGTTTGAAATTAATTTTCATGAGTATTTATTGTAAGAAGAGGACACATTTGAAATTACAATACTTAGATTCTGTTAAGGTGCAATCGACCAGCTTTCAGACAGAAGAACAGAGGCTCAGAAAGAAATTACCTGAGATCCCTGTAGGACTCAACATTCAGTCCAGATCATCCATTTGTCTTCAATGGAGCAATGCTGATGTACTCCCACACGCAATCTGGCCTTGCTCTCTGTGGAACTATTGCACCCCATACTTCTTTTTAACAGGTTTTCCTTTGTCTGAGTCAAAGACTCTTTTTTTTTTTTTCTTTTTTTCTTTTTTTTTTTTTAATTTATTTCTGACGCATCTCCTGGAGAAGCACAATAATTCCTGGAAACTCTTCCAGAGATTAATGTGCTGAAATTTCACTGTGTATGGGGCAAAATATTATATTACATAATATTGAATTTTAGTCCTGTATCAGAAATTTTCATCTGGAGATATCAGAGCTCTCAAAATGTAATATTCCAACTTCTGTATTCAAGCATCAAGTATTTACCTGTCAAAAAAATGCACTTTCAGCTGGACAACTCAGGAACTCCAGTGATATCTGAAACTCATCAGACAATTCTCAGGTTTTTTTTCCCTTGATTTCTTGGGTAAGTATTTCAAGCTAGATTGCACCTATGTATGAGCAGCAGTCCTAAAGCAAAGCAGTGCATGCATCCCATGTGCCCAGATGAAACACCTTCCCTCTGGTTTATTGTCCAGCATGCTGCAGTACAGATGGGGATGGCACACAAACTCCAGAAGATCCTTCCATGTACGTGTCCGAGGGGAGCCTGCATTAACACTGGAGCTGAGCCCCAAAGAGATCACTGGATGTTTTTGCACAGCATCCTCGTGGCCCTTTGCCAAGGGCCATCTCCATGGCCTGTTACAGCACTGGCACTGAGGTGTTATTTACATTATCACAACAGCACCAGCGCTTGCATGAGAGGGCTGCACTTACACTAGAACATATTTTCTGACATGGAGTATTCTTCATTAACTTTTAAGCATTTAACTAATTAGATTTCACTTTGGAAAATGGACACTGAGTAGGATGGCTTTTATCCTGGCTCCTACTCAGTGAAAAATTATGGGATTGTGAGCAGCAAATGTTAATCGACTATACAGCAGTGGCTGAGTTCTGCTGCTGCCCTTCTCTTCCTGCTGCCCTTTTCCAGATGGAAGGCTGCCATTACTGTTTCATTTCTCTGACCTCTTAGAAGGGCACCACAGAAAGGTCAGCCTGCTCTTTTCTTTCCTCTCCTCCTCATTAGCTGGCAATCCAGACCTCTCCAAATCTCTTCCCAGAGTTTGCTTCTGCATACTTTGCTTCTGTTCTTACCTCTGATTTATTTTTCTAGTACTAACACATAAAACACAGGCACCTCCAGTTCTCCAGGTGCCAAGACAACCTCTTAAAAAACAAATTACTGATATCTGTTATACAATCAAACAGGATGAAAAAAGACACAAAATGTGATAAACCCTCCAACGGTTTCACTGCTGCCTCACCTCAGCCCATCCATGTCTGTGACCAAAGGGGAAACCAGCAATCTGCCTCATAACTGGTCCTGAAAGTTAGCAAAGGTGTCCACTGGAATAATAAATCACTGCCTCCATCGTCCCACTTATTTTTGTGTAAGCCTAATGTCCCAATGCAAACAAAGCTCCTGTTATCACAGACACACTGCTTGTTTGCATGCCTGTCTACTTTCATTAGGTAACTTTGGATTTCACTGGGTAATTTGAAACTAATTTCACAGAAAAACAAAGGTCTCAAATATAGGCATGAGTTTCATGCAGCTCAACAGTCAGATAATAGGAGAGAGCCCCTGCTAGAACTTTAAATGAAGGAAAGGCAGGAGCAGTTTAAATTTTCTCTTTTTGTTCAGTTTGCTCAGAGGGAGGAAGCAGAAAACAGTGAGTGACTTCACATTTAGTTACTGGACTAGAAGTCTACACATAACTTTAAACCAGCCAAAGTATGTTTTCTTTGGACCACCAGAGAGAAAAAAAGGTGATAAAGAATATGTGAGGGAGCTCTGAAGCCACCTTAACTTCAGTTACCACAATGGAAAATCTCTCAGGAAATACATATGGGATAGGCAAGAGAGGCATAGGGGCATGTGGAAAAAAGACAGAGGACATAGGGATACCACAGCCTATGAAGGTTTTTGAGGGACATGGGGAATGTGGAGCAAAATCAGTGGAGAGATGCAGACTATTAAGGACAAGTTCACTGCTACCCAGACTTCATTTCTCCCAGAGCTAGTAATAGGGCTATGGCTTCTGTCCCTTCACTGACAATAAACAGAGCAACCATATCATTCAGAGCATCTTCTAAGGATTCATGCAGATTTTTTACCTTTCTAGATCAAAGAAAAAGCTTCAAATGAATCTGGGAGACAATGGCATAAATGGCCCTATGGGGTAACAAGAAACTTCAGCTCTTATTGATACCAGTGAAATGAGATCAATAAATGCAGTCACATAACCTTCAAAAGCTCAGGCAAACCCAGTTAATTCATTATAAATGAATGTGGCAGCACTTGCTCAGTTCAGGTGTCAACACTTTTAGATTGAGATAATATACTGGTAAAAAATTTTACTGTGTTATCTTCCCAGATAGCCTGACTAGAGTGTTTATGCTGCTCCCTGAAATTGTACAATTTCCAGAGAGCCCCTGGCCAGGCCAAATACAGGCATTTGTAAAACTGTTCATAGAAATCTCTGCACAAGGAATCAGGCTGATCCTGAATAGTAAAGGCACTGTCTTTATTAATTCAAACATTTTCTTATTAAGAGATTTTAGTACTCTCATTAACATTAACAGCAGAAGAGCAATACCTTGTTAAGAGGAAATACAGTAGTGGAAGGAAGAATGCTCCAGAGAGGAAGGTTTTCATGAGGCTTAAAGATCCTTGGCACAAGATACATATGAGAGAGACTTCTGTGTCTCAGAAAAGTTACCTCTCTGCCCACAGGAGAAATATGTCTGACTCTGAGTCAATTAAATATGCCCTCAGGCTTGATTCCTATAGCCAGCAAGTTGTATGTTCACTATTCCTTATACATTACAAATTATGAATGTACTAATTTTTCATAACTTGGACGTGAGTAGCTCTGCTTTGTAAAATCCAAAGCAAATATCATATATGGATTTCCGAATATGTGAATACAACTGACAAATTTGTTCAAGAGAAATAAGTAAATTTGGAATAAAATTCAGGGAAAATTACAGATTTCTTACTTATTCATTTCCCAGTTCACATACATTATCAAGCAAAACATTATCGAGTTAAATTATGCAAGAAAATTTGAGTAACCAAAGTCAAAAGACAAGCCTAATGTATCCTTAATCTTCTTTTTGTTACCAGAAGTTTTAAACCTTTAATACCAAGGAAAAAAAAAAGTAAATCAAACAGTTAGTATATGGAAGCCTGATGACATGTGATCTAGTGCCTGTTGGTCCCATCAAACATGACTCTAGGCATACTAAAACGCAGGACATGGGAAGAATAAAGAGGATTCTTTCATGCATTCATAGCTAACAGCCTTTATCAAGCTAGCATGTAGACTGATGATGGGAAGAGAGTTGAAATACTTGGTGACTTGTCACACTGGAGCCTTCAACTGTTTGAAATAGTAGGTTATTTTCAGACAGTTGCTGCTGTTCAATTATGCATTTTTGTTTTGTGATGCATATAATCAGTCACCATATTCACAAACTCAAGATTTCCCAGTGGGACAAGTTTTAAAGATAGGACTTCTATTGCCTTCCTGCCTTATCAAAATGGCGGCAAGCAACACACACTTTCAGTAACAAATATCTCAGAAATATCCTAAGACAGCAATCCTGTGTTCCAGCCAGAAAACTGTTTTGGGGGCTATCAAATTCCAGACCAAAAGGGTAATGCACGTATCAAAAAGAAACTATGCAAAATAATGAACTTTAGGTTCTATTCTTCACACGCTGTCAACATTATCAACCATTCTGGTGACCAAAACAGGAACAAAAAACCTTTAAGCAGGGCTACAAACCCTCCTCCCAAGCAGGAAAAGGACCTGTTCCCAGTCAGGTGGAATGGGCAGTGTTGCAGTTGTCCTTTGTGGTACCTGAACATCCCAGCCTGTGACAGCCCACCAGCACCAGCTGCAGGCACAGCAATGGTCACACTCCTCCTCTGGAAAACAACTGACCTTGTGCCTGCACACACCTGCCGTGGCACAAACTCTTTCCATTTTTATTAAATAAAATAGAGACATGTACAGCAAGTCCACCTAGACTTGCCCCATATATCCTGCCAGGAGCTTAGATTCTTTTGATATATTAAAACCAGAATTGCATTAAGTCACTGAGAGACTGAAACATAATTCTTGATCAGGAGATGCACCATGATGGAGGCCCAGGCAGTTTGGGAATGTGAGTGCAAATCATGAGCTCTCAGCTTGCTGGATGCAGTCAAAGCATTATCTAAGACTTCAAGTCTTACAAAATTTAAGGGAAAAGAACACCAAAATGCAGATCCAAGCTTTATCTGGTACATTCCACTCTATTAACATTGTGTGGGGATATTCCCACAGGACGAGCAGCATGTCAAAGATGGGCTAGCTATCTTTGCTTATGCATCATTGCCCAGAGGAGAGGGATATCAACACAGTTTTTACATTTCAAATCTTTGTTTTGCTTAACATCAAAGTTATTTCTGGAGCCCCCTTGTGAGAATCAAGATGTCATTATTCTGGGTGCTGAATGGGGAGTTCGCAAACAACAAAATTCTGGCCTAAAGACTTTTCCCTTCCCAGACAAGATGTATACAGCCAACTTAAAAAATAACATTTCATGCAATTCTCTTTGTTAGAAATGTGCCCAGAAAACAGCCCATTAAATCTGAATGAAAGGTCAAGTCTCCATTTGTGTAATTACAGTTTTTTTTCAAGAGAGATCAGAGAGAACTGTGGCAACATATTGTGGATTAGTATCTGCCACCATATGGCACTTCAAAATGACAAACAGAAACAATGCATATACTTTGTTAAAGAAGCAAATTCTAACCCATTTAAAAAACTGTTTTACAAAAACAACCCTTGGTATTAAAGACTAGGAACCTGGGGACATTCTCTTCTATTGCAGTTCAGATACAGAAATATACGAGACCAAGGCCTGGGAAATTCTTTTTTAACTTCTGATTATTTTCTATTCTTTTAATTAGTGCTAGCTAAGAAATCTTTATAGTATCTCTATGCCTAAGGAAACATTTGAGTTGATTAAATACATGCTCAAAAGGCAAAGCAAAGATACCCATGAACAAAGGTTTTGTAGTTAGCCCTATTGAAATAATGGGGGAAAATCCATGACATTTAAATTGGACAATCTTCAGGACTGCTGACAGAAAACAAAACCAAAGCAAGTTGTCTCTCCTCCTTACTGCTTTCCCTTCCTACAAATCATGAGATGGGCTTAAAAATTAAGAATACAAAAGGAAAAAAAGTAGTTTATATTTTTACCTCCTCCTCCTTTTGAACTGCTGAAATGTACACAGGTCTGTTTCGAGGTCTCGTTGGACGATGAACTGCGGGTTTTGGGGGGACTGGGATTGATTGATTGATTGATTGATTGTTTCTTTTTACAGAGCGTTCTCAAAAGGACCAAGCCTTCTGGGGAGAAACCCGACTCAGCAAAACCTCGTGCAATGTGGCACGGGCTGAGCTCCGAGCCCTGCAGCGCCCGGCTCCTGCCGGGGCTGTGGGGCAGGGCAGGCCCCGGGCCCGGCACCACCGGCCCGGCCCCGCCCAGGACAGACGGCTCTCCGGGGCAACGGGGCGGCCCCGGGCCGGCTGCCGCTCACACCGAGCTGGCTGCAGGTGCTGGAGGTGCAGCCTCTGGCAACCCCCAGGCACCGCCACAAGGCTCTGTCTGCCCTGTGCCAGGGACCCTCTGTCCCCCGGCAGCGCCTTGGCCAGAGCGGCGTCCCTCGGCTCTCTGTAGGGGAAAGCCCTGCCCAGAGCCTGCCCTCTGACCGGCCCGGGGTCTGAGCCACCCAGCTCAGCCCAGCTCAGTGTCCCTCGGCTCTCGATCCGGGAATGCCCTGCCCAGAGCCCTCTGACCGGCCCGGGCTCTCTCCCAGCTCAGCCCTCGCTGCTCCAGCCTCCCCGAAGGGAGCGGGATGAAGTAACCGAGACAGACAAACTTCCCCCGAACAAACCAAACGGAGCCGTTGTGATCGGAAAACCTGTGGGAACAAACCGTGTGAAACAATCATGCAGCCTCTCTCCTACCTTATCATTCCAATTACATTCTCCTAATCTACAAAATTGAAAGGTAATGAGCAGTTTTTCCTTAAACCACATTAAATAACACTGTCAAAATGCAAATTTATTCATTAAGTATAAATGAGTGTGTTAAATATTCATGAATTGTTGCTTGCAGTATATAATTAATCCCATGGTCTGTGTGTCCAAAAGCATTTAGAAGATAGAGTAGAGAAGACGGTGCTGTAGAATGATAACATTTAAAGCATGTTTTTAAAAGCAAAGGTCACCAGCCCTTTGGATTCTAAACTATTACCAGTGCTTATAATTCATTGTAATACCTCTTCAGCATATACACATGCTTTCAGCATATACACATGATTCAAGGTTTGTATCCCCAACCCTTCCTGTATAATAATCTATTCAAGAAAAGAAATACTTGAGAGGGGAAGGTGCTGTTAAATTATCCCATTCACACTGATACACTCAAATTAATACAGTATTTTCCACATTTTAAAACTCCCAAGGACTGCAAGGCTGCCCTTAAAAAAATGGTGCAGTTTGACTCCCTCATCCTCTTTTGGAGGGGGGAAAGTGAATTCTGACACTTGAACCATCACTAAAGCTGGTTGCCATTTCAAGTATCATGAAAGATAAAACAAAGGCTTCACACTAGAAAAAGACTGGCCTCTTTTTTTTTTTCTGTGTCATTTGCAGATATGAAAGAATCCCTGAATCCTGTACTAAGCTTTAAGTATGTGCTCCCATTGATACCAGTGAGAAGTACAGTACATAAAGTGCTGGAATTTTAGGTCTCAATGTCCTTAGTTTAAATATTCACTCTCTTCTCTGCCCTTCTTGAATTCCCACTGCTTCTTTTCACACAATAGAAACCACTTTCAGAAACTCTTTGTCAGTCTGCTTTGTACTTTTTGGGGGAAGAATCTTTGAGGTGCTGATGAAAATAACTGATCTTTTCAAGATAGCATGAAGAAATAACAAAAATTAAAATCATTGTAGTGTTCATAATAATTCCCTTCACAATCTCTTGAAGTTCACAGGATGCTTAATCTATACAACTTTCAGCCAGTTGTGCAAGTACAAACTCTGCCATCTCCCCTTCCATCCACAACACTTGCGGAAAAAAAAGTACATGACAGTGACTTGATCTTTTAGTGCATGAAATTTTTACCATGTCATTTTTTGTGTGTGTGAGTGTGTGAATTAATCAACACAATACCAAGTGATTCACAATTCCAAGTAACTCAACCTGCTGTTCCCAGCACAGGCCAGAGAAACCAGGAGCTGCAAGGCTCTGCTTTGACAGATTTTTTTCATGTTTTTCCTTGCAAAAACGTAACAAATGGTTTGCCATTTGTATGCAGGCACATTTTGTTCATTCAGAACGAAGAGGATTATCTCTGCATGGCATAGGGCTTGTACTGTACCATGTGGATTTATTCTGCAAAATAGGTGCTGGAAGATTTTTGGTTTCTATACAGTATGTTCAGGGGAAGCATTTGCTTAGCTCCTTTTGTAGTTCTACAGAACTCATACACAGGACAAGACAGCAATCAGACTTTTTACTCAGTGACATCACCATACATCAAGTGTCTTTCATCAATCAGGGCACTAAGATGATAAAGAATGCAGCTTGGAGTGTGTCAGATCAATGAACTGAGCATCTTTTCTAGAGTGCTGACAAAAAAGGCAACGTGAGACCAAACTCATCTGATTTGCCTTATTTTAAAGCCTATGCAGTAGGGCTTGATGAACTATAAGGCACTATAAAAACAGGCTGAAGGCAAAGTTGGTCACAGAATGCAGGATAATGTTTCATCATGTACTAAAGAGGGAAGCTGTCAAACCCCAAGGCCAGGCAGCTGCAATCCAAGCACTGTTGACATTCAGTTTACAAGACATTTGTGATAAGTGCTTTTGTTGTAATTAAAAAGCTGTGCAAATCTACCCAGTTGTGTCGTAACCAGTACCTTATCTCCTGTACCAAAATGAGGACAGACCTCACCTGTCAAAGACAATTAATTTAGATAGCTCTTCTCTGGACAGGAGAAGAGTTAATCACAAATTCTCTGGCAGAATGTTTTCCTTTTGCCCATGAAGAGTGCCAGCTGATTGCAATTTAAATCGCCCATACAAAGATGCAGATTTTAGATCAATTTTATGACAAAACAAGCCAAATCTTAATGTTTCATTTTGTGACAGTTCCTTTGCTCACTTTACACATAGTCTCAGAGCCCAGACTCCCCAGTTCCCAAATTCTGCCAGTCCTGAGGAGAGATGGGAGCTGCTAGCTAGCTCAGGGAGTGAGCAGCCCCCAGAGGTCTGGTTACTCTGTGAACAACAAACACAAGGGCCCGAGCACATGTGCTAGCACAGCCTACATTTTCCTTTGAGCTGACAGCTTCCCTCCATCTCCAGTTCACTCCACCCAAATTCCAGAATTCTCCAGAGGCAGAAGTGTTTTTCAAAAAAGGCCAGTTAGGGATCATGTGTAGCACAACCAGTTTGGGGGAAAGGCTGGAGATTGAAGACGATTGGAAAGACTGTATGCATCAGTGGCTCTGCTGCATAGGGATTGTCTCACAGATCTCAGACTAAGTCAGGGAACCCTGGACATTGCTTAGGAAGAATGTCTGTGTGATCCTCCAGGATATTATCCTTGGCTGGTGAATGAAGGAAGACAGGAAAAAAAATATTCTGAACATGCAGTATCTGTCTTTTCATGCAGTGAAAGGATGACACCATTTAGGTGGTCTCCTGTTCTGCAGAAAGGCAAACAGCCTGCTAGGAAAGAGGCTAAAAATAAGTACTAAAAGAGGAACTGATTAAAAAAAAAAAACCCAAATCCAACCAAAACCTCCTAATCTTTCAGGATGAAATTAAGATGGCAAAACCAAAATTCATGAAGAATGCAAAAGTAGTAAATTTTCTATGAAACAGTACCAGATAGCCTGGGTAAAAAAATGAAAGTAATTAAAATTTGAAAGTAATTAAAATTACATATTTATAAATTCAGTGTAGCAGGTATTACTGAAATTACATGGGAAGAACTGCTTAACTGAAACATTAAAATCAATGGTTATAACCTATTTTTGGAAAGATCAAGTAGAGAGAGGGAGAAGAAGAGTGGCACTTCACAGTAAAAGAGCCACAGTCTGTTTTCAGGACACTGCAAATGATGTGAATGCAATGGATCAATACTCTAACAGATAAAACGCTAGATGGGATAGTAGCTGCTGTCTGCAAATCACCAAATCATAGAAGACAGCAGGAAGACTGGATGCCTTTGCACCTTCTGTAATGTGTAGGAGGAAAAAGGCTGCATAATCATTTGAGACTGCCCAACATCTGCCTGAAGTTTCATGATGCCAGTACCTCTGCTGAATTATTGAACATTCTCTATGAACGTTTCTTAATGGAGAATTCTCAAAGAATGAGAATTTTGTGTCAGACAGCATCTCAGAAATAATGAAAAATTATCAGAGGCATTTGGTCAGAGAAGTAAATTAATATTAGTGGCTATGATGATAACTTGATTGATCTTTCTGGGCAGAAAGAGAATGAAGCTCACAGTTATATGGATGGTGCAGTCTTTTTACCAACCTGAAAATTATGGAAAAGGAGAATCAGCTCAGAGAGAAAACAGTTCAATAACTGGAAAATGCAAATGTTTATCAGCTGAAAAATCAGGAAAGAAAGTTGTATGTGTTCAAAAATTATCTAGATCAAAGGGTTAATGAAAACCTCTACTTAATTGTAAATCAATGAAATGAAAAAAGAAGGTTAATAACACTGAATATAGAATAGAACTAAGGCATTACATATATAATTCCTCCAGTAAGTGTAGCCAAGTTGTAAGAAGAAATTTATGTCCAGAGAATTAAGGACAATATTTTTCAAAATCATTAGGAATCCTGACAATGGTACCATTCTTTATCAGATTGAAGTGGAAGATTTGTTAAGAGTAATGAAGACAAGAAAGAAGTGTTCAATATTTGTGTTCAGTATTTAAGGAAAAGACAGACAATTGATGATACTCTATGAAAATGATAAACTACCAAGCAACAAGAAAAAAAAAAAAAAAGGAAAAATTAAATGGAAGCTACTAAAGTAAGAAAAGTAGGAAACACTTGTGTAGGAAACTTCTAGTAACTTGTATCCACAAGTTTTTCAAGAGCTGACTGCAGAATCTCCAGTATTATTATTACTGCTTTTTGCTAAGTCTGGAAACAATTGGGAAGGTTCCAGAAAGCTCGAAGAAAACGTATGTTGTGTTAATATTTAAGAAGGATAAACTTAATGACCTAGATAATTACAGTCCTGTCAGTCTAAAATTGATCTGAAGTAAAGTAATGGAATGGCTGACAAGGGACTCAATTACTAACTAATTAAAGAGGAGAAATATGCTAAATGCCAAGCCAAGTGCAATATGGAAAACAGATACTGTCAAACACATTTGCTGGCTTTTTTTCCAATTGTGAGTACAAGTGAAAGACAACACTGTTGATACACTTGGATTCTATATGACATTTGATGTGGTATTCATGACATTTGAGTTAAGAAAACATGATAATACAAAATTGACATGTCTCACATTAAAGGAATGGAAAACTGGTTAACTGACATTTCAAAATGGCAATTTAAATGGGGAATGATCATAGAATAGGTTTTCTGCTGGGATAGCTTTCTGGGCATACACTAGTTCACAATTCTATCAGTAATTTAGAGAAAAACACAAAGGTTCACAAAAGACTCAGTCATTATGGAAGAAATTGGTAATAAAAAGAAAATATCACTGAGACTATTGACAAAGTATTACTGGGTGATCTGGTGCAAACTAATAAAATAAGATCCAAATGTAAAGCCACAAGAGCAAAAGCTTCAGGAGTTTAGCTGGCTATTCCATGGGGGTTTGAAAGCTGTAAGAGGGCTAATTCAACAATTAAACAATTTTTTACTCGATTATCTGGTCCTATGACATGTATGACAAATAGTAAAATAAACTCACATTCACATTCCACGTCACTACTATCATGTCTGGTGGATGTACGTCAAGAGTAATATATCCAACCATCCTACATGGAAAAAGGCTGAAATGAATCCATATTGCATCATGCTACTAATATGCATTCAGAGCTCACACTGTAATGGTTCTGAAGTGAACATTACGGTTAATGCAGAGAGTATGCCTGAAAAAGTAACACACAAATTCTTAACAAGCCCCTTGGCAGCATATCAGATGTGAAGGACCCTCAAAACTGAGCATGTGAAAAGCATTTCTTCCCTTTATTTAGTCTTATCCTTATCACAGAAATATTTTTCTCATTTCCTGGTAGCTAACAAAATATAGCCCAGTTCTAAGCGGTATATACCAGAATCCAGCCCAAAATTAGGTGCTAACAGCTGCTGCATTACATATGCCAGTGCTGACAGATAAACCCAGAATCTCCAGTCCTTCCACAAACCCAGCTACTCTACATATGTTTACTTCAGCACATACAGACCAAGTTAAGATTTACAGATCAAAGCTGTTGCTTGTTAATCATGTTCTTAGCTGGGAACAGGAAAATAGCAAAGTTAGAGACCAGAGGTTGAATGAGTTCTAGTTCCTCTCCTCCCTTAGCACCATGGGGTCCACTGGGGAACAGAAGTTATGTAGGCCCCCCTCACACTCCTGTCAGCAAGCAGAGGTTTGCACCTTTTCCTGAAATGTGATCTCTCCCCCACGTTCTAACTTGCACAGCTCTCTAGCACGTGCTCAGTGTCCACTCCTGGGGTTCCAGTGGCTTCACCCCAAGACATCTATGCTCTGGCAAGGACGTGCCCTTTATGACCAGGACCCAATGGACCTTTTCCACAATGTGCATCTGTGCCTGCCATGTGTTTTTACATAGAGAAATACAATCATGAGTTATTGCAAGTGTAAGTTTTGTGGCTGAGTTTACCCATCGTTAGTGAATATTTGTAGGGCAGATGCCTCAAAATGTCTTTAAACTGTGTACAGCTGATTTACAATTTCTAATTATTTTATAAATATTATTATTTTCATATTATCATCTCTAATAATCATATAACAATATTATAATTTCTAATGATTTTATAAATATATAAATTATATATATTGTACATTATTTATTCCAACACTTATGAGAAAAAAGATCTTTGTTTCCTTGGGTTCTGTGAACTGACAGATATTATTATAGTGGCATATACATAAACAAGAATAAAAGTGTTTTGCACAAAATCATGCATAAATTATGGCAGACAATTGGAAAATTGTATACATTTATTTACGTTTTAAAATAATCCAGGCACAATTTTGCAAATACACAGAAGCACATTCTCCAAATGGGAGCAAAAATTAAGTAACATATAGCAAAAAACACATGGCAAAACATACAAAGTTAAGTATAAATGGTATGAAAGTTTTTCTTAGTCTACAGTGGTATCTGCTATCAATACACTTGTCAGCATTACAAAAGGCAACCAAAGAATACAGGTAACAAATTGTGTAACATGAACCACCTAAAAAAGTTTATGTTAGCAGCACATAGTAGCAACTTTCTAAGAACAGAAGAATGCTTGCACACTGTATATAAATGCATGTATGCACACATATACAGATACAACTGGAAGGCCACAAGAACAAAATTACCCTGGGAAAATGATTAAGGGAATTTTTATGCGTCTTGCAGTATATAAAAACAATGCATGCATTAGCAAGCACCCGGCATGTTCAGGATAAAATTACATCCACGAGCAGAATCACATTAACTCTTCATCAAACAAAGCACTTACCATGCTGTACCCATATTGGATCACTTTGTCCTATATCCTGATTTATGGAGCACATTTGGATGGTAAATTTAGGAAGAATCAGGAGCCCTTGATTCCCATGGTCTGACAGGAGGAATCAGATGTCAAATTTGAAAGAAAAATACCCATGGAAAAAAATACCCTTGCAAAGCCTGAGTTATAGGATGGTCTAGCAGGAATTCCACTTTCCTGTGGGACAGTGCAGTACAGTGGCGTCACTTAATGAGCTTTAGTTTGCATGATGGAGAGTTCCTGAGCATTTGCACCAGATTCCTTCTGGATGGAAGCAAAGGATGTGCTCCAATCACTAGTAGCATTCAGCCCCTGGGATCAAACTAGAGGTAAGAGTGGAGATCAAGTCCTTAGCACCAACAGCTTCAGGCTACAGATCCCATCCAGCTAAGATAATTCTTTGCTAACACAGACACAGGCTTTGGAAATACACAGAACAAACATTAATCAACAAGTACTATAAGCTGTATTTACCATGTAGATTAGTCTTAGTTGTTCTTACTTGTCCCTACCTGACAAAAAAGGGACCTCCCCTACAGAGACCCACTGTGTTTGCAGACACTCAGTGTGTTTGCAGGGTCGGTGTATGAGGGAGTGCAGGTGATCAGCCAAAAGAGCAGTGAGCACACAATTTGATTTTCCTTCAACCATCTTCAGAAATATTATTTTCAATAGCAAAACTATTAGAAACTCTGCAGGCATCTTAGCCAATCTTCTACATGTTCAATTCCCATTAAAAAGATACTCCCGTAAATTGAAAAAAAACTTTGGGATCACTGCCCTCCTAACCTCTTAACAACATCTGTGTCAAAAAAGTCATTCCCAAGTTACACTCAGGATGTGAGATTTCCTTAGAATAGAACATAGAATTGTGATTCTGAGTGCCAGAGTAGGTTCACTAAAGCAAGCTGAACTATTTCTGATATTTCAGTGAAAAATGTCAAATTTAGTAATTATTTCCTGACTGGTTTCAACGGTTTATTTGCTGCCAGCTGATAATGACATTTACAGAGCTCCAGCAAAGTGCTCTGGGCAACACATGATATGAGGAAAAGAAAAAGTACTACTTCTGCTGCTTGAACTGAGTTCACACAAAACTTACATTATTTATTATAGTGGAGAATAAAATGTGTAACATGTTATCATGCATAATACATGGTAAGAACATGCATCAGTTCAAGTTTACAGTCTCTTTCCAGTAAATTAGAATAGCAGTGGCAGATGTTGACAGCTACGTATTTTGAGGAATTCCCAGAAATAGCAGCAAGCAATGCAAAAAAAGACATGAAATCAGCTGTTTAAGACACTCATGAAACAGTAACTCTTTGTGTTACTGTTACCAGTGATATCTTTCCTATCTTATTCCAGGAAACTGAGTTCAGCACCTGAGGTGAGACTGCCCCAGGCAAATCCCACTGCTGCCTGGGGAGTGTGTCCCTGCCTGTCCCTGCAGCCCCAGGGCACATCCAGCACTTGGCTGCTCCACAGAAGGGGAGGATGGGCAGGCTTGGAGTGGATCTCAGGCTGCCTAGGTCAGATGGAGAATTCTTCTCCACTGGGGCTGGAAAGGGCCCAAAGCTGCAGCTGGGTGGGGACCTACAAAAGCTGGGGGAGCAGCCCACACACGTTAGCATGGCTTCCACAGAAGTCCTGTCTTTCAATGGAGAGAGACCTTTTCTTTCTCCTTCAGCCCCTTTTAGAGGGCTTGCCTAGGAGTCTCTAATCCAGAACAGACACATAATCTTCTGTAGATTATACCAGACCAGGTTTACAAAAAGCTTCCCCCTTCCCTATGACTTTAGCTACACACATCACAGCAATAGCCACAAGAATATAAATCAATCTGGTAGCTGGCTTCACTCCTCTATGGTGAAGTTTCATTCCTGTGCATCCTCTCAGGAAAAAGGGAACAGAATGAAACACATCTGTTGAAAATGAAATGTTTCCTCCCCAAAGGAACTAAATACAGTCAGGAAAACCAGGACTTTTTAAAGTAAATATATGACTGCTGCTCACAGCATATCACAATGCCCACAGACAGCCCTGTGTGAGCACCAAGGCTCACTCTTGTGGGTACACTAAGGTTCACCATGAACACACCCCAGGCTTGCTCCAGCACAACTAAAGACACACTATTTCTGACATACATGCAGAAAAAAATACAGCAAATTCGAAGCAACAATATGTAACATGTTTCTGATTTTCTGCTCACTAAGAGCATCATCCAGGTAAAATTCACCAGGGATTACTTAATTCTTACTTACCTGGATATGTCTTCTGGTTGAGCATCTGTGCTCTGCTGCCAGCTATCTTTGTGTGGGGTCCTACTTCAGTCCAGCCCACTAGCAGGTGAATAATGGAAGACCATCAGCATCAGCCCTCCAAGAGGTGGATGAGCTTCTCTTTATTAATTCTGCAAAGCATTTTTTGCTTTGGTACTTCCCAGACAAAACACTGCTTACCCAGGAGTGCAAGGATTTTACTGGGGTAGGTGCTGTATTCATGAACTTGCCAAAGCCACTTCCATTAGTTTTGAAGAGAGTCATCAGAGATTCCTAAATCAGTGAGTGTTCAGATAACTTGTGCCAGGCTGACTTCTTCATCCCTGGTGGTGTTTATGTGCAAATATTTAACAACACAGAATTAGCCTCCATTTTTTCCTCTAAAGGGCATGGCTTTCCCACTGCTGATAATTCCTACTCAAGAGAGTAGGACAATTATTCTACACAGGAGCTAAAGGCATTGAAGAAACTGAACACTTTAGTAAAGTATTTCCAAGAGAGATCAATGGGTACTCCTTGCCCAAAGCACTTTAGGGGCATTTTTTAGAAGTTGGAACACCATCTGCTCCTTAGTAGAGCTCTCCATAAGTCCTCCCCATTTACTGATGTAACTGATAGGAGCAGTCTGCAGATGGAGCCTCCCAGCCCAGATGGAAAGGGAATTTGGCTGGATATATAAACTAATTTTTTTTCTTTCTGAGAAGAGGCCTTGGTATAAGCAGAAGGATGTGATCTGGACATTTAATAGGAATGAAAAGGTTGGGATGATGCCTGTTATGTCAGTTTGGAAAGAAAAAGCAACACTATTTTATTCAGTCAATTATCTATGAATAGTAATTAGCCAGTCAAAAAGATAATTTAAATGAAATTTTCTGCTCCTATTTAGAACTCTCTACTCTGAAAACAAAACTCAGAAGGTAATGCAACATAAAATATAAAGTATATTTACATTTAAATGTTTATTAAAACCAAGCCATTTATGCCTTTTTTATGTCTTCCCCTCTTTTTAAAAAAAGTGTATTTAAATCCCCCCTACATTTTAGAAGAAACTTTTGATGACTACTCAGCTCACTGATGGCAAAAAAGAAAAGAGGCCAAACTATTTTTGAGTACTCCTCTCTTAGCAGCAACATGAAAATGCATTTTGAAATCCTCAGGTAAACTCCCTGCTTGTTTTATACTCATGAGTAGTTGATTAAAAGAGGACTGCTTGAATGAATAAGCAATTAGGATATGATTACATTCAGGTAAACTGTAGTAGTTTTATCTTAAAGAATTAATAAGTGTTTCTCAGCTGATTTCTTAACTGCTCTCAGAAGGTGAACCACCAAGATTCCTTACACATCCAAGTACTGATATTCTTTCTTCAGTACCACAGCTGGTTTTTAACAGATTTCAACCAAGTAATTTCTTTGTAGAATCATGTTTAACACAGTGGTCACCGTTACTTACTCCTACAATAAAAATAATGTAAATATGCATTTAACTTATGCTAAAGACAGGCTCATTTAGAGAAGGGAACTGATGTTCACTTTTTCACTTTTTCTAGTATGAATGAAGCCTGCTGCAATGTTTCTAAAGTGGATCTGCTCTAAGTGCAAATCCAGGCAGAGAGTAACACCTTTACTTTGCTCTGTGACACCCAAACTCTAATCATGTTCTCAGTTTTGTGTACATTTAGATGTTCTTAGAGCTGTATTTTTCTTAGCTATCCTTTGTGATAATGTTTCATGCAGCATGCAAGCATTCTTCAAAGAGCTTCAGAATGAAGCACATATTTTACAAAACATTTATGGCAAGGATTAATCATCTTAAAAAACTTTCTCATGCTTAGAAACCAGGTGAACAAACTCAGGCAGAAGAATCCTTATGCTCACTGGCGAGAAACACCCAGGGGGACAAACACTGCTTCATGAGGACACTTCCATGGAACTCTGTCCAGTCCAAACAAATTCCATGTGCAGCACTTTCATAGCAGTTTTCTGTTAACCCAGAAACCTTCAAAATACAGGTTCAATTGGCTGATGTTCTTCCCTGAAGGGAATGACTGGATTTCCCAGGCTGCCCTGTAAAATATGTCTGGAACATTCTTCCTAATTCTGCGTGTCCTGAATTTTTCAAATTCTGTCTTACAATTTTTTATTACCTTTCCATATATCCAGACACCTATGTGAACTCAACAGATGCATGGTGATAAATCTGGTTTTTCTACTACAGCTCTTCTTCCAACCATGACCCTTTTTCCCCTTTTGATTTCATCCCATGTTGTATCAGCATACAACTGATTTAAACTCCCGGGACAAGAAACGGTCACTTCTAATGACTTGTATGTCACAGCATTGCCTGTAAGCTTCAGACACTTAGGGCACCTTTTCTTCAAAGTGTTATACAAATAAGTTGAAAATGGGAATACTCATCTCCACATCTCAAGAAAGTCAGTCAAGAAAGGGAGTAGGAAAATACTATTGTTCTTCTTTTCTAAACAGGAAGGTGAGACTTAAAGTCATGCCAGAAACCTGGGACAAAGCCTGTGTTTGAATATAGATGTTTATCCAAGATCATAAGCATGGCCCCAGCCTTTGTCTGACAACCAGAATGAATACTTAGAGTACTAAAGAAAGCAGTGAAAGCTGAACTATATAAAAAAATAAAATCAGAGAGTGCATTTATGGTAGAAAATAGAAGGAGAAACACAGATGATACCCTGGAATCACCTACCAACAGGAACAAGAAACCAATGATCAGGAGGAGGAATACTGATTTCCTCCCCATCCTATGAGTTGCAACAGTTGATGAGAGAATATATATGCAATGAACATACAAAATATAGATTTATATATACAAATATACAATAGGAAATAGTCAGTATACAAATACTTACATGTAAAAATAGTTTTTTACTTTCCCCTTTTCTTGATTTACAAAAGCATAGAAAGTTTCCTGTTGGTTAATGTTTAAGTAGTGTGAGTAAACCCTGTGTGACATGTTCCACACATAATTCCTTCAAGTGTTCACAGTATTGGCTATTACAGTGTTGAATCTGACATTCTCGATGTTAAAATATTCATAGGACACATTCTAAAATTAAAGCATTAGTTTAAATACAGTTTAAATAAAACTCACACACGTATTTGAATTATGGTCATAATACAAATGAGTCTGCTGCAGTTGAAAACTTTCCATGACAGTAAGCTTGGAAATACATACCTAAACTAGAGATGAGTATATTTTAAGATTCTTGAACTGCCTTTTAATGTGCAGATAATACTGTGAGATGGGGAGTTCTTTCAACTTCATCTGAAGAAATGCAAGCTGATAGAACTCAATATTACAAATTATCCTCAGTAGGAAAGCGGATGCACAGAACAATTTGCCATCAGAGCCAGACACGTTGTCACTTTCTTCAAATACCCAACAGACAAGAATAAATGACAGGTACCATTGTTTTTGTGTTAAGAATAAATGATCTGGAGCATTCTGCATCAGGAAAGTGCTTTAAATTAAATTAAATTAGTCCTCACAACTCTCTCGTGAGGTAGATAGACACTATCCTTGTTTTTAAAGATGGAGAAACTGGAGATCTAAAATAAATTATGATGGCTGCATGGGAAGTACTGTCAAAATACTGTTATTTGGATGTTGGAGCAAGTCAAATGCACAACTGGAGTAAATGGAGATATTAACGAGACAACTTTGCACTCACCAGCTTGGGTACTGACAGCAGGCTTGGTACAACAGCCAAAGGTTCATCATGGGCTGCAAAACACAATCTTTGCCAAGTGCCATTCTGCTGGAGCTGAAGTGTGGGACAACAGCTTCAAAAAGCACAAACTACATCATCCCAGATGGTGCAGACTGACCAAGGTGGAAGGAAGCTGCATTTCAGAAGTTATGAATTAATCAGGAGCCTTGAGTAGGTAATATCTTTTCATTCAACAGTTGCGTACAGTTCAAGAACCATGCTTAGCTCATCTCTAATTTTACCATATATGCAAGTGCTCACAATAGACTGTGCATCAATATATTCAGGTGTTGTTTTTTTTTATTTACTCCCTCCTGGACCTTGGAGGTCTGTATTTTTCCTCACATTTCTCTTGTTGAAAATTTCTACTGATACCACAAATGGAACTAGCGCTTTAGTACAGCAAATGAGCTACAAATAATAATTTTAAATATCTGAGATGATGGACAATTTTCAGAGGACCACCATGCTCTCTGTGTGCACCTGTATATACAGGAAATCTCATCTGTCTTTAACTGCTCCTGCCTTGAAGTAAAATCCAGTTAAAGTATAAAGTGCATAGTGTGGATTAAAACCCTAAGAAATAACAAACAACGTGTCTGCCTTCCACAGATGAATTTTGCTTAACAGCTGAACCACCACCCTCTTTGTCTTCTGGTTTTTAGTTTAGTGTTACCTAGGCTGAGAAAGGCCAGCCAGATGTAAGCAAAACTATTGTAAACTGAGACATTTCTGTAATATGCTGTTAAGGGAGAGTTAAGTAAACCAGTATCAAGACACTGTCCAGTTGGGATGTGTAAATATTATTGTGTGCTTCTTGGCCCACTTAGCAAATACTTTCTTTTCTGTGATAAACCTGTGGCCTCCATATGGAGCATTTTCATGGAGAAAGTATTCCTCACACTCATCTCTTCCTGGCTCGTAATAGTGGTAGGGAACTTTGCGAAAGCCTTCTGACCTAGGGAGAAGAAAGATACACTTCAGTACTGTCTTCCCGAAAAACATACATCTATAATACACCTGAATACAAGATACAAGCATCCTGGCTTGGATCAGCAATAGTGTGACCAGCAGGAGCAGGGATGCTGAGACCGTGCCCTGTTCTCTGCATTCTCTGCATTGCTGAGGCCACACCTCAAATCCCGCGTTCAGTTTTGTGACTCACTACAAAACAGACACTGAGGTGCTGGAGTGAGTGCAGAGAAGGAAAATGGAGCCAGTGAAGGGTCTGGAGCACAACTCTCACAAGGAATGACTAAGGGAGCTGGGAGTCTTCATCCTGGAGAAAAGGAAGCTCTGGAGGGACCTTACTCTTTACAACTGCTTGAAGGGGTGTTGCAATGAGGAGAGGGTTGGTCTCTTCTCCCAAGGAACAAGTGACATGACATGAGGAAATTGATTCAAACTGCACCACTGGAGGTTCAAATTGGATATTTGGAAAATTTCTTCACCAAAAGGGATGTCAAGCACTGGAACAGGCTGCCCAGGGAAGTGGTTGTGACTCACCAGCCCTGGATGTATTTAAAAGACGTGCAAATGTGGCACTTGGGACAGTTTAGTGCAGACTTGGCAGTTGCTGGGTTAATGACTGAACTCCATGATCTAAAAGGTCTTTCCCAACCTAAACAATTCTATGAATGATCTGAATTCCTGTCCATGTGTCAGCACTTGAGCTCCTTTGCTAAGCTGTAAGGACTTTCATTACATCACAATTTCTAGGAGTTTTCCTAAGGCAGAAGAAGCTCAGTGTATCTCTCAGCATACACTGATCTTACCAGTCAGTGAGAAGCTGATGGGCTGGCTCCTATGGACACTGCACATTTTGTTTAACCTGCGATAACTCAGCCCACAAGGCTCCCTTCCCAACCAATCTTCTCACTGGATAGTCCCAGCTGTTGAAACTGGTTCTTGAACTGGCTGAACAGGAAAGTTATAAGAGCAGCATCCAATTTAAGTGGGTAATCCAGTCAGAATCACAGCTTAAAGGGGACATCCTTCTCTGCTGCCAACAGTGCTACCATGCTGTTGGCTGGTTTTACATCAGGGCTATGCAATGCCAGCTTGGCTGAGCTCTCTGAGGACAACCTTAGTCCTGTCACCCCTCATCCCAGGGTGCCTACTGTGTGTTTTCATAAACAAAGAACAACATATGTTCATTCTGTTCATTCCATCTGGATGACTCAATCAGTGAGATCTGCAAGTTCTAAAAAGTCAGCCTCTAGTGTTAAGATATCCTAATTAAACAGCTGTGACTCAAATTCTGTTGTTTGTGACATTTTTTAGGTTCTGCCAGCAATGAGCCTCACACTGGAGTGACACAGAATGTGGAGTGAGAATCTGCACAAAGGCTTGACTTTAGGAGCTCGTGATGCACTGGACTGGTTACACGCAGGACTTGGGCGAGCTTAGGTACAGAAGAATAGAGGTGCATGTGCTAGTACCATACATTGTTCATGACATTTCCTGCTTTTCTGAATGAAAGAGGAATAGTTTCCTTTTATATTTTTCTACCATGCACAGTAGATTAAAGTATTTAACTTGGACTTTTAAAAATTGTGTTTAGAGTTATACTTCTGGCCATAGGATTAATCCACTGTCACTGTAAGGTCACCAACAGTAGTTGGTTGGAATTTATGTCAGTTTATGGTGATAAAGCTCACAGGACTTGTTTTATTATCTAATTAGAACCCTCTACTACTCAAAACAAGCCATATATAACCGAGAAAGTTCAAGTAGGTTGCTCAATGGTAGTGAAATGTAATTTCAGGTAACTATCCTGGGCTAATCATTTTATTCCACTTCCAGGTGTATTTGGTATTCAGAAAACAATGTGTTCGTTTTTTTCCTCTATAGATTTGTTTTAGCAATGGAAGCAAGTACATTTTATCAAAATAATATGAGCATACCTTGTTTCCAGCTAATTCAGAAACTGCAAAAGATCTTTGATTAAAAATATCTCCCTATGACATCTGATGTTAGATTTTGTAAATGTTTTTATTTTATCAACAGCACATGCCATATCAGGAGTGAATATGCTGACAATAGTGTCACATCAATGCAAAACACTGGGAAATTACTGCCTGATCCATTTTTTGGATTTATGATATTAAAATCAATTGTGAAATTTTGACAAGACATCAGAATTGTAGATGCATGAAAATAATTTTCTATGATCTTACTTGCAGTAGGTGTCATTTATCATCCCATAGACGTGAATTCCATAGCAAGCATCCATAGCCAAAATTAAGGTGAACCAACCCGTGCTGAGATATGAACCTGACTGGACTCTGTAAAAATACAACAGACAGAAAACAAATTGCAATGAGAAATTATCAACACTTTATCAAAGAAATAAAATCCATTGCCTGGGACAAAAGGCATTAAGCAGCTTGACAATCTGTCAAAACCATACAATTACTTTGAATTATTTATAGATATGCTCTCATTCTTCCCAGCTTGGGGCCTCTAGCTATTGTCCACAGGGAAAAAAAACATGTTAAATATCTGAAGTCAAATAATGCATCTCCAGCAAAACAGAAAATTATTTCTTTTCACATCTGAAAGATAGCAATTAGGGGAGTTTGTAAAATGAGATAAGTTTACCAAAACACAAAGTACTGTTGGAATTTGTGTTGTGCTCATATGAGTAGGGACGGTTTTCTTCTGCAAGCAAAATCTTAATCTACAGTGGGCTACCCTCAACCTGAAAATTCACACAGTAATGAAACTTCCATCGATATTTTGGTACAAAACCATCTAACAGAAGGTTCTGAAAACCAAAATTCTGTGCATATCCCTTTACCTAATTTTGTGTTATCATTCTTTGAGCTACCATAGCAGAGAGAAAACCACAAGAGGATAGTGCCCAGATTGACAGTCTTTGCCCAAATGACTAGATATATTCAATCAGCCCAGAAGTATAACCTGCACCAGTGAGAAAAATTACATGTGTAAGGATTTGGCTCACAGACTGGTTGTTGGAGAAAACACATGCATTGTTAACCACAAACCAGATCCTGTTGGCTCTGCTCACAGAAATGTTACCAATGGGGGACCGGGAGTCAATGGAGCCATCTTAACAGACCGCCTCAACAGAGCTGGGTGTGAGTGAGAGGAGGGGATATATGAGCTTTCTGCCACACCTGTAAGCTCTTAGCTTTTGGGGTGGCAGGGAGCAATCTGTTCTCCATCCCAAGTTAAAGCAGCCTAACGTTTGCACACAATTAAGTTTTGCTGTAAAAGAACTTCCAAGTAAGCCTACGTGCAAATCAGTTATTGCCATCAACAAATTCTTCTGAAAACATTTTCATCTTGGGCTAGGAATAAAATTTCCATGTGAAAAAAAAAAACAAACCCTATAGCAATTTACCCAGGCTATAAGCCCCAACCTCCCTCTGAGACAGAAGAACCAACCTCAAGTGTTTTTTCCTGGTTCAGAGCAAGAATGTACTCCACTCTCCTGCCTCCCTCCTCCTGCATCAATATACCAATCAGTGGTTTTGGCACAGATTCTGTGTTACATCCTTGCTCAAGCTGAACCAAATACTACTTAAGACAATGGGTGAAAGAGTAGTTGTACAGCCTTTATCATGACAATTACCTGGCACATACAGGTCTGAGATTCAAATTCCTTCTCTGTGTAATACCTTTTATTATGGATACTAGAGAAGCTCCAAGAGCTTTATGCTCATAAAGAAACTCCAGCACACTCCAGTTTAAATAAACCCATGTTTTTTTAGTGAAAAACTATTGCCTTAATTCCTAGAGCTGAGTCCAAGAACACTGAAAGTAGCTAAATATTCTCTTTCTTGCCCATGTCTGTCCTCCTTCATGGTTGAGCTGGTGTGAACTTCTATCCCTGACTTTCCTGATATATACTTTCCTTTGGGGAAACAGCTAAGTATCTGTTTAGCTGCTTTTGTAAAGCTCATACTGGAAATAATAAATAAAGGGTTAACTTAAAGTGAAGAACAACAAGTGGAAACTAAAGGCAGGGTGTCAAACACCCAGGTTTCATTAAGTGGAAACCAACTGTAATTGTGCTGCTTTTTTGGACACCTTTATAGCCACGGAAGTGTACAGCTGTTTATCTGCCCCATCAGGATCTTCATCTCTTCAACCAGAATGTTCTGCTACTGTCTAGCAGGGAGAATTCCCAATCCAATTCATGTTATGTCAAAATAACATTCTGCCATGATAAAAGGCTGCATTGCTTCTAACTTGCTTTCTACTCTTGCACCAGGAAAACACTGGCCTTGAGCTTTCAAAGCATTTTAGAATCATAATAACCATTTATAAGAACACGATGAAGATCAGGACCCTTCCGATAATGGAGGTTTATTGGAGAGCACTATATTGACAGCAGCATCTGAAATTTGCTATACTCAGGAGGAAAAAGGGAATTTTAAAAAAGAATTAATCAATATTTCATGTCTTGTTTTAACACCATTGGACCTTAGTCCTCTCATCTATATACTGCACTGGCAGGATAAATAAAAACAGCAGAGTGAGTTCCCAGGTACCTTCCCTGGGAGATGAAGTACATGACAGAATACAGATTATATACTTTAAACCAAAGCACTTATATTCATCCATTTTTTCCTCTGAAGATACACGGGGGTACGAGGGAATATGCTTAAGCAGTGGAGATTCTGGATGATTTGGTAACACCTTAGAATGCAATCTGATACCATAAACATGCTTTCAAAATTCTAATGAAAGCAATATTAGAAATGCGAAAACAATTTTAGCTGTCCCTAGAAGACAATAAATCTCTGAATACCTTTTAAAATATCATCCCATAAAACTGTAGTGCAAAGCAATGTCTCAGCCCTTGCTATTATGCTAACACTGTGCACTCAATTTCCCTCTCTACAGGAGAGTTTTACATGTTTCTTGGTCAGGGGGTTTTGAGACTCATTAGAAAAAGAGTTCCTCTTGTTACTGAAATTGCACTCAAATTTCAACTTTTACACATAGGAAATAAAAAAAATCCTCCATTTACGTGTAGCATAAGGCTATGTAACCACACAAGTCTGGGGGAAGGAGGACATTAATCCCAAAACAGAGTAACCAGGAGTTTGTTAAGCATCATCTGCAGAACTACAGCAGGCAGATCTATGGTGATATACGTATGTGCAACAATCCCAAAATTGTTTCTATGGCTCAGAGATATTTTTTTTCAAAGTATAAAATTAATGGGGTACCAGATCTGGACCGGAAATTGTCTCAACAGCTCAGGAGGAAATAATGCACTGTTTTTCAAAATACACTTTTAAAAAGATGGCTTTGCTTTCAAGACATGATTTACAGCTGCATACAGCAATAAAAAGGCAATGCTCACAAAAAGTTACTTTGTTTACCTTAAAAATGAAACCTTATTTCGCACACTTCCTACTTTATTAGTGGTCTTAAAGAAATGATAGTTATAGGTTGTAATTCATTCTGCTAAATACCATCCACCATTTCAGAAAAGTACACAGGCATATGCTTAACATTAAAGACATAAAAAGACCAGTGGACTCAACTTCGTTAAAATGCTTGAAACGAAGTATATGCTTGCTTATCTTGCTCTTAGTGAAGGTTTAAGTGCTTAAAATGTCATTATTTAATCTCAGAATATAAAAGTAAGCTCCAAGATTAATAGTTACTTGGAAGTTTCAAGTCTCAAAACATATAATTTGCATTTTTAGTAATGCCTTCCATAAACCCCAGCAGAATGTACTGACTAAAGTTTCTCACAACATGTTACAAAGAGACTTGCATTCTATTTTTCAGAAGAAAATAGTAAAATGCATTTTTAGGATTGCTAGAGTTGTAATATATGACACATAAAGCTTTAATTAAAATTTAATTTAAAATAAAAGCAATTAGACAGGGCTCTTTAGCTTTAACTTTCCACCATTTCAAAAAAAGAATAAGAAATTGACATAAAGAAGATGGAATAGAGAATGCACCCTAAAAATGTTGGCAACTGAAATTCATCTTCTTTGACATCTATAACCATGCTTTGATGTAGGCTAAATGAAGGAAAAACTCATTTTTCCTGTCACTAGGGGTAAATGGAAGAACATAAAATATTTTCTTGGTGATCCAGGGCAGGTGAGTTCAAATTGAGTAAAATTTTTGTTGTCATTGAGTTCTGATTTTAGCACAAAATTCCAGGAAGTTCTTTTCTTCATTCAATTGTTCCAGGATTTTTTATGTGCACAATCAATTTTAGTTCTATGGTTCAATGGACTGTAATTTTCAGTGGGGACTTCAGTGGTAAAAAATAAAAATGAAAAAAACATTTGTGAAGGCAGAGAAGATGTCTACACAAGCAATTGCATGTCAATCTGATTGCAGAAAAGAACTTAGAAGTCTATTTTTTAATTCTTTTGGGAGAAACTAGAGATCACAGAAGGTCAATTAAGAGTGTTAATTAAGATAAAACTGAGGAAATTTAGTACTTCAAAAAGCTATTAATTAACAGAGCTTGCCAAAAGCATTAGATAGACACTTTTCCTTTTTGACTTAATTTCAAAATATTGCAGTAAAGCAAAATTCAACAGTGACAGATTGAAATGACAAAATTCTCCAGGCCAATTAATTGACAAAAAATATATCCTTTCATAAAGGCTGTTTATAGAATCTAATTCTCAGATGACTCTCCCACCAAACTACTGAATCAGCAGCAGCTTTATTTGCAGCAGCTTGTCAGGCCTCTTGATTAATAAATAAGTATAAATAAGAGTATTGGTCTAAATAAAAGACGTATAATACACAGAGTAGAGGCTTTATAATGTGAGAGGCCCTTCCAACAAAAGGGCTTGTTAAAATGATTCAAAATAAACAGAAATCTTTTCAAAAATATGTCAGAATTAGCTTAGGCAATGTTCAGGTACAATTGTCTCTGGCACTTCTTTTTGTCTGTGGTGCATCAAGAGACCATTAATCCTCTGGGAGAGGTCAGGTACTCTGGTTTTGCCTGGCACTCTGTCACCTGCCCTGTGTCAGCCCCAGTGACAGGTCCTTGGGAAGGAGGGAAAAGGTAAAAGTCCTCTCTGCACTCCCTTGTTACAGACAATCACCTCTTTTTCTCCCTCTGGGTTTCTCTGGGGTTTTGCATTGCTGAATCACAGTATATTTCCTTACAACTAAAAATACAGGAGATTTATCTGCCACTACCCAATTCTATACTAACAAAATTAATGCTTCCATTGCACTTATGTTGACTGAGACTTCTCTCTTTTTTTTTTTTTCTCCCCCCCCCGAGGAAGCATCTCTGAGTACAGCTGCTGTAAAACTCTTCTGCTTTGCCAAATTAAACACCCACATTCCCCAGGTCACAGTTTTGGTCTATGCCTTTCTCTTCACATCAGATGTAGGTTTGTAAATGACAGATTGGAATGAGTTGGCAGAAAAATGCACCCACCTCTGAGAGAACAGCAAGGCTCTCACCTCTCCCCTGAGGAGCACATACCCTTCTCTTGCCAGAGAGCTGTTTTTCTGAGAGGAGTAAAGGAAGCACCTTTGGTACAGGAGAAGGGCAAAATTCTAAATCCTGAAGAATAACTGCCTTAGCCTGGATTTATTTCTGTTTTCTCGAAGACATGGTACTTTGTTGCTAATTATTTCATTACATACTTTCTGAAGTAAAAAGAGCACAAGAAGAGCAAAGATGATACAAGCACAGAGAATTGATTTTAGCTGGTAAAAATGGTTGCTATTTCTGCATTATAAAGATCCCTGTTAGGCAACCATTTATCATAATTATTCATTCTTTTGCACTTGTGTGTGTGTGTGAGCGTACACACGTGTTTGCTCTGCATTCTATAAATGTGCAGGACATCTAATAACAAACAGCCGTGCCCCTCTAGCAGTGAGTGAGCAGACTGTCTCACACATCCTGCTTCAGGTCATTCTGGAAAGTGAAACATTTATACATGGGCAGATGTTTTATTAGCTATCATGTATGGTTTTATGCAAAGCTCAAACAAGTGGAATGCATTATGAACAGCACAGGCCACGTTCCAGATTCAGGCAGTGACTGTGCCCAGCAAGATGTACCTGGGTATGGAGAAGGGATGCACTTCAGCCAGCCCAGACTCTTGGTAGATCATCCCTACTGTGAATCCTGAAAATAAGCTGCAGCTGGGTGGCATACTGTTCAATTAATCTCCTGAAATATTCACTTTCTGATTACATTAACACTGCACCAATGGAACACAGGGACAAGAGTCCACTTCAGTTGAGTTTACTACAAACCTGCAGGCAAGGCTACTCCTAGGTTACAAACTGGCCCAAAAGAATCTCTCCCCATAATCTGATTTAAAAATAGATGTAACAATTAAAAAAACCCATGTCAAAATGGCATTGAAAAAAAGACAGGAAGGACACTTACGAATGATCACAAAAAAGAGGAGAGAAATGATGGCTTTGTATTTAACTACATCTAATTTTAAAAACACCAAAACTCTCTGCTTACTATTTACTTATTATTTTGGGCAAGACAGGCAAAATTAACATTAGAAATAAGGACTAGTCTGTTACTCAAGTACAGAAATAGCTAAGACATCTGCTTGGGTATTTAACTTATGGATTTATTTCCAATATTTGTGTTGTGTGCATTTTTCTAATTTATTTCCTTTCTTTCTTTGTCTATTTAATACTCATGGAAACTTGAAACAAAGAGGAAAAAGATGGAAAAAACCAAGGCAGCAGCCTGAGAAAATTGACTTCTGCTGTCCAAGCTTCTGTAGTTTCCTTATTTCTGATTCCTCGACCTGACTTTGATGCATCTCAGTTCAGTTCTGAACTCAGGCAATGAGACAAGGAAGTTATTTCACCCAGGCAGAGAGGGCTCCTTCAGACACCTCTGCTGCTGAGCTCAAAGAAGAAAAGCAGAATTCCTGTTTATCAAGGGTGATCACAGAGGGCCAGCTTGGTGAAAAGCACACAGAAGGGAAACAAGACTAAAGAATTATAATTGTAAACTCTGCCCTCCAGCCTATATATTGCACATATATATTATTTCAAGGTGATTCTCAAACCTGTGCTAATCTCTTCAAGATGAATGGCATCCCCGGTAGAGTACATGAATTGGTAGATGAATTTCTTACAGCTACTAGGCTTCTACAGGTTGCACTGAGTTTTCAGGTAAGAACTGTGGTCTTGGTGCAAACTGTTTACAGAACAGTAAATCCCAATTTCAAACTTTTTTCCTTCCCCACTCTCTTCCCTAATCCTTCTGTTTCCAGAAATACGTATTTTCTTGACTTCTCTTGAGTCAAGATTCTTTATTTCCCTTTCTCAAGTACAGGCTGTGGTTGGAGCCACAGCCCATGCTATTGCCTGCACTCAAAGTTACCAGCAGAAGATGCCTTTTGTGAGTGCCTGGGTTGCACTTGTCCCCTGGGGTCTGCAGTTTATGCACAATCACAAACAACCTCAACCTGCTGCAGCTGCACCGTGCACGGCTCCACACATCTCCATTTGCACTTGGATTTTGTTGATGAACAAAATGTATGTTTAAATCAGGACAGGATGCAGAGAAATGTCACCCTTACAAACATGCAATTACGTTTAGAATGAAGGAAAACTAAATTCACACAAGCAGGTTTGGGAGCTAAACTGTTGGCATCTTTACACAGGCATTTTTCTCTTAAAAAATCATCTGAGTAAAATTCATTCCATGCTTAGGAAGACTGTTTATCAGGAAATGCAGCTCCTCTGGTCAATGGCAGCAGAGCAGTTGCTCCACAGGACAATTACTTATGCTCACAGTGGTTGAATCAAATGTGGGGTGATGCCAAAATTTCCCTGGTTGTGGCACCGTGGTGTAACCCTGTCCCACTGTTCCCCACCTCTTACTGGACTATGCTGGGTGAAGTAACGTCCCTTTTTAATTTTGCTGGGCTGAAGGCTTACTGCAGTCCCTGGTGGCTGTGACAAAGGGAGTGACAGCTGAAAGCCTGGCACAGGTTTCAGTGCTGGTGCCACAGTCGTCTGTAGGGCAGCTTTATGTGCTCTCCTCTTCACCAGTAGCTGCATCCAGTTTGCTGAGTCCTGGTTCAGTATTTTCACACAGCGTGAAAAGGGAGTAGAGAAGGATTTAGATTTTCATCCTTTGTAACCAAAAATGAATAAAAACTAAAAACTGTGCCAAGTGGAAGAAAGAAGACAACAGGGCCTTTTCCCAGCATCTCCATTTAAATCAATATTTGCTGTCTTGGGTCTGCACATTTTTCTACAGGGAGGATATAAACTAAACAGAGCTGCAGTTAATCCAGGATCCCTGAAGAGATTTAATTAAGGAGGCTTTCCCACCCTTTTCTTTTGGTATTAAAGGGCACTCACTTCTCCTAGCTGCATATTTTAGTGAAATGTATTGTAGGTGAATACAGAAGAAATTTCTTGATTAGCTCTTACCATCTCAATACAAGATACTGAATGGAGTTCATCTAACCTTGTCTGAAAGCAGCTTAAATTTTTCATAAAAAACATTTTCTTTTAGGTTGGGTCTTTTTTATGTTGAAACTGAAAATGAGATACAACTTTTTAAAGATGTACGTTGTATTTCTGTGACACTGGGATGTGAGCAGAGGCTTTTACAAAGATATTTTGTTTTATTGCTATGGTGAAAATGAAAGAATAGCTAGCATGAGATTGTACCCTAACTCTGTTCATTTAAGAGGGAAGAACACTGGACCAGAAACTCAGCTGACAGAGCCCACACTGATGTACATCAGCTGATACCCTTTCAAATTTTCCACAGTCTGCAGTCATTGTAATAGTTCAAGCAGTACCTCTTTGATATTGATATGGAAAGGAAAGCGATGTTACATTGTTCTCCACACATTTTACATTTATCTGAGAACTTTGCTTTTTACCAGAATGGATGCCCATACTAAAATTAAAAAAGCTTATGGAGGGCCAGAATGTTAACTCTAAGTTTTTCTTCTGAACAGATAATATTCACTGGAGAAAGAGAACTCAAACTCCACAGATTAGACCTTCATCAGTGCACATTCCTCTATCAACAACTCTTCTCACCCCAGCTCTGGTATTCAGAAGAGCGTTTCCAAGTATTCTAAAATTCATTCCTAATTTGTTGTTAAATTACTAACTGATTATTTACATTACAGTAGCACTGTGAATCCTCACTGTGCAAGGCACTGTACACACACAGTTTTTGAACCAGAGAGCTGAACAGTCAAGCACCCAAGAGACACAGATTCTTTGGAGAAGGTACCTGTCCCTACCCCTAGCACTGCACCACATCATAGAGCCGCGTTCTCTGGAAGTGCATCCAGAGCCACAGAGCCCTTCTCTACACTGCCTACTTGCACTAACCAAAAGTTCATCTTAGATTATGGAGCATCAATATTTTTAGCAAAAACGAAGCCTTAAATCCAGACAAATTATTCTGATATGGAAAAAGGAGGTAAAAATAGAACTTGCGTGGGTCTGAATTTTAATTCAATTGCAAGAGGCCATAAAGTAACCCATCAGTCAAGCTTTGAAGATTAACTGCTAATTAACACAGATGTTGGCTTCCCTTTTACTACTGTAACTTTCTCCAGATTAACTTTTCCTTGAAGTATAAAAGGAACAAAATATTTCTCTTTCCTTTTCGACACACATTTTAATGAAGCTCACACACATATATAGGTGTCATATTATGGTTTAGTATCAATATTATGGTCTTCCTTACTATCTACTTTCCATCAAAAAGGATCAAGTCTTTCACTGCTTTCTTAATTAACTAATCTCTGTCCAAATATCAAGAAAGTAACAAATAATCCTCACATCTGAGCTACTGAAACTTCCTCCAACACCTCCACGGCTTGGGTGACATAGCAGATGGCTTTCTGAAAGGCGTCTTTCACTCATGTACTTCAAATATCGGGTCCCAAATCTTGAGGACACCCAGGATTAGCTTTTTCATTCCCCTTTTGTTCCCCCAAAGTCACTACATTTATGCAGCAGGGTATTCTGAAGGCCAGGTGCCCACAGCCACTGGTTTAAATACCTACCCTGGAGGCAGCACGCTGATTGTAGGCAAACACATTTGGCAGAACCAAGATTGGCACAAGTTCTTCTCTCAGATGGCAGCCTTTAGAAAAAGCATGGTATAGCAAACAGTTCAGAACAGCAGGAGACTCCCACAGAGAAGCTCACAGGAAGAGGAACCAGGGGTCACAGCTTATTTCCTACTATCCTACTGAACAGTTTCTTCAACACTGGACAATTTCAGAATATATTATTCCAATATTCATTGAATAGTCTGCAGGAGGTTAATAGTACAAGTGGAAGCTTTGAGAAAAATCTCCATACTTATTAGAATGGCAGTTAAATGCTTGAAACAAGAATTTTTATGGCTTCTCTGCTATCAACTGAAGTAGCAAATTAGTTAATTTTCCACGTCTTTCGCAATCCAGCTTTTTGAGAATAATAAACACAAGAATCATCATACTAATCATCTAGGCAGCTCACTGTCAGTCCAAACTAATGCCTAGGTATCAAGAATGGTGAGGACTTCAGCTAGCACCAGGAATATGATATTTACAGTGAACCTGAGTGAAGTGGGATTCATGAAGTGGGACAGTGGTCCTTTGCTTTGTAAATAAATGCTCTGATTTCTCTTCCACACTATACTGCTCTTAGTAACATCATCTTTTCAGCAATTCCCAGTATCAGCTGGTCAAGAGTTGGCAATGTTACCATGGAATTGCGCAGGCAAGCAGCTCCTTGAAGGCCACACATGTGACAGGACCCATCAGAGGAGCCTGTGGCTGCTCCCCTGGCACCAAAGTTCAAGACATCACAGTTAATTAAATTCTTATCTACAAGATGTACATAACAAACATTAAAACAAGTTAATTCATTACAACTAGAAACTGCAACCTGCTTGCCACACTTTAGCTGACTCAAGTCTAGACCACATCCTTTTGGCACCAAACTCTAAAATCTAGAACTGACTAAAATCTGTTCTGTGGCTACATTACAGAGAACCTCAGGTAACAGTAGGAGCTACACTACTGGAAGGAATACCACATTAAAAATTTAGAGTTCAATCACATACAATAGCAGAGATAGTGTCACAATTAGCTTAACAAAACAACATAATTCTTTATAAAGCTCATTCTTTGCCTCTTCATGCTATATGCCTGATAAGCCCTTGCCAACAAAGACATTATACTAATTACAATTAGTTTTACAAAGTGTAGGATAACTTAAATGATTTATTGATTTTTTTTCCTCCCAAAATAAGTATTATTTTGAATTCCAAATATACAGTAAAAAAATAAAGCAGAAGCCACAGATGGCATGTTCAGTCCAGACACGTATGACTGTGAATATACTTACAGGGACACTCAATCCATTTAAAACTTTAATCTTTTCCCTGGAAAAATCATTGCAGAGTAGGTTTTATGCAATTAAATTCATTTTTTCCCTGAGCAGAGACATTTAAGGTACAGAACCAAGAGCTGAGCTGTTTTAAAAAAACCCTTAGAATAAAGACGATCTTCCACCAATTTTTTTTCTTAATGTCTTCAGGTGAACAAATAAAATTATGCACATTTGTCATGCAATATTAATGTGGCACCATGTTTGCCTTTGGTATAATTATTATCTACATGCAATCTGAAGACATAAAAGAATCTGAAGTTATATTAAATAATTTTCTGTATTAACTATCAAACTGTGGTAATGACCACTTCTTACCTAGGCATGGAAATAACAAAGGAATCTTTCTGCTTCAGTTCTTTGGAAAGTCCTTTTAAGAACTACTACAAGACCCTCCTTTGTCCTCCATCCTGCAACATAACGAATGTCCTGTAACCATATTGAGAATTGGCTTCTCCTGTGAATATCCTCAGTGTTCAAGTGTATTTCCAGGAAGGAATTGCAGCACTGGAGACTCTGAGCAGAGCACAGCACTCGATCCTTCAGGGGGACCCTCTCATAAATCTATTTTGAACTCCTCTGAAATTCAAAAAAATACCCAGTCTCACTGAAAAATGAAGAGCTGATCCAGGCTGATGCTCTCCCAGTCCTTCCTACATGCCCCATCTCCAGAGTGCCAATGCACTCAAGCCCTTAGATGTAAACCTTCTGTGACACAGACAATGAAGGTACACGAGAAAAGGCTTAGGCACAACAGGCACCCCCAGGAAGCAGCAGGTTTACTCCCTGCTCTCTCAGTGCCTTTTGCCATTACACCAGCCATTTTGTCCTCAGTCTTGTCAAGTGAAGGCGCAACACTTAGGAAAATACATTTCTCTTTTTTTCTGGTCTGCAAGTCAGCATTATCTGATTAGGTCTACTTCCTAGGGCTTGTTCAGTCTCGCTTATCAGACACACTGGAAAATATTTCCAATAATAAGCCAGCAGAAATCTGCCTTCATATCTGGTGTCAGGCTACATATAACAGAAATCTTTTCATTTTAGTTTTAAAGTATTGCTTCATTCAACAAGCCGACTGCTGGCTGACACACAATCTAACCTAAAGGCTATGGATCAGCAGGTAAATGCAGAAATTCTATTAGTTTTCAGACCTGAGGTTTACGCCTTTCATTTCAAATGAAATCAAAATCCTACACATGAATAGGTAAAGCACAGAGTAAAGATCCTTTCTTAAAACCATCCATTACATATTACATGAGTGCAAGGAAGAAAGCAGTTACTGCATCTTGTAGATACTGTATTTCTCGTGCTCAGTGGCTCTGGCAAGGAGGTAAATAGCACACATAAAAGAGATCCATTCTGAGGAAAAATTAAAACCATGACCAACATTATATTAGGCAATGTGAAATCCTGCAAAGGTACAAAGACAGGCATAGCCAGATATGCTTAGCATTAACAAAACCTCTCCAAGCTTGTATAAATTGGACTTCCTCACCTAAATCCGATTTTAAAAGTCATAATCAAACTTGTCTATGCTTTAAAGGTTTTGGAAATGAGCATCCTCATATAGGACCAGAAGAAGGAAATAGTGCAAAAGTGTGCATCACAAAGCATTCAGAATATTGAGGAGAATATTTTTTTTTCCAAACTGAAAGAAACACCACCAACAAAGAGAGTTTTAATTTCTTTGTTCTTTCTAGAAGTGTACACACCCAGATTTATATATAAATACATGAGATTTAGGAATGATTGACTCCTAACTTCATTTTACTCTTTGCTCTAAAGAGATATGTTCACTGGAAGTTCTCAGAGCATAGGCATCAGCATTTTGGCACACTATATGGACTGAATCCCCAAAATAATAGCAGAAAGCACAATTCACTTCTGGTGTGGTTTTCCTTTACAATGGTGGATCATGATAGTTTTAGAGCAACAAAATCGATTGTTATTACCTGGTCACAATTATGATCACATGAATAGTGGTTTGGTTATTTTTGCTGTAGATCCTATTCTGTCAATTTAGTTAAGGAAATTGTTACATGGTTTTGCTAATTATTCAGGAAAAAACATAGAATAAAAGCATGATTTTTTGTTCCTTGAAAACTTAGCTGTAACATTTGTCTTTGGAGTATGACATTAAACACTAAAGAAGCTTGTTGAGCTCCCTCTTTTTCATTATTTAAGCCTTATATAATATATAAAGCCAGATCCTTCATTTGTACTTTGTGTTTATTTGTATTTAATCTGCATTTTCTTCAGGCAATATGTTTGATAGCCTCTAGTTACATTTTGTGCTGATGCTATCTTATAGCTTGATGAGAACAAGTCAGTTGGTATTCTTTATCATAGCCCTTAGCTATTATAATGCACAGCTCTCATTCATAAATATCCCTTACATTTTCTCCAGGAAAAGTAGAACTGTAGGTGTCACACAAATACAATGACATGCTAGCTGAGCTGGCCTAGAGGGACAGCAAACAAAAACATCAAGATACAATGTCCAGGTCCAGCACTCCCTGAAGTCCAGTAAGTCAATTAAACCACATCTTATGAAGAAATAAAAAGACCCCAAACATGATAATTCTTGTTTATCTCATAGATTATAACAGAAAGGATGCTTTATCTTGTCTTTTGACAGGTTAATGGCAGCTCTTCTGATTCTGCACAAGTATTTTTGACAAGGAAATAGTGCTCTGTACTCTTCAGCCAAAGGCTGACCTACATGGTGTTTTAAAAATAACATTTTGTTGGGTTTTACTAAACCAAGGCTGCACAAAGCTAGTATATAACATGTAAAATATAAAATATAAATATAAAAAGCAAAAAACAGAAAATATAAATATAAAATAAATATAAAAGATATAAAAACTACTTTGGATGAGGACGAAGAACCATGTGAACACCAAGTGAACTCCCCAAAAATATGGGAGAGTCTTGTTCAATGCTGGCAAGAGACGAATACTGCCATGGAGCAGTTTCCCAATGCAATCTTGAATTACCTTGGAAATCGCTCACCTTAGTATTGACCAGATCTGAGTACATTTAACTTGTTTGATCTGATGAGATCAGGTTGTATGGCTGCAAGTTTGTGATAAGAAGCCCGTATTAGAAATTACAGAGCTCAGAAAAGCAAAGCAAGAAAACACACAACCCTAAACCATTCATATGGAAATTATTCAATACAAACAGGTGGTTTCTTCTTGAACTGCCCCTATAATATTCCATATCTATGGATCATTATGGAAACCATGTGCATGCACAGATTATTATCACATGAAACAATGAAGATGTCTCACGTCCCCTCCTAGGTTTGCCAGCATTGCTCAGGGGTTTGTTATTTGAGAGCAATGCCATTATCCTTTATCTTTATGCTGTGCAGAATTGCCCTCCATCGTGCAGTATTCATTATTCCACACTTTGTCAAGCACTGCCTCTGCACGTGTGTAACACACACAGCCCATACCCACTGATCTACACTGCACTCACATCCATCAGAGAATTCCTCACCCTCACAGGGCAAAGCAGCAGAGTTGCGCCAGTTTATGCATTAGAAGATCACAATCTCTAAAAGTTGAATGATTTTAGTGGTGACATTATGACTTTTTTTTCCATCAGTTGGTTCCTAAGAGGATGTAAGAAATAAAAATGTACTTGTGGGGAAAGGAATATAAATTAAACTATTTTATAGGTTTCAGCAATTGTTCAAAAGCTTGAAAATAACAATACAGGTGCGGAGGGAGAAGAGAGAACATCTCCAATTGAGATAATTCAAGTTTGCCATTTACTTTTACAAGTATTACCAGAGAGCTGCTCTTCAACCAGGGAGCTGTCACTTCTCTGAACTTGACAGAAGCTTTGTTCTTTTTTACCTTTGTATTTTTATTTGATTTCTCTGACTGCAGGCAAAGGATTAGTTTGAAATAATGTTTTTTTCCCCCCACTGTGGAATGAGTTGCCCACCTCTAACTTGCAAAATACAATGTAGACTAGGCAGACTCCATAACATTTAGATAGAGTTTACAGAGGCAACCAACAGAAAACAAGCAACTGGAGTGGAAGTATTTTGTACAGAGTGTTTGAATAGATGGTAGATATCATCTCCCTCAGTCCTCAAATACCACAGTAAATGAGCACATAACTCAAACCTCATTTCTCCCTGGAACATTTTTTAAAACTGTCTTTCCTACTGATTTCTGGAGTTTCCCTTTAAGAAGAAGCTCTAGGATGAAGGCATTACAAATATAAGATTATCTCCTCTTGATAACTCAGTTTGCTAGTGCATAAATCATATGAAATGTGATTCTGAATGGCATGAATGCATGAAAATTAACCACGGGAAAACACACTGCAATCCAGAGGTGAAATCCACATTGGCAACATGTTCCTTTTAAAGCAGTTTGACGCTGCACATAAACAAGCCCTCATAGTTTTATGGAAGATATGTAAGGACAAATATTATCATCAACAAGCAGAAAAGCTAAACCTGGGGCGGACAAAGCCAGCTCTGTGCAGCTCAGCTCCATCTATGCTGAGCTCATGCACCATCCCCATCCAGCCCAGCAGCCTGTCAGACCCTGCCCTGAGCTGGGGGTACAGATGTTGCTGCTCCAGCTGTTGGTCAACACCCAACAGCTGGAGGTGGTTGATCCCACACAGTTCTGGAGCACACAGCGCAGGTCTCTAACCTGCTCTGAGCAAAACAACCAGACCAGACCAACTCCTGGGCCTTGGAAGCACAAGAGCAGGGGCAGCACAGTCAGGAAGTGGCTGCGTCTCAAAGCAGTGCGGCCAGGAACGTGAATCTTGGCCCTCCAGGAGTGTGCATTTGTGAGCCCTGCTAAAGCAGCTTCCTAGGATTTCTATTAATAGGAGACTGGAAAAAACAAACCCACCAGGAGAGAGCAAAATATCCGATATTCTGATTTGGGACAAGTAAATAGCTTCAAAATGGCCCTGTGCCTATAATGACAATTATTGCAACCACATCTTTTCCAGCCTGGATTGAAGAATGCCTGGTATTCACATACAAAGATCATCGCTGTAATGGTAATTTCTTTGCCACTCCAGGAGCCTGAGTAGCAGACTCAGCTATGATTAAATCATTCAATTCACCTCTTTGTATCTTTCACCTGGCATGACATTGTTATTTACCTGAACCATGGCTATAAACCCTCACAATTCAAATATTTTACAATGCAACAGACTAGTGTCAACCTGAGACAAGATCACTAGTAAAGCACTCCTCCTCAAGCAAATAATGCTGTGAGCTTCTCAGTACTTTGCCTTAGGTGCTTGGCTTTGTTCAAAAATAATAATGAAAAGCGGCAGAAAAAATATTTGTCAAAGTGGTGAGGTGGAGGCTTACATGAAGATGGATTTTCATTCAGTAGCAGCAGGTTGAAGAGGCACATTCTAGAAAATAATTTTTTTTTCCTCCTCTTTTTAAGAGAAGAAAAACTTTCAACCCAAATTAATTTTTATCATGTTTCCATTAAAATGAAGTAAAATTATTTATGTTCTTTGTGGTCTCTTTTGGTTTTTGGTGTGACATTAAACTGCACTGTGCTTATATATGAATGTGGATAGACGGCTTCAACTGCCCAAGAAATAAGAAACAGAATTTGCACAAAGTTGTATTGAATTATTACATATCTTCACATTTTGGAGCACTCCAAAATAAACAACTTTTGGGCTTTGTTCCAAGTACTTTCTGCAAACAGAATTATTAAACTATTCACACACCTGTGAAAGCAGCAGGCACTGCTTGGTCAGAGCATGGTGCTGGTAATGCCAAGGTTGTAGGTTTAATCCCTGTATGGGACACTCATGCTGAGAGTCCCTTCCAACTCAGAATATTCTGTCATTCTGTGATTCTGACTTACTAACTGGAGCACATGGAAGCTGTGGCAGATATCCAAATGGCCTACCCATGGATAAAACAGTTGTACTCCCACTGTCTCAAGACTCATAGTATCAAGCCCAGAGTAAGCTGCAAATCAACAAAAGATAAATCTAATCTCAATCAATTGCACTGACAGTGCACCATAGACTACAGGACAACAGGAAGAAAATACAAATACAGGCAAATTTGCTTGGCAAATACAGGTCACAGAGCCAAGTTATGGGATATCCCACAGGGCACACACAGGGGGTGGAAAATGGCTACTGGTATGGGATTTGTCCCAGAGCTCTTGAATGACTCCCTCATGGTGGGCAATGTGCTGGCCATGTGCAATTGTGGTGGCAAAGCACATGGAGGTCCATCTAAAAAGTGAAAATCCCTGCCTGCTTCTGCCCCCAAACCTCATAACTAAGTGGGATGTATGCTTGGTTTTTGTATGCAAAGAAAAACCTTCATCCTAGCCTGAATGCATAGAGAACTTTTCAGAGTACAGAATTTCAAACAGGATTAAACCCCAGTAAATCCTCTTTTGCTGTGCAGACTGTCCTTTCACTGAACACAGGTTTGAAATATGGGGAAGCTGATTTCCCAGAGTGCCATCCTTCATTGGCTCAAATTCTCACAAAGGTTTGTTTTCTCAGCCAGCCCTGCATATTCCTCCCGTAATGAGTGCAACTGTACTACAAAACGGCCAAAAAATGATTGCCTTTTCACAGGATCCAGGCTCCTATAAACATGAAATAGAACAGAGACAGATATTGTTCAACCCCATAGCCCAAAATGGTGCAAAATTTCTGTCAATATATTGGCCTAATGTTCCCAATTCTTGTTCTCCATATTGTACAAAATGTTCTTTCCAAAAAAATTTGAGTAGATCTTCAAAAATTTAAATAAACTGGTCTAGAAAGGACAAGTGATCAGCTGTGAAGGCAAAAGAAAATAATCAGTTTTTATTACAGAATTTATATCCTAAATTTAACCTACATGACACCCACTAATGAGCATGAGCCTCACCTGAAGTAATAATATCTTGCTGAAAAAAAAAAAAGTACTGATGGTCCTTTTCTACATTTGAGCAAGAGACAGAAATTTTTTAGAAGAAAAACAGTGCAAGTGTTGTAAATATTGCAAATATTTCTTTAGTGCGAAGCAAAAATTATTTTATAGATTTCCTGTGAGAAAGTCTGAAACTCATTTTCTTTTCCTGCAACGAGAAGTAAAAATATTCTGGAAGTATATAAGTATTATGCTCTAAAATATGTATTAGGTACAGAGATAAACTCTCCTAAGAAAACAGTAAGAAAAAAATCTATTCATGAAACCAGTACATCATTACTGTTCTGGTTTCTTCTGGAATAAAATTTCGTATTACAGCAATTAAAAGGATGAAACCCAGCAATTAATTAATTTGTAAGGGCAAAGGAATAAAAACCTAGATGTATTCCCATGGGATTTGCTGAGCCATTTTGCACCTTCTAAGTCATCTGCCAAGAAAAGGTCACTTGAACTAATCCAGGCTTTCCCCTTGGCATCTCCCCTGAAAGATGTCACCGCTCCACTGCAGAGGTATTGCTTGCTGCCTATGACACTAAGCCTCAGAAACAAGCCAGACTTGATCTAAATGGAGGTGTGACTGAGGTGCATTTCACAAGCCAACACAATCTATACACTGTGTGTCTCAGGAGACCAACAGTCCAACTTCCTTTGGAGTATTTTCCTCTTCTGTCTGCCTTTCAAAGCATTCCTCCTCCTGACACAGGAACTGCAGTGTGGAAAAGGAATCATCAGTACAAATCAACACCAAACAATTAACTTTGTGGGACAAAACTCAAAGGAAAGTTAAATTTATTTGCTTATGCTCGTTTTCCTGAAATTCAGGGCTTAAACATTCACTACTAGCTGAGAATTCATCTTCTCCTGATCTCCCAGGCTTTCCCTAAGCAAAGCCATCTCTTCGTAAACTGGGAATCCTGAAATCTCACAGTGAATGCCTGGCAGCAAGCAAACAAATGAAACAACAGATCACAGAATAAAAGCAGCCATAAAATAAACCCTCATGTATAAAAATTAGTTGTCAGATAGCTGACAACTCCATTCTGTCTTCCTGTAACCTGTAACATGCAGGAAACAATCCCTTCACATTTATCACTATTTACCAATACTCCTCTCTGAGGTCTCAAAGCTTGGACCAGCTACAATTGCCACCCACTCCAAATTCACAGAATCCATCTCCTTCTCCTGCCATCTGTTCTTTGTCTTGGATTAATCATGATGTATAGGGCAATATGGTTGTTACCTGCTCTGAGCACTGCCCCCAGTATCCCAGCAAAGGTTTCAGCAGAATCCCTCCTGCGAGGCTCTGAGCATCATCTCCAAATGCTTGGTGTGAAACCACTGGAGCACAGAGGCAACTTTTAGGACTAGTGCAATTCCTGATGCTGTTATCACTCTTTGTTCAATCTTCTCTCATATATCTTATCACCACAATGCTCCAAAGCTACATTTGTTACAAACATACCTAGTTGGTAGTGACCTCTGATGGATAACACATGATCATTTTTTAAATTTGGACTTCAAAAGGATTCTAAGATTTACCTCTGAAAATTAGGCTTTGATTGGTCTATTTGGGAGTATTATCTGTGATAATACATGCATTTTAGACTTTTGAAGAAACCTGACAGGTGTTAGATAGACATAGAAATTGTAATTTTCCTCTGTGAGTCCGGCTCCATTATACACATTTTCAGATCCCATTTTTTAAGCAAAATCCCTGTTTAAAAAATAACTTTACAGGTTTTAAGATGCCTGTAGTCATTTATTCAGATTTTTTCCTTTTTTATTTCTGTCAGATATTAATAGAACAGCAAAGAAAAATCTTCCTGTGGTTCAAAGAACTCATTTTTCTCTATATCTGTCTTTGCTTACATGTGAGGGGGGAAAGGCTCTGATAATCTACAGTACAAGCAAGAAATGTGACAAAGGAAAACTTATCTTTTAAAATGCTCTCCCATTTTTACTTCAGGTGAAACAGGCATTTAATATGCTAGAGGCTGCTTTCTGTGTAGCCTGGAACAGCAGAGACCCAGCATGCTAAATATCACATATAGAGCCTGAATCATAACACAGCAGCTTAGTTACTATTGGAAAATCTGTGACAACTTGAGACAGATGGACAGGAATAGAAGTTTAATCAGGTTTGAAGCTAAAAATTAAATACCAGTGAGACTACTTCTTACTATTCTCAATATTAAGAATGCCAAATAATTTCACAGAATCACAAAATTTGAGAAATTAGAGTGAGGGCAGCATATGCAGCAAACCACAGAAGACTTTACCCTTGCAAACAAAGTTGGTGAGCATTTCTGCTCACAAGAAAAGCATCTTAGTTTGAATTTGTATGATAAGTAAATATTCCCACTTCTCTGCTGGTTTGGAAGAGAGGTTAATAGAGGTGAAACATTCAACCAACATCTCTAACATACACATTTTTCTGTGCAGGAAATCATTATTCCTGCTTCATGATTTTATCAGCCTGGATGTAAGATCTGCAAAATGGAGAAAGGCTTACAAATGTAAAAAATTCCTTTTTAGAGCAAAATAGAATTACATATTTATGTTTCTGATCAGAAAGTATGCTAGGGCAGTAATTTCACTGAATAAACAGGGACCAAGTCATCACCTCTCCCTCTCTCTCTCTCTCTCTCTGCTGAGATCAAAGCTGGAATTTGCAGATCTCATCCACTGAGGCTTGGATCGTCAGACCTATCAAGGCTGGTAAGATTCAATCCAAGCAGTTATAACATTTAAGTGGATTCTATTTTTGTTCAGCTCGAATTAACTGTCTGAAAGATTCATTACTTACATTGTTCAAGGCCCTGAACAAATCTGAATTAACTTTAGTGGTTCATTTTCGTAGGACAGAGCTAGTTTGTACACAAGTACAAGCTGAATTTTACCAGTGACCTAGGTGGATTTGATATACATAAGACAAAGAAAACTCAAGGTACTTGAGCATGTTAATTCACATTAATACCAAGTGTGTGGAATACTGTAGTTTAAAAAATCTTTGATGTTAATAGTATGAGTGATAAAATATGGGCCTAATCAAAATGACTCAGTATTGCACATTAAACCCTGCAGTACCAAATTACTCATTGCTGTTTCTGGTGAGAAATGTGATATTCAAGGGTATAACCTGACCTGAAGCCATAAATAACACATATATTTAAAAGAACAGGTTGATGGTAAGGCTACTAAATGCTGTTCTTTAACTCTGTGATCCTAGCTTTGAACACAGTGGTAGCAGCAGCAGCGCAGTAGTTACACGGTATGATCAGGTCCCTGGACTGAACAAAACCACAAAGTGGTTGTGCTTGTCAAATGCAACATTAATAAGCTTGGGCTTGTTATGGAGATGATATTTCTTTAAAAAAGGACTCACATGTTTTGAACTTGTCATTTTGATTTATCTACGAGTCTCTTCTTGATTTGCCTTGTAAAACCTTACAAGGGACAGCAAGAGAGTTTTTTGGGATGTCTTGTCACAGGAAAAGGCTTAATCTTACTGTCCACCCACTTTGCTAAATAAGCAACCTGTCATGATTGTATTAATTCAATCAGGCCAAAGCTGAAACTCATTTTGAAGCTCGCATTTCAGCATTTTTTGTCTTGAACCAATTGAACTTGTTGTGTATGAACACAAAGCTGTCTGTCATAGACAGAGAAAACAATTTTTTTAAAAAGAAGAAACAAAACCTGTCAAATACTTTGGGTTAGGATTTTTTTTCCCCTTTCAGTTCAAATAAGTGCCTGTTTTGTGCTGCAGAGATTGGTACAACACTTCATCCATTTCAAACGAGAAGCTGCTTTATGAACTCATGGAAAACGGCTATTTTATACAGCAACTTGCAGATATGATCCTCTGACAAGCAGTGCTCATTAAAAGAGCATCAGCTGGCTCAAGCAGTAGTCTTGGTCGTTACTGAAGTAAGTCAGAGCCTTGGGGATTTTAACACCATTTGTTCAACAAACAGTCTCATTCTGCCCAGCTGAAAAAAAAAATTCCAATTTAAAAATAAATCTTTTGTAATGGGCTCAAGGAAATGTATGGTATGGGAGGATTGAGAAGTTATCTATTATACAGGCATTCTGCTCACATCCACGATGATTCTGCCTTGATAAACGAACAGTGACACTATTGGCAAACCTGGGATTTGAAGTAATGGTTCATTAATGCAACTGCACACTAAGTAATGTACTTGGGTGTCAGCATTCTGCTGGGTTTCCTTCCTCATTGTAATACTCTTTTTCCTTCTGGATATGCTTAAAAAATATCCTGGCACTCTGTCAATATATTCTTTGAAAACTGTCACCATGGGCTGTGACTGTGGCATGTGTATGTAACTGTGCATTGACACATGCATTGCCTTGATGCATTCTGGTGATGCGAGTTCAGTCTCCTGTAGAGATCCAAATTATGATACGATTGCACTGAGCTTACAGACTTCTCTCACGCTGGGATGGAGATGGTGTGAGGAGCTAAACCCACAAAACAGAGCAACGTGCTCATACTGCATGGTCTGAATAGCTCTTTCAGCTGCACACAGAGAACATCTTGCCTTTCCCTTAGACTGAGTTCTCAGATTAGATATGGCTGAGCTGAGGATGTGGGGCATTCAGTTCCTCCCCCTCACTAACACAATCCTTCTTCCGACTGGAGAATCCCTCTCCTCCTCCTTCTACCCTTCCTTCATTATTTCCTTCCCTCTTAGTTTTTTCAAATTGTATTCAACAGCTCCCATACCTGCCTGTCAGGGACCAAAGGTTTAATGCAATGGTTTGTATAGTTCATTGCTCTGCTCCAGAAAGGTGAGTGCTCAAAGGCCCTGGCAAAGACATTTTGATGTATCATTTAGAATTTGGGATCTATTATAAAAAAAACACAATTGGAATTGGTACTGTTGGTATGGCAAGGTGTTAGAATGCAAATAGAGTAAGGCAGGCTTCAATATCAAGGGGAACAACATCCAAAAGGGACAGACTTAATAATTCCTTCCATCTGCCACCTATAGATGACAGAAGGTTGATCAAGCCATCTTTGTGTGATCAGAGAGGAAAAGCACATTTTCAGCACAATTATGTAGCATCAATTTTAACTATTATCATATTTGTCAGCAAGAATTGCTTTCTAGTCATTGGACGGCTTACACAAATTTATTGTGTGAAGAACTCAGAAAAGGTGTGTGTAATTGTTTTAAACATGTTTCATTAGTTTTTAATTTGTAGACTGATGTGACTAGTGTTGAATAAAGCAGCCTCATGCTTCCTGCCCCAGGAAATTCTTGGAAATTAGATATTTCAACTCAGTGGGATTCACATTGCAATGTATTTTAAATTACAAGAACTGAGTCTTTGCTCGCTTCTGTCCATCTGTGTTATAGTCTTGGATTTACTCCTATACACAGAATGTATAGATTGCTTCTTATCTACATAGCTTAGTGCAGCTTACAGAGAAAAATCAGGAAGGAAATCTCAAAGGCAATTATGTTGGAATTAAACAGCTGCAAGGAATCGTCAAATGCATTCTGGCCGGACCCAGCGGGAGTGTTTGCAATAGTTTGAGTTTATGTGAAAACTCACCTCACGTGGAATTTCTGAAGGAAGACATAAGTCTCTGGTCAGGACTCTGTGAAATTTTACAGAATTGCTCAGTTTTCCCCAGTCCTATAGAGACATTACTGACAGTCAGCAGAGTCTCTTTGCTACTGGCCACTGATTGTAATCCCTTTTTCCCCTGCCCCCACAGGTAGGGAATGTGAACAAATATCCACTGCAGTTAATGGGATCATCCTAAATCCTTCAGAGGAAGCTCTCCTACTCCATTTACCCACTGGGGACTGGCTGTAACAGAGGCCAGAGTGTGCTTTAGCTCCAAAGCTGCCTCAATTGCCACACAGTTTCTCAGGATGCCCGTACCAGCCTACCTGTGCACACTGACAGGGCTGACTGCGCTGAGCAGCAATGATGACCTCCTGCTCAAGCTGGGGAGCACATCAAGGAGTGGCCTGACTCATTCCACCACCAGGCTAAGATCATGCTGTATATTTCACATATCTTTCCAGCTTGCACAGGGGAACCTCCATTCTTACAATTTTGGCTTTTGATGTGCAGCACCTAAGGAGCAAAAATACTTAGCAAGTTGCAAACATTAAGGGTGCATTTGAAAATTTCTTGTTCCAAGCCCACATATCTGATATTGAAGGTGCCCATTGGCACATTCCAAGCAAGAGCAATTTCAAAAACTGAACTAAACGTACTATTATTGACCTGACTTGTCTACTGTGCAAGGTGCAGCCCTTCACCCTGAGGTACCTATGCAGTTCCACAGCTGATGGCCACTGGGAGTACAAGTTGATTGATTTCCTCTTTGTATCCAACAGCACTTTAGTGGCATTAAATATTATTTATTGGCATTGATTAAATTTTAATGAAATTATAAAAAAAATCCCACAATCAAAAATAACAACAACCACATCTCCCTTAACTGCAGCAATGTTCCAGCTCTGAAACAAGCAAGCTGTCTGGTTGCATTGGAGGGTCACATCTTGATTAAGCAGAGTGTCAAGAGTATTGATAGCATCTTTTCAGTATTCTGGGGAGCAGCCATCAACAAAACCCTAACAGAGTACAATGGCTTCTACTCTCTCTTTATTAATCATGAAAATATATTTACCATTGGAGCAGAAGTGCATTGTATGGATGCCTCTTTGCCCACATCCACACTGCAATCCCCTTTCATTTCACAGGAACTGATGTTTAAAATGGAAGTCAGTTCGCATGAATCTTCCTGCTGCAAACAATTATTTTCACTAGAAATCTTCAAGAAAAATCAAAACAAAGCTCACAGGCAAATAAAAATGACAAGTTCAAAACAAAAGCACTTAAAGCTTACAGAAAGAAAAAAATCTTTTTCCCTTACCAACTCCAACTTAATAATGAAGAAGATTCTGACAATCACAGTCCTGTTACATACAGAGATGCCAGAGTCTACATTCCCGATTGTTTTATATGAGTGGTGTCAGGAAACTGCCCTTTCAATAGTACTAAACAGGAAAGATATCAAATGTATTTACTTTAAAAATCAAATGCAGGTGAGCAGGACACTAATTTAATTTCTCCTTTCATGGTAAAATTTCTCTCTTCTTTCTGGGCTGCAGCTGTCTGCAGATTGTTTGACTTGTCCAGAGAATGCAGAACGTGGACAGAATCTTAAATTGTCAGGGCAGAGCAGAGGGGAGAAATTTTCTCCTATAGGTCAGCAGAATCTGGTGTGGGTCAGATAGGCAAGTTTGAGTGTTCACAAAAACCAGGAAAATAAAAATATTTCCCATTGCAACATGGAGAAAATGTTTCTGGAAAGAATTCACTGCAGCTGAGTTACTTGTTTTACCAATCCCAGGAGGTGCAAATTGTCTCCTGGGATATGTCAGACTGCCCATGTCCTGCTGGGCATGCAGTTCCTACTGAGAGATGGCCAGCATCTCACGTGACTTGGCCCTTTCACACACACAGAGGCAAAAGAAGAGAAAGGAGAAGACTAAAACACTTGCATGGCTCATTTCCAGGAACTGAGGAGGCTCCTGAACACACACAGCAGAGGGGAGCAGCGAGGTGGGGCTCCTGCCCAGGCAGGGACAATGTTCCATTTCCTATGTCAATCCCATGGCAAATATTTGCAAGGACTAAGCAAGCACACTTAATTGGCTACTCCTTTTGCAAGCAGAAGGCACAGAAGATGTTTATCTGATTTCATACCTTAGCTGTCACTGTGGAAATTAAACATTCCGCAAGTCACTTTCGCTGTCAAATATGGAGACAGTTGGCAAATGAGGCCATAAAGCTCGAGATTAATTACTGGTTGCATGAATTGTTGCTGTTTTCCTCTGTCAATTACGTCACAGTTAATCACGGAGTGAACTCCTGAGAGTTTTGTACCACTCCTCCCTGCATTTTTCACAAATAAAAAGTAAACAAATGTAACCAGAGGTCAGGCTAAACTGTCTGAATTAACTGGAAGGAAAAAGTTCTGGGAATTTCAGCAGCTCTCTCACTCAAGATTAAAGTTTTAATTTCACAAGATAATTTAGAACTAGCAGATCAGGTCATCATGATTTATTTTATGAATTTAAACAATATTTAGGCACATATTTACTCCTGGTAAAGGATTTTCTGGCTACTATATTTAGTAATTTCTGGCTTTTTTGGGCTCAGAGCTGCTTACATTAGGCTACATAAGATTTGTCATAAATGGTCAGGAGCAAAGAGTGAAATAAAAGAGAAGAATGGAAGGAATGTACATAGTGTACGTCAGTCTCTTTAGTCATAATTACTGAGCTAAGTATTACTTCCAATGAGGCCACTCTGGACTGAGTTTTCACCAGAAGGACTAGCTATAATAGATAAAAGCTAAATTTCATAGAAAGGCAGAAATAGTATTTGCTTTTAAAGAAGGCAATATACATGCCTGTGTTGGGCAGCCAGCAGCATTTCAGTACTCCTCTAGTACTTTAGAAAAGACAAGCACCCCAGCTGCCTCCACAGGTTGTTTTTTAAGGAAATGTGTTATTACAGTTTAATTCATTAAATTTAATTCATGTGTTATTAGTTTAATTCATTACATTAAGCCTAGATATCAGCATTAGCCCATGTTCACATGGAATTTCCCATAGGAGACAAGTTGAAAAGAAAATTGTAAAGATGTCATTAAGGCATGTGGATAGGTGAGGGATTGAAATCTTCCTAAATACTAATGTAGAACACTCTAGAAGCACAGTTTGAGTAGTTTTCCTTGGGTTGCAGCAACAGGCAAATCCAATTCCCAGATGAGTTAGGAAGTCTTCTTCCATCAACTCTGACACACAGGACTAAACCCACCATAAGCAGACACAGGACATTATTCACACCTGCATCAGTCCATTCCTCCCTACAGACAGGTATGCCCACACTGTAATTAGCGCAATGTCTACGAAAACTCACAAATGGACTCTGCAAGAACAAGAGTCATTCTCACTTCTACCTTACAGAACCATCAATACCTTTACCAATTTTCTTCCTTTCATTTCACACTAAGAAATAGGAAGTTAAAAACCCTGCTCTGGATCAACTCTTGCTGACAGAAACAAAAAAAAGACCTCAATAGTTTTTATTTCAAATACAGAAGAGAAGCCCTATGGACCACACTTCATAAAAAATATTAAGACTGAACATTAATGAGGGAAAAAACATATGCATCTAATTACTTGACCAAAATCATCTTTGATTGGGGAAGCTGGATGTAATTTGCTCTTAACACTGCTCAGTGATACAGCATGGGTAGAAAAGTCTTCACACAGTTCTGTCTGAGAACAAGCCATTTGTATAATTTGAATCATTTGAATTGGCTAAGATAACAGCATCTCAGTCTTACACTGGAAGATCTGCAGTGAGTGAGATAAACAAGACATGCTGCTCAGATAAAGGAACAAAAATTAGCAATTATTGAGGGGTTGCCACTCGAGCTTCTAGACATAAAACTGGTTAAGGGCATCACCACTTATCTTTTCTGCATCATGGAGGCAGACTGGAGTGAGATGTTTGTTGTTTCTTGCCTACTGATCCAGGAATACTGTATTTCCCAACAGTTGTGGGAATGGAGGCCAGCAAATGTAATTACCTTCACCTGGAAGGTAAATGTACTCAAATATATAAAATAAGTCAGGATATTACAGTGGTTACATCAGTTCTGCTGGGCAAAGAAAGAAGTTAAAGAGGAGAATTTCTTTATGTAAATATATAGAAGAAAAGAGGCTCAAAAAGTATATCAGGGACATTCAGACACAGATTCACCACTGTACACAAGCCTCATGTGCTTTGCTACCCAAGTTTCATTTCAGCTCCTTAGCACAAACTCCACTGCCCTGCGTGGGACAGGCATCTGCTTTCACTGAAGGGAATTCTGGCCTGACATGAACCTCCTTTTCATACCTACTTTCTTTATGGGATTACAATTAGATCTAAACCTTCCTACAGCTGTTGCAGAAATTCAAACCTTGGCACAGATATTCATAATTTTATACACAATCTTTTGTTAAAGTCTGTAATTCTTGCCTCCCCAGAGATGGATAACATCAATTTATAGACACATACATCTTGAAGAATATAATTAATTTCATTCTTCACTAGAGTTACTAATAACTAAACAAATAATGGATAATAATGTGTTTGTGAGAATAAAGAGGCTGTGAGGGAGATCATGACATCCAGTCATTCCTGTGAACTGCAGTTCTCCAATCTGGTGCGCCAGAAACTCCATGTCATTCAGGCTACAGCCAAATGAAGACTGGAGTATTCCCGTGCTTGCTGTTATGACTGTAAAATAATTAGTTGCTTATTAACCTACAAAGGATTATCTTGAACCAATAAGATTGTGCTGGTTGGACTGGAGCCATTTGATTACCTCCTACTTCTGTTTACAGGGAATTGGGGACTGCTGCTATTCACTCTAACAGTGGTTATGAGAAAATTACTTTTTCCAATCAAGCTATTATGGTTGCATGGTTTTACCTTTTCTATTTACTGATAGTATGAATTACTACAATATTGACATGGGTTTTTTTTTTTGCTATTATTTTAACAATTGGGCAGCTTTCAGGTTTGGCCATAGGGCTGCTAAAGTTAACTGCAATATGAAAATGGATGTCAAGAAGCATCCTGACAAGACCAAAAGAAAAAACCAATAATATCAGGTAAGAAGGCTGAATTATTGCAGTGGTAAATTAATATCATATACAATCTGAAAGCAATACTTGGCTGGTTACATTCCTGACAGGCTTATGCTTGACAAATCTTCAGTCCATGGTGGAGAGCAGTACACTGATTATTTCCAGTTCATGCCAAGTTCTCTACTAGATCCATGCAAATATTTGAAAACTGTGTTTGCAATAAGCTGATTGGTTCAGCATTTAATTTTTATACAAGCAAAAAAAAAAAAACAACAAAAAAACCCACCCAACAGTGAAAAAAAGAAAAAGCCAAACAACATAGAAGTGAGAATTTTATGGGATTACAAGCTTACTCAGCCATCACAGGAAGCCTGAAAGGCCAAGCACTTAGCTTTCCTTGCTAGAGATTAATTAGCTAGCTGTGACTCCCAGATCTCTATTTTTAAATAACGACTTGCATAAATCTCTGAAGACAAGAATTTAACACTGCTACATTACACACAACCATGGCTGCAAGATACTACTAGCACTGGAAATTCAAGTTTGCAGGAAACTGATGTAATGCTTTTTCTATGAAGAGCAAGAAAATTAACCCTAACACCTATGTAATTCCACTTGGGCTCACCTCGATTTCCAATAAAACACTACAACAAATTGCATCCTCATACTTCTTATACAACCACAGAGTTGGTAATATTAAAAAATTTGGCAAGAAGCCTGTGTTTTAGCTAGAATGAATACTTGTGAAAAGGGAAACGTTTGGGAAACGTTGCAGTAAGCAAGGCCTGGTGCATTTGTTCCAAGGGCACATCACAAACATTCATATATGGATACCTATACCTTCAATGAAGGTAAGCAGAACTATTTTGCCATTTTTGGATTGTTTTTGTATGTTTGTGCTCATTACCATTGGGCTCACAACTCTCTCTCATTCTGAGCAGCTGCACTGAAGTAGGTTTAACCACCTGCAGGTTTCAGATAAGAGTTGTTCCTTTTTTCCAACTCAGGTTTTGAATTCCCTCAATTCATGTAAAATTTCTGTCTGCAGTCATGGTAAAGACAAAGAGCAGGATGAAAGGAATAGCTCTGCCTGCAGAGTGATCCTCAATAACTGCATACCCCAGGATGCTGTCATCAGCTGGCAGGATTCAGGTGCCATTCATAAATGTGATTTTTAACAGAATGATAGTCAATAGAATTGCCATAACCTTACAGTGAGAAGAGAGAGGAGTCATGAAACACCCCAAAGTTGATCGATGCTGCAATATTAAGTGAATTACCAACATTTTGCAGCAGGTTTATCTCAAGGAATACAAAAATAACTCAGCTTTGAAACATCCCAGTAGTTATTTAATAGGCGCAAAAGATCAACAGATAATTACAATGTATTTTGTTAATTACAGTGGATATAATTTATGGTATATTTTAATTACCACAGAGAACCTAGCATGAAGGATGAACACTTAAAAGTCAAGATAAATATATTAATAGGTCGCCTATAAAAATAAACCTGTTAGGTAACATATACTTCACTGAGCTTTGCAAGAAACTGCCAAGCTGTGTAAGAACAGCCCTTTTCTGTTTGTTATGTAAAGACCCAGGGAGATACAGAACCACCTCTCACTGTTTGCCAGATTCAGCAGGACAAGTTTTATTCCCCATCATAAGCATGTACCTTTAAGAAGTCCAGAGGAAAGAAAACACCTAGAGCTTCAGTTTAAATAGGTGACATCAAATGCTATTTTCTTAGCATTATTTCAGGCTTATGCTAATGAATTCAAGCACTGCTGTAGGTGAGTCTCTCCTCAATTATGCAAACTTTGGTCCTCGGTATAGAGGTCATTATGTGACACACAAAATTTGTATAGTAATGAGGTTATTCACATTCTGTTACAGTGCATAAGAATTGAAAACCAAAACTGAAATTAGCTTTCTTCCTCATCTTTTTTGTCTTCATAGATTTAGGCTAATAACTCTGTGGTATGGTATGGCTGGGATAGGAATATTTTAGAACACAGCATTGAACCAATATCACAAAGCAAACACCATAGTGGGGAGCATTGCATTAACACCCCTCTCCTGAGCTCTGGGAAATGAATTTCAGATGTAATACAGTGTGATGTTTACCAATTCATTACAATGAGCCAGCTTGCTGCTTCCCCCGAAAACGGCACAAATGGAAATGTCACACAGATTTGCATTCAGGAGGCTGCTGGGTATCACTCACACTTCTCATACTGCCTAAACCCAAGGCTGGCGTTGCTGTCAGTCCAACGGCTCAGCTGTGACCCCGTGGAACTGCCTTGGGGGCACCAGGGCACCCTGGGCACTGCCAGCTCGTGGCATGAAAGAGACGACACACTTTGTTTCCTAAAGAGAGAAACTACACTCAGGACAACCCATATCCCACAGGATCTTCTGGAAACCTTTGGAATAGGCTGGAAGTGTGATTACAAGCAAGGGGATGTGGCAGAGGATGGCTGGTGTCAGAAGCTAGAGCAAGCTTGTGCATTGCAAAGGGGTTTGAATTGATGAGAACAGGATTTCAGACTGGGAAGCTGCCCTAGCTCAAGGTGGTGCAGAGTACATCTTCAAGTTTTAGGTACATTCATGGATAAGGACATCCCCATGCAGCTATCCCAGCTTAAACTTCCTCTGTTTCAGCTCTCTATGTTGTTGTATCTTTTTACACTAAAAAATAACTTCATAAAATCTGTGTATGCTATATGGCCCCAGTGTCTTTAAAACACTTATGCTAGCCACAAGAGTGTCTGGATTAAGACAGAAAAAAAGGTTTGGAGTTTTTTCCCCCCTTAAATTTTCATTAGGAAGCTGATGAAATCTACAAAGCCAAGCACAGCAAATTACTTCAGAGTGACATTGCAGTCTTGACAAGGCAAACTGCCCAGCACCCTAACTTTGTGGAATATAAAGAGTGATGTAGAACACTTGGTTCCTGGGAGAAGGAGAAGAGCTATAGTCAGGCCAGCTCATATTCCACTACGTGTCTTTCTGGTAGTGAACAGGATGTGTTGGAACAAAAAAAGTGGGCCAGAATTCCATTTTATGGCAATTATTGATGGTCCAAAATTCAATCTCACTGCAAACTAATAAATACAATTTCCAAAGCAAAACTCTACCAGCTGTGTGACTGGCCATTTTTTTATCCTTATGTTTCAGTATAAAAATGAGGTTTGAATTTTGATTTCTTATTTTTTCAGTAAAACAGCATTAATCTCTGTTATGCACTATTTTGAGTTTAATGCAAATATGACCTATAAGAATCATGCTATATTCAGAAAACTGACATGGCTGATTAATATTCAGTATTCTTCTGCTTTTCTGAATTAAGGATACACCTGTGTAGAACAAAGCATTGCAACACAAAATACATTTAACTTTAGCTAGAGGAGTGAAGTGCAAACAAGTTCCACGTCTCCTGTCTATGCAGTAATAAAACAATTCAAGAAATGTCTATCCAAATGGCCTGACCTTCTGAAGTAATAACTACCCAGCAGCTACCAGTGAAGTTGCTGTACCTCAGAATTAATTTAAACTAAAGCTATTTAAGTAGAAGATTTTTACAAGGAAAACATGCAGTCATGGGAACAGAAACGGCTGAAGCACCTTGGGAAATCTCATCACTGTCAAACTCTGCAGTGAACATCTAACTTTTGGTACCAAAATGTGTAAATCTTAGTTCTATTTTCACTGTGTTTTACACACAATGGTCAACAAATAAAAAGTAATTATGAATTTGTGGTGACACTTACTAACTCTTCTGGGCTATGCTAAAGCCAGAACTTCTAACCCAGCATTTGTTCTCTTATCAATTCTCCATCTTTTCCTCTTGCAGCAGATCTGTGGCTTTGCCAGCATGTGCAAAACCCAGCATGACATAATCATATTACGAAAAGTGTTCTTTAAAAACTAGTTCTTTCAAAACAGTACCTTTTGTGACTTTCTGGGAGGCACAAGTGGAAGGATCCCATCACAGCTCAATGCACCTTCCAGAATTTCTCAGCTTTTGGGAGATAATAGCTGTTCTCTGATTCCTTTGTGTGAAACGCCAACATATTTATATTGAGATCCAGGGTATGGGGTTGAAGCATTATTACAAAAGCAACGAAGTAGGCAACAAGTTCTAAGTGCAATTTTCTGTGAGATAGAAGTACATTCTGTTTCACATTTATATTCAATGATCTTTACATGCTGAATGCAATACCATCATCACATCTATTTGAAATCTTTTTCTGCTATGGGCACAAAAGAAATCATTCTTAATCACACAGTCTGGCAAGCCATTAGGAGACCAAAGTTTCCCTATGAGCTGAATGGGCTGCATCAGGAGAGATGGGGATGTGAAAGACAGCTATTGCTCAGCTGCACACAAACCCTGTACTCTACACCTGCACACTGGCAGCATCCAGCACAGGGCTGCTCTGCTCACCAGGTCAGCTCAGCACAGCTCCAGCCTGCAAGAATTACTCTGGATTCAGAAAAAGGAACTTCTTGTTAAGACTGTGGCAATTGTTCAGCATCTTGGTGCTGAATGTGCCACTAGTGAGCAAGTACTTGAGATGTGAAGCAACAGCATGGGGATGAGGTTACAGAATTAGTTGTCTCGTTGAAATGTATTGTTTCCCTTTACTTGGGCCAGGTAGGTAATCAGAGGACTCAACCTGTTTGTAAGAAAGCCTCAGCTGCCATTAGAAATAATGTCTGAGACTGGCAAGCTTGTTTACCCAAATGCAGATGCAGCTGAAATTTGGAAATGAGAGAATTGTTCTAATTGCATTCAACACTGAGGGTGGGTTGTCCAGGGAAGCTTCTGCCTGTGCTCCTTCTTCCAGGGAAGCATCAGTGGGATTCTCATTGCTCTCATTCCTGAGGGCTTTTGTGCAGGACTCTGAGAAAAGACAGGGCGTCTGTTCAACATAGGAAAGCACACAAAGCTTCACTGGGACAAGATCCTGGTGTAATCATGCTGTGCTGTGAAAAGTAACTTGGATCAATGTGGCTTTCTGTGCTGTCAGATACCAGATACTGCAATGCACCATTTTCTCTGGGGGATCCAGCACATACCAGATGCTGTTTCAGGAGTACCAGTGGTAGAACTAAAGCTGATGGGCCACACTGCTTTGGTGGAGGGAAGTGAAATAGTGGGGACAGGGAGGTCCCATGAGTGACTTCAGAGGTTCTGGATGTAAATGATCCTTTCCTTGAACCCGTGAGACTGGGAGGTGCAAAACTCATCTATTCAGAAATTACAGCACCTTTCTCATCATAGAACTGAGTTATATCATCTGTTCCCTGACTTCTTGGCTGCCCTCCATCTAAGACATTCCCATTCCCTTCCTGTAACTAGAGCTAAAGTTTCAGCCTTAGGTTTTCCTTAATATCTTTAATTACAGGTTTTGGGTTTCCTAAAATTCAAACTATGTTCCAAGTCTTTCTAACCATTCACTTGGTCATTCAAATACCCATAAACATAGATATGTGTATGTACTCTGAAGCACTTCTGTAAATTACTGTGATGACATTTCTGGTATTCTTTGTTACAATTAAAGAACCTTTAAGCCATTCCATCATATGAGAACTGAAAGACTTTGGACATGAGACTCAAACATGAACTCTCTTTTTTCAAGACTGGGGCAGTTTCACAATCTGATTATAAGACCACAACCCTGAAAACTCTGAGATTAACTCTTTCCCATCAATTCTGAATTGTACCCCACTAGTGGCATTAACATGCAAAATATCTGCTGGAACATGCAATTTTTATCACAACTATTAATGAAATGCAACATCATAAACAATAAAGCTTAATTAGTAACTAAAGTGTCTATGGCAATTAAATAAGAAGGAAGCGTTCTGGAACACAGCAGGATACTTGGAGTCATTTACATTGCAAATGGATTTCAAAGTTGCTATTGATGGAAGTTTGGGGGAAGTTAAGATTTTAAGAAAATGAGACATTGAGTCTGTGACACTCAAATATGTACCTTGGCTTAACATGAACTTGGTAACTGGAACTGCAGGTGGAATTAATAGGAGCAGCCAATCACGTGAAGTGCAATGAAGAAGCATTAAAAAAAAAGGTTAAGAAAAATCTTGTGCAATCTAATGCAGTGACATGACTCATTAGTGTCAGGCCAAAACAGAACTTAAAATGAAAGAATACATGTTCAGTTATACAGTAAGGAAAATTTGTTAATGTATTTCATGCCTGATTATTTAAAACTGAACACAGCTGCTTACTATACTACACAGTCACAACTCGACCTGGAACACTGCAACAATTTAAGATACAGAGCAAAGGTCCTATTTCAGGACAGTTTGTGAATAACTTAGGTGGACAAGTGGTGGAACACTGTCCACTTGTTTCAATTCACAGTTCATTCCACCTGAATTATTCAACCTACAACAGTGAAGCTGGATAGTCGTAAGGAGAAGGCTGGGCAAGAGGAAAAATAAAGAGGAAAGAGCCAGGTGGCTGAGATTTGAGGCCAAGAGTTCTCCTCTGAGACAGGAAGGTAAAGCATGAGTGTTCTCTCTTTCTCAGAAAAAGTCAGTGAAAGCTACGTGGGGAAAGGATTATCACTGGCTGATTCACTAGGCAAGTGAGGCTTCAATTTTTACAGAGAGCTCTGAAAGCAAGCAAATCCTCCAGGGTTTGCAAAAGGACAGGTCACCTCCAGACCAGACTTGTCCTCAAGCACCTCCCTACTGTCTGCACCAAGCCTGGCTGTGCTCCCCCTGGGAATGTGCACTCAAGCATGCTGAAACACTGCTGGTCTTGGTACAGCAGCTGTGACTCTGCAAACTGCACCTGAGAGCCTCACAAAGGCCATCCAGCTTTTGAGCTGTCCATGAGGATATATTTAGGAAGAGGCAATTTGGGGTTCTTTATCTGCAGGGTACAGGAATTTGAATTGTTCCCACTGACAGAAGCTGTAATATGCCCAGTTGAAGATTCATTTTTATGATAGAAAGAATGGAAAAATAATGGCTTTATATTCCTTCATTTCACAGGTTTCCATGAACTTGAAGTGCTTTAATTTTCAGACCTATCTAAATCTGAAAACACAGTCTGCCATCTCTAATTGGCCTTCAGGACCCCTTCAAGGTTTTTTTCTCTCTGTTTTTTCACGTCTCCTTCACTATCTCATGCCCAGCATATCAATCTTAGTGAAATTAAAAAAAAAAAAAAATTCTGGGCTTTGGTGCTATAATAGAATTTCAGCTGTTTTCATAAAAATCCTTGGCATTATCTGCTTTCTCCTTAAGGGAAGAGGTGAGTAAACAGAGCAAAAAGTATTTGTCAATAGCTTCATAAATAAAATCCCTTGACACTTCTGGTCCTCTTTCATCTCTCTTTGTTTGCATATTTACAAACATCCCAGCATCAAAAGAAAGGATTTTCAAAAGCATTCAGGAGGTTGTTTACTTTGCTCTTAGTGCAACAGGAGGTAAAAGCGTCCCTTACCTAATGGGAGCCCTGTCAGCCTTTGCTGATAGTAAAGCCAAGGTTTTTCTTCCCAGAATGCGTGTGGAATAAGCACCAAAGGAAGCTGATATGTTACCCACGGGGATGTCTGCTCTACAGGAGCAGTTTCTCCCTGGAATATCTGCTGCTCTCCAGTGAACCACAGAGAGGGTCATTACCACTGCACAGCCTTGACAGGTGACAAACTTCTCTTTCTTTTGCTCCTCTGTATTATAAGGAGACATTGCAAATACCTTCCTTCTGTTCTGAAGTACAGTGGGCACAGTGAATAGCCACACGTACTTCTGAGAATGCTTTGCACTCCAATGCTCACATCTGTGCAACATGAAAGCAATGAAAAGGCATAAAAACAGCAAAAGCAAAAGACAAAAATGTGTTATTCAAAGGTTTGAAGTTTTTGCTTTATGCTCTTCTAATAGCTCTGCAATGAAATGCCCCTGGATCTTTTCAAATGAGTGCAGAAAATCTGACCTTGCAAGTGCTGCCTGCTCCTGTCCTGGGTGCTGAGTGCCTCCCCTCTATTGCTTCAGAATTCTGGTGCTCAATGCATGTTCTTTATACCTGTGGGACCAATCTCATAATTTATATTTTTACTATTGGAAGGTGAAAGAAAAGATGGAATTGTCAGAGTTTGTATTGTTAAAGTTTGGAGTTAGCCATGGACCTGACTTTTGGAGCAAAACTTAGAAACTGGAGGGCACATGCAAATGTCTGAATACTAAGGGGATGAGAGATTGTTTTTCTTGAACTCAAACTTCAGTCAAGTGACATGACATATGGAAATAGCTCCTTCAGGGCTGGCTCATTAGTGCTCTTAAGGCCTCTGATTCACCTTCCATTTTAAATGCAAAAACTTCCACAAGTTTTGTAAATATTAAACAAAATAATGGTTTGCACACAAATGTATGGGCAGGTTTTCAGACAGCTTAGGGAAAAAAGTACTGTGTTTTTTTCCATTAAAAATCACCTTTTTTACCTCTGTAAATGTAAACTTTCAAGGGTGGTGGTGGTAAACTGGCACCCAGGGCGAGTAAGCCCTGCTCAGATGAGGAAAGATAGCAAATTATGAGACCTGAACCAGGAAACATTCACATTTTACAAAGGGTTTTGGATTTAAAATAAACCAAATATAAATCCTAACTGAAAAATATTTACCCTTGAGCTATTTGTTAGGAGGTAAGCTTAAGTCATGGATCTAGTTTGAAATTTTTTGTGCTTCCTGATACCTGTGTTTCTTCTCTTGCCCATGAGTGCAACAAACAGGGAATAAAAGCTGCTTTATAATTATACCACAAGGCACAGCATGGGGAGAGAGGATATTCACACAACTTAATTGAGACACTTTTCCCCAGGTTTTCTACAGCCACTGAAGAGAGTCAGCTTCACAAGGCAACTCAGAGCCCCTAAGTAACCTTCTGTGTCCGATCCCCTCTCTCAAATATGACCCTGAAAAGAACTCCAACAGCAGTGAAAGAGGCTTTCTCTTCAGCAAATACAGAGAAAGCAAGAAAGCCAAGGTGTCCTAATGAAAGTTCCTAAGTAGTATTTTGAATGTCCTCAGTTCTGTTTATGCTTATTCCACAAGACTGTGGCTGACACAAAAAGCAGGTGCCCCAGCTGGGTCTCCTTTCAGCAGCTCCAGGGCTGGAGGTTAATGCCGGAGCCTGCAAAGCATCACAGCTGTGCCACGAGAGCACGAGAGGCAGGACAGGCAGCATGTGATGCTCCACATCACAACACACCAGATTCTCTCTCTAATAGCAGATCTTCACAGAAAACACAAAAACACAACCAAAAGAAAGGCAGCATTACCAGTCTGTAACTGCTATATATGGAAACTGGAATATGAAGAGAGGTGCTGAAATAAATGCTCTGCCTTGTATTGAGAGGCAGTTTGCCCAACAGAAGTGCTATCCTGTACCTATTTTAAAGTGTTTTATGATTTTAAGGCATCATAAAGGTCAAAGTTTAATAACTGTGGTGTATAATTCCCTCTACCTTTAGCTCTGCTTCCAGCGTTATTAACTTATCCGCAGTCTGCACATAATATGCAGCGCAGCAGTTCGAGCAATGCTCTGCCAAGCTGACAGGATCAGCCTCTCAAGGGATGTAAGGGTAATTCACCCTCCAACTTCACTGAATCCTCTTTGGACCAAAACCTGCTAGCTGAACAAAAGTTGCCACAATGTGTCATCTGCTACAGCATACAAGAGATGTGAGATGTGGCAAACATTTGTAATTGAAAACACACAGCTGAGTGCAAGAGGAAGCCGGATTTCAGAAAAGGAATGGGATGGTTCCACATGTATAAATAGCAATTTTATCTAGTGTTATGCAGCTTCTAAGAATAAAACACTTGCTTTTTGCTTCCACAGGAAAGCAGATTCAGGCTCTAAATTGATTAGGGTGGCCACTTTACTTTTATTACTCTAAGAGCAAAACACAGCCCAAGTCAACATCTCACTGTGGAGGAATCCACATTCTCACAGTCTCAATACAATCAGTTCCCCAAACTCAATTAAAATAACAATTTATGCAATTAACTTAGTCTTTTTTCCCTAGCTCTGGTTGCTCTCAACTGCATCCATGAGGAGACTTATCCAAAACACACCAAGCTAACAAATGACTGTTGGTGGCTTCAATGGTTTTAGATTAGCAACTGTTTAAATGAACTTGGACAGACTGTTGCTCTAAGAATTGATCACAAATATTTGGTAATAAAAAGACCAAAATTTTTAAATCATTAGGCAACAACAGTGATTTTTCACAGAGGACAGAGAAACTTTTCTTGTGTCTGGCCCACACTTTTGTCTGGGTGAGCAGTAACACATTTTTGCACATTCAAAATCAAAACTCTTCTTCCACAAAAACTCTTATATGAAATAGCAAAATTTACTTTCTGCAAATGTTTATACCAGATGTGATTGCTTGACTGTTTGCAGAGTTAATGTGAGAGTGTGAAGTGAATTAATTTTAAAATTAAAATAAATATTCATAGGCATTTTTAGTTCACATTATTCATCCAGCTTTGTTTAACACAGAAGCCAAGGAACAAATGTGCAGAACAAAGGGAGACACAAACACAAAACCAGTTTCCTTTCTTTTGCCCCAATCTTTCTACTTTCTGGGCATGTTACTCCCCAGTTCTGGCAGTTAGAACATCCATATTGAAAAAGAAAGAAAATGTCCTCATTTTGCTCATCCCAGAACACAAATGTGGAAAAAACATGGCATTTCTTAGCTGTAGAAAACTGCACCAGGGATAACCCCCCTTCCTGTGCTTGAGTCTATCTTCAGAATTAGTATTAATGCCATGACACCACACAACAGGCATATGGAAGTGTTATTTGTTTCTCATTTACCAAACAGATAAGAATATGGAAATAGTTTCAGTCCATTTGTTTGATGAGCTTCCTAAGCCAGTAATAAACAAATCAATACAATTAGTTTTGGCTCATCATCATTAGAAACCTTCACTACTGGGATACAATTTAATTATACCTCTTGTTCCACAGCAAAGAAAAGCCTTTGAAAATGGACTTCTTTGCCAAGGATCGAACCAGGAGGGAGGAGCAAGAGGATACATCAGCGATGGAGGAGTTATTATCTAAGCAGGGTGTTCAACATATAAAGCATATTGTGCAATACAATTTCCCTGATTGCAAGTCTAAAATATTCCTGCCATTAAGTGCTTATGAGCAAGCCAATGTGAAATCCAGCTGTAAAATGACTGTGTATATGACATGCTTCATGTGAATGTTGCAATTAATATGGCATGCATCAATCACTCTTGGACTTGATTACAAATGCACTAATCCTAATTGATTAATTAAGCTGCAAAGTTACATACAGTAATGTAGGTTAAAAAAAATCCTCACCATATGTGTGCTAATGTGCCAAAATATATTTTCATTGTGGAGATGTAATGCTGATGCTTCACTCTCAGCTGTGCATCAAGGGTCTAACAAGTAGGGCTGCACTAAACACAGACATTCCCCGAACTGGAGACTCTTCAGTAGGAATGCAGTGAGCTATAACAGCAGTAAGGAAATAAACATTCACAGTCAAATTCATTCAGAGTCTGGAATACTTTTAGGGGGAAAGGAAGAAAGGGCTGGAATCCAAACCTGACTTTCCTGATGAATCAAGCATCACAATTCCGCTGTGGCAACAGCAGCTGCAGAACAGGCCTCACCTTGGAAGGGGTAACAGGAAATCTCAAGTTTTTGGTGCACAGAGTGGCAGCTCTCCAGCAGCACTATTCAAAGCCTCGAGGCTTTCACTGGGATTTGCACACCATCTCCTTGTGCCACAGTTGCAGCCACCCTTTCCTAACCAGGTCTGACAGGCTTGAAAGTGAAGATTACCCCAGAGAGGAGGCAGCTGGGGCAGGGCTGTGCCAACCTGTGTGGGGAGAGGCCCCAGATAAGCCGTAGCTGGAGATGAAAGAACTACACAAGAAAAAAAGCCTCCAGTGACCTCCCCATTGTGCCACCTTAGCAAAGGCCAGGTTTACCAGGCTTTTATTTGCCATGGTTTCCATCCTCCAGGGAAAATACCTTTGCGAAATCTGAGGTGACTTGATGCATAAATAATGCAATTGGGATCACTCAAAACCCATTACATTCATTGCACATCCAGTGCAAAGCTCACTATTGTATTTATAACAATACATCTTGGGATGACACATTTTAGATTGACTCGTAGGAACTTTTTACACAATCAATAAATGCTATCTCCAAATTAATTGCTTGGATATTTAAAAGTGTATTTCTGCTAGTACCCAGCATCAGGCGCTGGCAATCAATGCACTCTGCTGTATAATTATTATTATTCTAATTTTCATCTTATTTTTGAGTGACACAAAGGGAAAATATACCATGTTTCTAAAATACAGGAGCTGCTGCATGTATACTTTGAAAAAACTGGGGTATATTTTACATTTCTATATGAAGACTTAAGATGTTGACTTCAGGCAACCTTTTTGCTGTAAACAGACACATAAAAATTGCAGTAGGTTGCCTTAGCTGAAATTCAAGTTAAGTGTCATAATAACAATGGGAGATGTTGAAATGTAGTCTTTCAAAGTATATGAGGTAGATTTTCAGTTTCAGCTGGTCTCCAGTGCTATCAGAAAAGACCAAATCATCCTGGAAGGCAGGTATGAAAGGAAAATTACCCCAAGGTTTCCTAGTAATGCCAGAGTAACATCACCAATGCAATATCTCAGCAGTACAGAAGCAGAGAGAGCATTTGAAAATTTCCAGAAAATAGTAGGATTTTTTAAAGCCTCTTATACAGGCTTCTATGTTTTGCTTGGCAAAGTCTGTGAAAAATAATATGGTCTATTTCATGTTTGTTTATTGTTATCTTTGTCTTCAGGATGCCATGCAGTAATGTATTTTTCACTGCATGCATGTATGCATTTACCCTTCCGTAGGTTTAACACTTTAGCTTCTCTTTCATCAGGCCCCTGGACCATAATCCAAAAGTAATGGTCCAGTATCACTGAAAGTGTCATCTGAGTACACAGCTATTAAACAGAGGCGAGCTGATAAAAGGAAATGGTGAAATGAATGGATGGCTGAGTGCTGGAACAAATTTATCAGCCTCTTCTATAATGCATTATCACTGTTACTGGTGTGGCAGAGTGGAGAGGGCACCATGTGGAGGAGCTACTTAAAGCCCATTTTTCTCTGAGGAAGTTTGCACTGTTCAGATTGAAGTGCTCCCCTTTGCTGAATTGTCTTTGTAACACCTTGCTCAGCCTTACAGGGCACGACAGTGGCTGCAAGCCAATAAAGCAAATCCTACAAGAGGCTGCAGTTCAAACGGGAGGGACGTCAGCTCGGGGGAAGAAATGCACATTTATTTGCATAGTCATGCCTGAAGAGCTCGGGGAGCTGAACCTTTGGCACAGTTCAAGGATCTCTCAACAAGACTGTGCCTGCCTCACTCATTGCCTCTGCTGAGAGTCCAGGGAAAAAGCCAGAGTAACCTTAACTCAAATGACTCTACAAGGATAAAAAGGAAAGTTAATCAAATCTGGGCTGTTGTGTTCAAAATGCAGCAAAACAATTTTCCAGGTTGTCTTATCCTCTACAGTACTTTACATAAATACAGGAAAACTTCATCCCAACACATTTTTTGTTTTAATGAAAAGGCCCTGGGGCTGTGAGATTTCACAATTTTATTGTACATTTTACCTTATCTGCCATTCTTTGACCCCGCCTTTTGGAATCCACTGACTCAATGGCATGTGCCACTTTTGCTGCAAACAAAAAAAATTTCCTAGCCCATTACAATTTCAAAGAGCAGTTGGAAAACAAACTCAAGAAGTCCAGGAAAAATAATAAAATTTAACAGAATTCTGGTTTAATCCTTTTTAAATCTCATCACCTCAGCTCCACCCTTGAACACCTGTGAATGATGGCATCAAGACCCTTGGTGACACCTCATGTTCCTGGCTCAGAAGCCACACAGGGACTCAGAGGAGAAGCTCCCAGCACGTGTCAGTGCAGATGTGATGAGGAGCACAGGCACCATCTGCAAACAGAGACTGCCTTACAGCACCGGGGCTTTCCCCAGACTGCACCGGAGACACAAAGTTCAAAAGGCAAGAAACCAACACACTTTGGGACCTGAAGGCAAGGCAGCTGACTGAAGCTGTGACCTCACATGCCAGTGAAAAAATGCCAGGCTTTTTACCACATGTCTAGAAACCCCTTCTGAAAAGAAAACACAACTGCCTTTATTTCAGAGGGCATCCATTCAAAGGACTGCGCTCATTTTGTGCTTTTAACTCAGCATCTGATTATAAACATGAAAAAAAAAACTTGATTCTGTCATCAAGTGAGCAATTTTGTTGGTTTATTGTTTCCTTTAAAACAGATGATAGCTGCAAACAGAGCAAAACCAGCCTAAAAGCCCTAAATGCACAGAAGTTTACTTACATTTTTCTGTGGTGCATCACTGTCTGACAGCTCTCCACTGGTGAGTCATTCAGATCCATGGTTACAAAGTCCATTAGGATCTTGCAGTGAATTCTATTATCTGATTGTTCTAACATTTCTAAGAGGATAAAGTGGCAGGGCCACATTCTCTGTTACTACAGTGCAGTTATAATAACAGACCCAGAACTCCAGCAAGCACTTTGCAATATTCAAGTGCTGTAAAACACCGTGAAATCTAACAGTAATATCTTTGAGACCCCTCAAAATGGTTCTGCTTTTCAAGGTTTAGGTAATCTGATCTGGGAAATTCATGCCAATGGGAATTATACACATTCATCTGCAGCTTCTTGTTCAAAGGACAAGTCTTGTAATTTCAGAAAATATTCCTCCATTTTAATTGAACCCAGGATGCTGAAAGCATAAAATGCACTGTAAAATTCAGTGCATTTCCAGTATCATTATTTCCTTCGAAACTGAGTGGTTTGAGTGGTTGATTGTTATGGAAATGAATGAAAAATGTCAAGAGATTCTGAATTTCAAGTGTTCTGTTCCTGGTATCAGATCAGACTGTATTGAAGCATGTAATTAATGGTGTATCTGCCCAATCTACTCAATTACACTGTTTTTAGAAAATAGAATAAATATTTCTTGTATGTATATACCCAGATGGTTAACTTGCATTAGCTGTATGACCTATAACTTTGAATATCTTTGTATGCAGTTAGATACTGAATCAAACTGTTCCATCACCATAGTTTCTTGAATTTAATACAATATTAATTCAGCAAGTCACTTAAAAAAAAGCATTTGAGATGAGATAAAACAAACAGTAAGAATTTCACCTAATCTAAAAAGTCCAGTAACAAGGGAAATGTGGTTTATAATCTTGCCTCAGAAGAGTCTTTCACATAATCACTCAAAATTTTAATTTCTCTGTGCAGAATGAAATTCCAAATGGTTTTTGACAGTCATAACTCTTATGCAAACCTATTTCATTTTAGTAGCTGAACATCAATTCATGCCATAATGAAAAGTAAATCTTCAAAGTTGTCTCTCTCTCCTCCCTAGCATTTAACACAAATCAATGACACAACGTGACCACTATCACAACATAGCACACTCTCTGTGCTGATCATTTTCTTAGTTGGCTTCACAGATTTAATCAACAATACTAAAATACTAAAATCACTTTGCTACCTTTTTTCAATTTATCAAGACTGAGTCTCCCTCTGACTTTCAGTCAGCATGTAAGTTAGATATTACTGGCTGAATGTGAATTGATTTGAGGGCAGTAGTTATATGCAAAATAGCATATATTGCATTTTTGTTTAGTGATCTAAGATGAGCAGTAGGATTTTTGAGTACATGTATCACAGATGGTGTGGTATATTTCAATAGGTCTCCTGTTAAAAACTCTAAATTTCATTCAAGCTCAGTAAAACATTTTGCATATATAAACTGACCCCTAATTGTGTGCTGACACTTGTAATAGTGCAGCAATCCCATGGATCTGTCTATTTTGTTTGGAAAGTGCTCTTTACTGTATCATTCACTCTCCTTCTCTCTTGAGGTATATGAAGGTTTAACGGGAGCTCCAGGATACACTGCTCACGGTCAGGAATTCATCAGCAGCCAGGGAGCCTCTCTGTCACCCCTTCATTCTCTGGGCTTGTGAAAAGAGCTGCTAATTCAGAGAGCAGCACTCTCACCTCTGTCCCAGGGCTGCTGGAGTGAGCATCCTCATTTCTCCCACACTTGCACTGTTCTAAGTCTGCAATAACTCCAGTGACATCATCAGTTAAACTGGTCTTTGTGAAAAGAAAATGAAGCCCTTCATCTTTCCGAGAGTAAGTGTTCTTTTTTACTGTAAAGTAAGTGCTTTTTCTGTATTAAAAATGTCAGAGAGCATTTTGCAAGGAACTTTATGACCAAGTTCCAGTTTGAATAATTACAAGAACCAGCTAAAAATATGTCTTCAACTAAAAGGGGCAACATTTTCATGCAAATGTTTTCCTTCCATGCTACATTTTCCCCACTGTGTCAAACACATTTGGTCTTTTCTTTCTTAAACGTCTATATGCTCTTTAGCAAACATTGCATTTCATCCTGGAGGTGACTGCATTACACAGTGGATAAAAGAGACTCTTTTATAAATAGTAAAGTTAATTATTTCTTATTTCTTCATTTCCACCAAGATTAGCTGTTATAAATAAATACGTTTACAGTCATCAAATACTACTGTCTAATTTCCCACTAGATTCATTCTCTACGATTCTTTTTCATAAAATCAGACTCAGCTTTTTTATAAAAAGAGGTCACATGATTTTTAATTCCACTAGGATTATGTCTTTGGGTCAAAGCATAATTGCCTACAATAAATAGAAGCATAAAAGAGTGACTTGGAAATGCAGAGACAATATGTTGGACCTGTTTAAAAGACAGCTGGTGCCCCAATTCACTGATAGCAATGCTGGAGGGTATTTGTTTTCCCCTGCTATGTGAAAATTCAATTTCCTTTGAACTAGAGTGAAATCGTATTTTTATCGATTAAAGGGAACAAAAAAACAAAGGGCACCAAATTTTGTGGATATCACACAGAGCATCTCTGGCCTTGCATATGGCATATTACTGCTTTAACTAAAACACTGTTGGTCTTAATTTCTTTAGACAGCAGCCAGATCTAGGGAGCCATGTGTGTATCTATGGGAAGACCAGTGGAGAAACAATTCCAAATCCTTACATTTAGTTAGCCTCAGGCTCTAACTACTATTCAGTAGAGCAGCTTGGCAGGAAAGGTATATAATGTTTTGTAAGGTAAGAAAGGGTCTCCATTCCCCACCCTGGCACCAGATGGAACTAATGAACTACAATTAATGTAACATTTGCTTCATTTACAGATGAACTAACAGACTGAAAACTACAGGGGATGTATGCTCAGTGTTGCTCTGAAAAGGAGGTGCAAAGAGAGCTTTTAAATACCAATAGTTGTGTGCTAAGTAACCTCTGCAACCCCCTCACCAGCAATAAATTCTCCTAAGTTGCTGTAGCCACCTGCTAGTCCCTAAAGCACCACCAAGAAGCTCTTCTAAATGTCATCTGCCTTTGCAGTGGCTCCCAGACACACATCTGGCACTGACTGTAGGTGCTCTGCACAATTGACTTCCTGATCCCTCAAGGTTATTCACAAGAGGGGAGTAAATGCCTTTTCAATCAGCCACAGAGCAGCTGTGAGCAGCTGGAGCAATGAAGAACAGCCTGCCAGAGCTGGATCCTCTCCATGCAGGTATCCTCCCACTGTGGCAGCAGCTGATGCTCTGCAAGGCTGGGAAGGTGATGGAGATCCAGGTACCCCCAGTGTGGGGCAACTGCACCCCAGCCCTGGTGAGGGCACGTGGGGCCCAAGGCAGCAGCATCCCAAGGATTTTCTGCCTTTGCTGAGGCCCCAGCCTGCCAGTGGGAGCACTCTTGTTAACAGCAGCAGGAAATATTTGGAACAGTAACATCGAGAACTAAAAACTGCTCACGACCGATGGGAAAGGTAATTTACTCCTGGACAGCAGATGCCAAAAGAGGTTAGTCACAGAGACATGGGTCTGCACAGGCACTGTAAATACAGCCCAGCACCAGCTTAAGGTATTTTACTTCTTTGCAAAAAGAGTTTCTCTTCTATCATATCCTCCAGTGGGCTCACTGCTCTGCCCTTTATCCCTCATCTCATGGGGAAGCAGGGTAAGTGTTCAGCAGTGAGACAACAGCCCATGGGCACGTCTGACCCAGCTGCAGCTCTGAGCGTCCCAGAGGGTAAGATCACAATGCCAGCAGAGAGTGCCACAGAGAAAGTAAGCTCTGTCCTGTCCTCACCAATACTGCCAAATTACCAACCTACTGGTGTGCTAAAGGCTCAATGTGTGTTCCTAAACAAACACCTCTCAGTGCAGACATCTGTAACAAAGAAAAGGCATTCCCACAAATAATTAGCTTTTCTCTCTTCTCTTAAAGAAAAAGAAAATGAAAATTCAGTGAAAAACAGTCTGTGTCCAAACAATGTTCTAAGAACATAGAAGACCAAGTGTTAACGTGCCAATGGGAGGAATGAAATCCTTAAGAAAAGGCAGCCAACTAGAACTGCCAACCACACACACACACTGAAGTCCACAATTCTGTTGTCTTGACTGTTCCATCTCGGCTTAGTCATACAGAACAAGAACAAAGCAATTTCAGCCTTTTCTAAACTCAATTTTTGCACTGGAAGGATTCCAGGTAACTTTGGACAGTAATCTCACTGCAGTGAGAAATGTCAAGACTTTTCTATATCCAAGTGAACTCTAATGCACCTTGGATGGTTGTAGGACTTCTGTATAACAATTAAAAGCTTCCCAATATTGTCCACTCTAACTGGATCTATGGAAAAATACTTCACAGCTATTCCAACACTTGCTATCTGGTAAAACTTCTTTTTTTGGCACCTCTCTCACTCATTTTTCCCTGTCACCTTTTATCTCTGACCAAGGGTGGAATTAAATTTCAGACCTAGTTTTATGTTGCTAGATACAAGAAATTCTTAAGAACCAGGATGGCAACCAGACTGACAAGAGGATTACAAAACATTTGAGATTTCTGCTGTGGCAAGAACAAATCACCTTTACCAAAACCTTCAACTAAGTGCATCAACAAATACCTGTTAGATGATACAACAGGTAACAAGACATTTAACCTCTATTTACCTCACCTTCCTTTGCTAACCAAGAACTAAATATCTAGGTGACTCATCTAGACCATCTTTAGTCAACTGAGAAGGGGTGGGAAATTTGCTTACCCATCTTTAGATGACTCTTTCAGAAAAATGCTCTTCAGAGATGCTTACTGAAAACTGCCTGAAGGGAGCTGAGCAAGCTCTCTAAACAAAATGTGTATCCCCCACACTTCCAAAGTGACCTTTGAAAGTCTACCTGCATTAGAGATTTTTCTTCTCAGACTTATGTCACTTCAATAAACTTCTCCAGATTTTATATTTAATGTGTTAAGAATTCAAAATAATTTAGTTAGCTATGTTTAATGCAAGCCTTTGGTTTTCATCAGCTCTTACCTGCAGTAGCTGCTGCCTTTTACATTAGCATTCTGTGTCAGGCAGCTGCACCCTGTGACATCAAGGGTCTAAAAGTTTTATGAGTGTATTCTGTAGCATTAAAATCAAAGAACCCAAATCAATGCTACAGATCACAGAATGCTTCATTGGGAGTTTCTCACCATTAAAAAAACATGTCCTATGATCTATGTTGTAAATACACACTCAATCAATTTTTTAAACATATATTACTCTAAGTGTGCAGTGATGGTAATGGGAATGGCAAGGATGTCATGAGATATTCCTGTCCAAATGCCTCCCCTGAGTGGAAGATGTTTTATTGAACTGATATGTGAAACTATCAAAACAGTCATTACAAATACAGATACACACAGTTTGTTAGTTACAGCCAGACTTTTGTAGAATTGATGACTAAATTTATCACCACTAAAAATGTTAAAAACTCATTCTGGAAAGCCAGTACTCCTATAATCCATAATGGTTCAGATCATATGATAAGATACAACTTATCTCCATATGATCTTCCACACAGTGGCTTAAAAATACATTTTCCTTTGATAGATAAGGTAATGGTTCAGCAGAATTCTAACTTTCTCCTGAAAATTTATTCAAACAATAACGAAGATCAGGCAGTTCTATTAACCTTCATATTACATGTGATTAGAGGTGAATTTTTTAGAATCAGATGAGAAAGCAGAAAAGAAAACCCAGCCCACAAGCCAATCTGAATGAAAACACACCATACCATTTTGAATTCTCCTCTTCAGTTGCCAGGCACAGACATGTAAGAAATGAAAGCATGTGTGAAGTACAGGGTAGGAAAGGCTGCTGATCCAACTGTTTAGCATTCAAAGGGCATGAAACAAAGAACTGAAAGGGTCTAAAGTTTCTGCATGCACCTGCAGCTCACTTGGTACTGCGCAGTGCTAGGCTGATAAAACTTCTTGAACTCACATTTTGGGGTAATGTGGAGTTCAATTGTACTTTTAGTGGAAAGAGCTCCTCTAGGAATTAGAAGAATCAATTACTGCAGATTAGGCACAGCAGATACAACTTTTGTGTGAATGTTTAATTTGAAACCAATAGGTTTGGGCCTCAGTAGAAAAGCATGCACTTTGTAACTCTGAGTTTACACAGTTTTTTCTCAGAAAATTTTTCACTGAGATTCTCTATCATGTTGCCTCCGTGCCCACTCCTTTCTTTTAGTTACTACTGCTACCATGTTATAATGCTAAGACACCTGCAACACCAGCAATCCTGAAGAACTTCATAATCCTGTTCAGGAAAAACAGCACAAGAAATTTAGACAAATGTTACCAGAAAATCTCTGCTTCTTCAACTAATACAGTAGCGTTTCCAGTTCTCCTTTCAGAAGAAAAAGGGAATTGGCTGGAAAAAAAAATCAAGATGCCTAAATTTGCAGGGAATTGTTTAATTTTCAGATGTAATGCAGGATATTTGGTCAGGGAGGCGCTTTGGAAAATATTTTTCTTTGTATTTGTGCCATGTCCATTGATAATAAATAGTAGTAACTGATGATCAAGAAATGTCAACAGGAATAAAACACTGGCAAAACTTAGCTGCCAGCTCTCAGATTTCCTAGGATGAATTGAAACATCTTTCCGGCTTAGAAGAGCTCCTGATGCAGCATCCCATGTATCAGTCCTGTCTGTGAACAAAAGTGCAACACAACGTCTGACCTCCTGACTTTGGTGGGGGATGTGCATGTTGAAAAACAGATTAGAGATCTGCTGCTCAGGCCAGGCTGGGATTTACAGGGATTTGGTGGCAGTGAGAAGAGGGGAATAAGGTGGTAATGGCTGGCTGAGAAAGCTGTAACACCGCTCAATTCTCAGTGCAGGTGAAGAGAATTCTGCAGCACCCAGCAAGTGTGGCTTTTCTGCCTTTTTTAAAACAAAAAGTCTGCATCAGGTTCTATTAATGCCATTTGAACATGACCACCAAGCTTACAGTTCACCAGGTTGAGTAAGAAGAATTGCAGCTTGTTGTGGGTTATTTACATGGGGATTTATACAGCTAATTTCTTTCCTCTCATGTTATAAGATCACTCATAGCAGCTCAGAAATGTCTAATGAAAAGAGAAGTAGTGTATCTGATTCCAGTCATGCTGTTCTAAGAGAATTAATCGGAGTCGTCATTACCTCAAACACTTCCATTCAGAGTGGGTTTTATGATGAGCTCAAGAAAAGTAAATGCTGTTTCAAACAGATACCTCTATATATTAAATCAAATAAATGAATGATAAAGTGCTGGCACTTTTTGGCTGTAATCCTGTTATTGCTTAGAGCCATTTCTAATGCAAATGAAGAATGATGTAGCAGAGCTATTTAGCAATTTTCTTTGATGGGCAATGTTAACTGCTGGGAAGTGGCAAGAAAGCAACTGCTTGAATACGGAGTGCTCCAACATATCTTGTAATATTCCTTCCCAAATCTAATGACCACCCCTCCCTCCTGCAATGTGCGATCTTTAAACAAGGCTCTGCTGAGCAATATAAGCCTGTCTTTGCACAGAGGCCAAGACACAACAGCCTGGTCTAGTCATACAAAATTTTAGGAAACATAGAATTTCTAGTGAATTGTTTTAAGAAATCCCAGTTCTTTCTGCCTATAAAAATGCACTTGTCCATCACTTGGTCACAGGGCTCCCTCCCAGTTAGGCATGACCTTGCACAAGTAGGAATAAACACTTGTGCCTTCTGAATGTCAGGGCAGTGCAGCAGAGACAACTGCGAACCCAGACTGAAGGGTACTTTCATAGCTCTGCCACAGACTTGCAGAACGATACCTCTGTGCAACTTGACAAATTACTCCCTGCATGAGTTTTACAAGCAGGAAAATGGGAAAATTAAAGCTGATTTAGCATCCTGCAGTGCCTTAAGGTCTGTGGATGATATGCACTATGAAATGCTAAATAATATTAATGAAACCTAACACTGACTTCAATCTTGGGAAGAAAGATGGGCTTGGGAACTGTCCCTCTATTTAATAAAACATTACATGGGGCCAGTAGGAGGTTGTCATCAAGTAAGAGGATACATACCAAATGTGGTAGATTATATGGCTACTGTAAATTCAAGCAGAGAAGACTTCTTCAGAGACTGCAAACTATCTGGACCATGTGAAATGGTGCATAAACATCAGCTTTAAAATGGAATAGCATGTTCTCTCTTCAAGATATATATGGGGAAACAATAAGCCACATCTAACCTCAATTTCTTGGGCTTCATTGATATCTGTGTCATAAATATGAGATGTGGCACTGACTGGAAATCCCAAGCTAGTGGAATGCAACATTGCTGGCTGCAGCCCAGATTCAGACCCAGAAACACAACATCAGGAGTGAAGTGCCACAGGGAAGTGGCAAAAAAGAAAGACCAGACCCCCCATCTTAGTGACCCCAGCAGGCTGAACACACCCTGGCTGTGCTGCCACACTGCAGGTGTGCTCCTTTGGAGAGTGTTCCTGGGGCACCCAGAGACACCCAAATGTACCGTCCCCAGCCCTCAGCACACATTGCTACATGTCTGGGGGGAAAGTATTTATACTGCAGTGTCTTCAGGAAATATGAGACATTCTGAAATGAAAACATCAATAAAACCATTTCCACAAGGACAACAGGTCTGGAAAACTGGGCAGACCTTGCTGAAGAAAATGGCCAGGAAAAAAAACAACTCAGAAAGATGTTTTCCAGTCAGGCTGACCAGGCTTGAGGGATGCCAACCAGCATTTTTGCAGCATTACATTTCTGCTCAGGCTTTTCCTTCTGAAGAATGACTTCGGAAATGGAGAAGCAGAGCTTGCTGAGATCCATATGTTGCAGTGAGAAGAGCTGTAACTCTGAGCATTTTCCACAAGACTGGGCAGGGCAATCTGTCCTCAAAGGGCATATTTACAGGAAATCATCAAAGATAAATTTGTGGTTTCCATGTTCCTGATTGGAGCAGATGATTGCTATTGCAGGTCCCCAGGTTTCCTGCTGTTTTCAATACTTTGCACTTTAAACTGTCTTACAACTGACTTTGGTCTTTTTTTTTATTTATTTATTAAAAAACACTTCCATCCATTTAACTAGGTGATGCTTTCACGGCCCTTTGAAGTTGTACAGCACTGCAAATTTAGAAACTGTTCTTAATAACCACTTGGACAAATGGATGCAGAAAATTGCATATTGATGGAAGGAGTTTATGTTCTTTGCAGTCAAATATTTCCTCACTCGTTTCATGCAAAATTGCTTGGCCAAACAGATTTTCCCAAGGCTCTCTCAATAATGAATGTAACTTTCTTTTGTTTCTGGCTCTTCTCCGAACCCATCAGGAAAGGGTAAAGCCTAATGACATAGGTCTGTTGCCTCCTGTAACCCTCTGGGACTGTTTTCTCTAATGTGATTGTTTCAAAATCAGCAGTTTTCTGCCAGGAAATAAATAAGCCACTTTCCTTCCAAGTAACACTGAAAAAAATCTAAATGCCACTGAGCCTGCTCACTCATGCAACATTAATTTTTAAAAGAATCAATTTTGTAATCTTTCAATTATGGTTTATTATAATGATAATAATCACTGTGAAATCAAGGGTTTTTTTCCACTGCCAGTGCTGGTGGGTGTCATCAAACCACTTTCAGCAATGCTGAAAACACCTGGACTAATAAACCAGGCATAATTTATTTATACTTCAGTTTTACTTATTTAGAAATGTATTAAGCATCAATTCCCTTAGCAGTTGGTGATGTTACAAAAACTAAAAGCAAATAAATTATAACTATCGACCTAAAAGTCACTGCCAGGCCGGCTATCTTGTACATTTATAATAGAAAAGTGCTTACAAAAAGCAAAGAACATGCACTCTGCTCACTGTCAGCGCATGAATAGAGACTGTGTGAACACTCCTGCACTGGGAGCCCACAGAAAGGCTGCCCAGCCCCAGGTCCCTTTGCTTTTCACTTGGAGATCACCCTGCGCTGGGTGCTTGGCACACTTGAGAGCAGCTGTGAAAGCTCCTATATTCACATATATAAAAATTGCTTTATAACAGCTCAAGCCTTAATCAATGCTCACATACACAGAGCTACATACCTGTGTGACAGGGAACACGCACTGTTCATACAGCAGGTCAGCATTTAACAGCAGGAGCACAATGGGTTTTTATTATGTTCACATTTTACAATAAAAAGTGTACAGAAAAATCACTTGTTTCTGATCAAAATCTGAGCTCCCTGCTGTTTTAATTCCTGTAACCAACAATCATCAATAAATAATCATGCACAGCTTCTACACCCCACTGTGATATTTTGGTTTTGTTTTAAGAACTGGATGTACCGAGTTGAGATCTGCGGTTCCAGACCTGCAGACTTTCAGGTGCTCTGCACCAGGATTCAAGTGAATGAGGAAGCACAAGGGCAAGGGCAAGGGCACAGAGGGAAAAGCTGCTCTTCATCAGATACCTTGCAGGTCTGTGAGCTGTTTTAAAAGAGATTGTGTTGAAAATGGGAGGTGTGTTCAAGGCAATATGTTTTACAATAAAAGGACAAAAGGCTGAAAGAAGAAAGCTATATGGATGACATAGTTACAAACAATAAGGCAGAAATAAAAGAGGAAAAAATGTCCAAAATATCTGTAAAAATTTCAGAAAAAGAAAAAATATTTCAAGAAAAGAAAGGAACATGTAATAGAGAAACAAGTATCCCATTGGGAAGAGTGCAACTAGCAGGTTGAGGGAAGTGATCCTCCCCCTCTTCTTAGGCCTGGTGAGGCACATCAGGAGTACTCTCTCCAGTTCTGGGCTCCTCAGGGTAAGAAAGACAAGGAGCTGCTGGAGAAGGTCCAGCAGAGGTCACAAAGATGATGAGGGGTCTGGAGCATCTCTCTGGTGGGAGCTGGGCCTGTTTGGTCTGGACAAGAGCACACTGAGAGGGGATCTCATTAATAATATGAATACCTCAAAGGTGGGCAACTCTTTTTCAGTGGAGCCCAGCAACAGAACAGTGGAAGGAGCAATGGCCATAAACCAAGGCAAAAGAAGTTTCATGTTAACACAGGAAGGAGTTCTTTACACTGGAACAGCTGCCCAGGGAAGCCGTGGAGCCTCCATCACTGCCGACATTGCAAACGCATCTGGGCGCGTTTCTGCACAACCTGCTCTGGTGCCCCTGCCTTGGCAAGGGGGTGGGACAGGGCGATCTCCAGATCAGCCTCCCAGCACTAACAATCCTCTAATTTCTGACCAGAAAGAGAAAATGTAAGAGAAGCATGGAGAAGTAAGAGTTTGTGAGAAAAACACATCGACAACATTACCGCTTGTGATTGGAGTTAGCTAATCCAAATGGAAGAGTCTGAGACAGGTGTAAGAGAAGACTTGAAAGTTGAAATGCTTCAGGAATTATTTGGGACCAGGCCTCAAGACTCACAAGACAAGGTGTGCCTTAATACGCACTGAGCTGTCCTAGCATTCGAACAGAGCCCCAGACAGTAACCCTAAAACACTCTGAACACCTTAAAACCATGCACGCTGTGGCTCATAAACTCAACCCACCACTGAGCTCACTGGAACATAAATTAATTAAATGTCATGCAATTATACCAAAGAGATTTTCTATAGATGTAATTTTGTATAATACCTAGTAAAAGCAATAAAATTATACTTTGCAACTGCTTAATTAATATCTCTTAATTCTGTTCTGGAGTGAAATGGATTACATTATATAACTCCCACCTCCATGACTTAGGCATTTAAAGGTAGCATTAAAAAAAACCCAAAGTTTAAAAAATATGCAAAATATTGAAAAGTGGAGGACAATCTTGCTGCATCTTGAAAAATCAGTGTAGTATGATCTGTATATAAAAACACCAAAATGTCTTAATTCTAACTAGTTCCCTTGCCATTAAGATAATTTGAGAGCTCTATCTATGCATTCCTGAACTAAACATTCTTCACTCAGAGCTTAGTATCCTAACATACAAAATGAGAGATTTCTCTGTCCATGCCAAATCCCAGTTTTGCTATTTGTTCTTGCATGTTCCACCCCTGGATACAACAGAAAAGAAACTTGCCTACCTGCCTGATGATACTTTGATTCAGTGTTGTAGACAATACTGAACAGAAACCGCCACAGATTACCTGTTTGACATTTCTCATTCACCCAAAGAAAGACAGTATTCTACTGACTGACTTGGTGTCAAGCTTCCTTCATTTTTCTAACACTTCAAATCTGAAGAAACGAAATTAATTTTTAAATTTTAGTTCAGCACAGTCATGTTGCAAATTTGACTCCCTCTAAAAATTTAGTTTCAAAAATGTTCTTTGTGAAGACTATGTGTACCATTTGATTAAAAAGACCATGCAACTACTGGTCTTAAAACTGTAATTTGAAGCACATAGAGAGTGGACACAGACTTAGTACAGACGCATGCCAATCTGCAATTCTGTGTAAAATGTTCTCTTTATGGGAAGAGCAAAAGTAATGTAAAATGTAATTAGATATAATCTTCCCTGTTTTCATTAGCTATTAACTTTATGCAAAGATAAACTAAAGCATAATGAGTCCTTTCATTATCACATAATTGTTATTTTAATGGTTGCATTACGAGCAATAGAATGCTATACATCCACCTCTCATATTAGTGGGCAATTATTTTGAAACTTCATATTATAATCCACCCACAAAGACCAATCTATTAATGCCACCATTTCAGTGTAATGATGACCATGGTTTTGAAATCAACATGATAGCCTCAAGGAAAAATGTAAAGTAGTAATGAAGAAAATGTTTATATTACTTGCCAGTCTTAGGCCTGGAATGCAGACCAAAGAAGTTTAAGGAAAATATGTGGAGTTTCTCTTGCCTGTGCTATCCTGAAACTGGTCAAATTTATATGACACCGATGGTGATTATGTCAAAAACAAATGAAAACTACCAAGTGATCCAAAATTAGGAGCTTGAAGGGAAACTGGCAAAAGCCTTCCCTCAGTGTATCATTTTCAGGTACCATCCTAAACCATATCCAGAAATAGTGCCTGAAATCCTGTTTCCCACTAATAAATACAGAACTGGCTGTAGCTACTCCTCCATTCACTGCCTTCCTTCTAACCAAGCAAAGCAGTGTAGCTTGGCAGGAAATGACTGGACAGATCTGAGCAGCAGGTAAAGCTTGAGGATACCCTGGGGATGCCCTCTGTAAAGTTAAATGACTTTTCATATCCAAAAGGCACTCCATGAGCAAGACTCAAAATACCTCTAGCAGTGTGCAGGCTCCGGGATGTCACTGCAGCTGAGAGTCCCTGGCACATTCTGCACAGTGAAGCTGAAACCCAACTCTCCTGAATGCTGTGCATTCTTGGGAGGGGAGGTAAAGGCAATTTCAGACCATGAAATTAGCCCCAAGGAGTTAAGGACCACTGCTTGCTCCTACTGCCAAACACAAAACATATTTCAACAGTGTCATCACTTATATAAAATCAGAGCAGCACAAACAGAGCGAGCAAAAATCCACAACCACTGAGCTCTGGCAAAGGCACAATTCTCCCTTGATAAAAGAAAAAGCTACACATGACCAGCACTAGTAATATTTCCTAAAGGGCTAGAAAGGTGTGTAAAGAATGCTGAAATGCATTGGCAGATAATATTGATAATATATGAAATAACACATTAAAAAAATGAAAGAAAAAAGTCTTCTTTTGGAGGAATACTGCTTTGCACATACTCTTTAGATTATTTTCTTTTCCTAATATTTTGATTGATTTTAAAATGACAAGAGACTACTGCTGATTTCATATAGAAGGAAATATAGTAACATTTGCATGTTTGGCAGAAAAACAGGTTATAGAGCAGCAGAAATTTGTTCCATACTGCACTTCCAGACCATTCCAACTCCAAATTAGGACTGTATGAGATTGAAGTGCCTTCATGGTAAGCATACAATATTCAAAAAGCCCTGTGGGCATGAATTTCTGCACAGCAATAGCTTCTGCTTTCCCCTGGTGTCCTTTTCTCTCAGAGCAGTCAGGCTGTAAAAAGGGGACAAATACCCTTTGCCTCACAAAGGCATTTTGAGACTTATGTGATACTTGCAACACTTTTCAGAAATGTTCTCATGGAAAATATTTAGGACATTTTTTGGAAACAGAAGTACTAGAAAATCTAATGAATTTATTCAAGAAAAATTCTGAAACATATGGAGAGCAAACTGAACACAGAGCACATATTTCTGACATTTATCTTTGTTTTTATTGTTAAGATAAAAGCATGCTGTTTGTTTTTTAGAATTTCATCTGCTAACTCTTTCCTTTCTCTTTTTCTACACTAGTGACATCATCTGCAGCAATTTTTAATGCTTTGCAGAAAATCCTGTGCTCTGAAAGTTTTAATGAATCATGCAGAGAATGTTATTAGACAGGTTGTTTATGCCTCCTTTCTGTAACCTGTAGGACTAGAGCAGAGAAGATATGCATGCTGGGATGACTTGATTTAAATAAAAAAATAATAAAAATAAAATAAAAATAATTCTGTAAATGTAAGGCTGGGATACCAACAAGAAACTTGTAAAGAACAAATATGAACAGTTAAAGATCTTTTCTTCCACTGCAATTGCATGTTTACTGGATTATAAGGCACCAGACAGGCTGCTCAGGCTCTGAGACGAGTGGTGTCTGTGGTAACTGGTCCCAACTGTACTGAATGCTCCCACAACCAGGAATTGCTTACAAAATCTTGAAAACAGAACAGCCGAATCTTTGAACATTTATATTAAAAAATTATTTCTCTTCAAACACAAACTAAGCCCCATGCTGGTCAATATCTGAGACTTCACACAAACTGTTTGAGGACATAAGATTGAAGATTCATAATAAATCCCCACTCTTACAGTTATGTTTTTCCAGACTGTTGGAAGTTCGAAAACCTGCTGGAGATGTGAATCTCTGAGAAAAATTGTACATGCTGCTCTTGTGCATGTTACTCCTCAAATGCAGAGCTGCCTCATGGTTAAAAGCTCAGAGAAGTTGAGTGTCATGGGAACTGTGTAGGAGTGATTGTTTTCTAAACACAGGTTGTAGCATATCCCAATAGCACATCAGGCTCCCCAAGACGACTGTTACGAATCCCGAGTCACCTTCAAAGGTAAGTGCTGTGGATCCATAGATTTGAACAGTTTCACTGTCCTGAAATTACAACCTAAATTCTTTGTGTGGGATAACACACACAGAAATTTAAAAATGTAGAACATCTGTTTTGTTTTCATCTGGGTAAAAATACATATTGAAGATGTGCAAAAGCAAGCACCTATTTACAATGAGTTCTAAATTAACATAATTAGTCACAGAAATTCCCATTTCCCCTTAGTTTTCCTCCTACCTATGAGGTCTCACATAGGCTTGACTTCTTACTAATTAAATTTTCCATGCAGAATTTGTTTACTAATCTTTCTACATTTTTAGATAAAATACTTGAACATAAGTTCAGGCTGAACTTTTTCTACTTTCAAACAGATTTTCTTTTGCTGCGTTGTTTACTTCTACAAAGCTTTGAGATGACAATCACTTCTAAATATCATTCTGTGAGACATGCATCAGAGTTCTCATACACTTTCTCTTATAAAAGTAGTTTCTAATGAATTTGACTAACTAGTGGGTGCATAGATGTATGGAAACTCTTCTCTATCCAAACCAAGAAATTATTGTAGAGTTATTTTCTGTCTCATAAAGTTGCTATCCTCACTTGAGCACAGGCTCTGTAGCAGAAACCCCCCAGTGCATCTCATGCAGTTTGATTCCAGTATTTTTTTTTACTTAGCACTACAAATTCAGCTCAGAGCTCTTTAGGGAGCTTCCATTAGAAACCCCACAGTTACCAGCAACCACAACATATCACACTTAAACAATAGCAACACTACATTTATCTTCTAATCTGTTTAATATCTCTTAGAAAAGAATTGCTGTGTGACAACAGGTAATAAGTACAGACTTCAATGGTAATCACTCTGTTTTTCAAGACAATTACTTCACCTGGCAGCAAGGCTGAATTTTGAAAAATAGATTGATTTTTTTTTTAAGCTATAGATTTTTAAAAAATTATTTATATTCCTTCAGAATTATAAGCTCCTTTAGGAACAAAAATACCTATTTTATACACTGTAATCTGAGAAGTGAAAAACATTGAACTCTGAAAGATGAACAACAAAGGCTTCATTCAAAATCTATGTTTCTGCTAGTTTTTCTCTCCAATACTTTTTTCCTTTGCAACCATAAAATGTCCTCACCACCAGCAGCAAAACTGGAAGCCCTGCAAACCAGGATGGCACCAGGATTGCCAGCATGAGTCACTGACTTACTTCATCCTTTCCAAAGGTGGATGTTCATGGGATGTGAGAATCACAGAACCACAGGATATGCTGAGTTGGAAGGGACCCTCAAGGACTGAATCCAGAATCCCATCCATATGCACAGTTCCTTCTGAGAGGTATCAGAAAATTTTTCATAAGAATAAAAGCTGCGGAGTATTCAAAGCACAGGATGAAAAAGGTGAGCACAGGGCTATACCAAACACTGGATAAAGATTTAACACACAGTTCATCAGAAGCAGAAAACAGATCCAGTGGCACTTGATGAAGATTTGATAAATTAGAAGACATAGATGGATAGATTCAAAGAACATGTGAAAATGCACAATGATAGAGTAGACCCTGATTATATATTCCTTGTCTTTAATCATTAATTAAAAAGAAACAACTCCATGGCTATAGTCAGCAACCCCTGCAGAATCAATAGGTCTCTAAGCTCACACCAATCTATATTCAGCCACTGCTTTATCACAAAATAATAGCTAATATTGATATTTTTTAATAAAGTTTCACTTTACTGTGTAATTAGTGTAATGTAGTAGGAGCTGTGTTCCTTAACAGAAGTGCTGGTGCTTTGAGCAGCATTTACTGGCATGTTAATAAAGAACGGACTTCTTCTATTGAGTTCCATCTGCCTAATAGAGAAAAGTGTTCATCTTAATTAGGAAAATCTTCATAAAGAATATAAATGCAGTTACTAATGGGCTGCAGGGAATAAATGCAGAACACTCAGGAACAACTGGTGTTTTACCAGGAAATGGAAGAGTGGATATAAACCCCCAAACAGTTGTTAACCATCTGGTGATTGACCACAAATAGCAATAGATGCTGAGGTTTTAAGTGTTTTATAATGAAAAATCTATTTATTTCATTAAGGTTTCATGCTTTAGACCCTTGTTTTTTCAGGTAATAAAGTAGTCTTGACTGACAATGAAACTATTTAAACCCTTTATGAAGTAAGATGGACAAATCCATTAGGATTTTTTGAAGGAATTACTTTATAAAAAGAAAGAATGGAAGTGCCAAGCAATAGTTCAAGAAAGATCCACTGTCAAGTACTTGAAAAATGGTCACTATATCAAACACATATTTTTGGGGTTGCTGAGATGCTCGTGGGCAGCTGAGAACCTTTTGCTGACTTTACTGGCGCAGCAGCAGATATTACATCATCATGATAAAGACTACAGCAAATTGTAAACTACAATTAATCTTCGTCCTTAAAAATGTTCCAACAGACACTATACACTTCTTCTGTCAGTCTGAATCAATTTTTTCATCATTTTCCTCCTAAAGTTCTCTAATTTAAAGACATTGGTATTCCCTAACTCTGCTCAATTTCTATTCAAAATGTAATGAACTTTTACTCATCTTCCAGAATTTTTTTTTAAATCACATTAATACAAAGTACTGATGGGATGCACTTCCCAAGTGCCAAAATTTAACTCTCTGAGCCAAACTCAGTGTCAGTGTTCACAGCTTCCCAAGGAAAAAGTGCTTTCTGCAAATTTTAAGCAACACTAGCTAATCTTTTATATTTCCTCCAAATAACTCTGATAGAGAAACCAATACACACATGAAAGCAAGCCCAAAAATGAAAATATCATTACTATAATATTTCATTCAAGCCAACAACCAGAAACACAGCATAAAACTCTGATATTCTGGACACTGAGAGCTTTACTGCCTCAATTCACAGAGAATATCACCAAACAATAGAACTTGCAGCTACTTGAACCTCAGAGAATGTAATTTCATTTATTCATTTCAATGACATTTTTACTAGACTATAGCTTCATGTAGATTAGTCAGACACATGAAAAACCACACATTAGCTGAGGTGAAGCTGTGATGACTGCAGTTGTCTTAACAGTGTCAATCCAAACTTTAGATGAATGTAATTTGCTAGCTGTAAATGACAGAGATATAATATAGATCTCATATATCACCTAAGTAATAAATAATTAGTGAGCAGAACTGAATAAAATGGAAGCTCAAACACAAGCCCAAATTTTGAATCTTGATGCAGAAGTCAGCAATCAGAATGATACATCTTTCTGCCTTGAATGATAAAACAGCTTTCTCACAACCTAACACATAGCACCATCTGGCATGAACTGAGGAAACTAAGAACTTCTGGAAGAGAAGCACAAAAGCAATTTTGTTTCTTCAGAATTGTCCAAGATATCGACAGAAGTCTTTCAGAAACAGCAATTTGACTGCAAATGTGGCTCAGTGAACCTGTCTCCTGAAGATACATGTGTGTGTAACTAATAAAATGCTGTTGAATTGAACTGATTTGGTATGGGACGAGCAGTGTCTGAGTTAACACAGTGCACATGGAAAGTCCTCTGTCTACCAAACTGGCTGAATTTCCAAACATCATCTCACATCTCTTACTGGGAATTTTAGGAGCTCAGGATACATTTCTTCAGCAGAGCCCAGCAGGCTCTTTTCAGTAGTTACTCACAAGAAAAGTGACCACAAACAGCCAGTTAAGGTGACTTTTGAGCAGTACCAGCACATAGCACTGGCTGTGTCCTGGGGCTGGACACCTCCCCTGTGCAGAGGGACAGAGGCTCTGAGCCCACTGCCAGCCCCGAGGGGGACATGGAGCTGGGCAGTGCTCAGTGGAAACACAAATGGAGTTCCCTGCAGTCCAGGAAACATCAGAGTGCTCTGCTATCAGCACAGATTTGTTTTAGCATTGCTTGTTGAAAGTGACTTTTAACGCAGACTGTTTTCTAAATGATCCTTAAAAGACACTCCTTTCTTTCTCATCACCTTCACCTAAGGTAAGAACATCCAGTAGCATTGATCTATTTGCTGCTAGTTTTCATTAATTTCACCCTCCCTAAGGGTGGTGAAGCTTTGGTGCCAGCTAATTAAAACCTATTTAGGGATGCTCAGTGCACTTTATCAGACCAGAATTAGCTTTGCTGCTTTAATGAAGACTACAGTTTTCTCTGTTATTACCAATTAAATGTTATTATATCATATTGCATTATATTTGTATTGCATGGCAGAGATATAGATGGCTTTAGAATCACTTATCTGGACTGAGGTAGATACAAAGAGGGCACATTTAGTAATTATCTAATATCTCTTTAAATCCTTTCACTTGAGTAAATATATATATAATATACCAGCACATTAGTGAAGTACTGGAAGAAGCTGCCAGCTTTATGCTCCCTCTAGGGAAGTACCAAGCAAAATGCATTAATGAAAAATTGTGAATGTCTGGTAATGAATATTATTTATGTAGAACAATTATTCAAAGTGGATGAGCATTCACCACCTTGAACTCGACTGCTTCACTAACAAATACTCTCAGAAAGAACATATGTTCCCCAGATTCTTAACACTCATGCAAGGTTAATTACCCAGTTGGGACAGCCCACATCAGAGGGCATTTAGTACTATTGTAGAATTAAAAAATGCATTACAAAATAAAAAACACTGTTTGTTCAAAGTTACTCAGAGGCAATTCTTGTTTCTTCCATGCATCAGTAATAAATCATTTGTCAATATCAAAGCTGTGCATTTTGGAGCTGCACCCAGTGAAGTCAGGGATAAAGCTCCCATGTCAGCACTGCAGGACCAGAGCTTTTCTGCAGTAGAAAAGTGACTGCAGCACCTACCTGTTAGCTGCTTCTCACAAAATCTTTTTAAAACTTGAGCACCACAAGGATGAAACTGCTGAAAATTCCCACTAATTACCTAAAAAGATTGTACATCAAAGAGTAGAAACAGAAAACTCATTAAAGGCTCGACAGACTAGAAATCTGCTGCAATCTTGCTATGCATTAGTAGCATATACTGTACAGAAAGACAGTATTTTAGGATTAAACTAAAATAGATGTAGTTGCAATTCACTCAGTACATTTTAAAATATGAGTTGAAATTGGTTTCCTTCCAGAATTTTTGCTGGAAACATGTCGAACCAGACCTCTGTTCAATCTAATATTCCAAGCAAGGGTTGATGTTTCTCTGAGGAACTGAAGGAATATTTGGCTGAGGAACCTGAGTCTGTCTCAGCATCATAATAGCCTGGCACAATGTGTGAAAGTATTTTCATCACCCACAAATCTCCTGTGCTCTCCATTTACTGCTTCCACAAATGCCACATACCCCTAACAGTCTCATGACCCTCCCTAGAAACAGAAGACAGGTCCTGCAAATTGAAGATGTTAGAGAAAATGAAACAGTTTCCAAACTGAAGTCCCCAATTACTCGGGAACTGCAAGATGTTTTCTCGAGATACAGAAGGCGTCGGCTGGTGAGGCATCAATCATTTCCCTTGTTTCTGCATGACAAAATCACTAAATGATGTTAAAAACATCACTAAGTATTTGATGTGGAAAAGCAGGACTAAAAATGAAAGTTTCAGTAGATACAAGGATGTTAACTGGCTGCCACTGTGAGTAGTGGTGGGTTTTCCCTTGGTGTCAAAGGAACACACGTGCACAAATAACGTGAAGGGTCGTGAGCCAGGCTCATAAAAATGTTTTGCTGTTGCAATGTGAAACTTAAGGAAAAAGAACACGAGTCATTTTGACATTAGGTTGCTTAAGAACTCTGTTATAAGATCTGAGAGAAGTTCACTCTGTTTTTCACATGAAAAGAAGCATTTGTATTGTGTTAATTACGTAACAATAAAAACCTTCTTTCATAGGAAAAAGAGGAGATTTTTTCAAGGTCTAATCTCACAATAAGGATTTTGATAACGTAATGTAAAGTCCCTGTGACCTGACTGACTCATAAATACAAACAAATTTATGTACAGCAATACAATACTGTACCCGTGATCATATTTGGCTTGATTAATATGCAAACAGGATGACTTGGATTATTAAAGGTCATTTTTCAAGAATGGATCTTGTGTATTTATTAGCCTCTGGTTACCAGTTTGCTCAGTTAAACTAAAGAAGCCATGATAACCTTGACACGTTTATGAGATATATGAGCTCCCTCCAACTCCAGAACCACAGCAGCAATATGTGCACTTGGTGAACAGGGGCAGGCTCCTCCTTATGCTCCAATAGTTTGAAAAATAGGAAAAAATCAACTGTCACCAAGTTCTGACAGTTTAATAACATAGTGAAAAAAGTACTTTTGAGATAACAAGCTTTTCTACTTCAAAAGCTAAGTCAAAATTTCAGACTATGTTGTTTGTGAAAACCTGCATCATTAATTTGGTCAGAATAGCAACAGTCCTTTCCAACCTCAAATTCATGATGCACAAATTCAAAAATTAATATTAAGGCACAGCAGTGATCTGGAAACGCCTTCCTAGTTAGCTCAAGTGAGTATGTGTGACAAGTGCTCTTCCATGCCAAAACACAGATGACCCGAATTTTTGCAGCTTGGTTACAAATTCTTGAAATTTCTGGTCTTAATTCCACAAAACTAGTTTCTCCTTTGAACATGCTAGCCCAAACAGTCCTCACACCTTCACCTCTTACAGCCTCACTTGAGTAGCATAAATACACATTATCAAGCATAGAAAATAGCAATTCAGCATAATACTGGTAAAAACCTAAATCTATTCCAGTATGTCTGATAACCTGTTTTCACCAAGAAACAGAAATAATGCATAACCCTGAGGTCTGTGTTTGATGAAAAGCTACAGTGAATCTCAACAGAGAAAAAAATGCAGTATCCAGAATTATCCTGAGGTAGTGCATTTGGAAATGTTGTTTGTGTAGGATTATCCTCTTCAAATAAAATGTCAATTTAATCAATAGTAAATTGAGCTGAAAACAACACACAGCTTTGAAAACATTTCAGGAAGACATCCAATATTTTTGGGACTCAAGCCAACAGCAATGGAATGAACAGAAGGTAGCGTAGGTGGGGTAAATGGGGCCTAGCTGCTGCCTCATCAAGTGCTTATAACAGTCAAACCCATATAACAATCTATTAAAATCATATCTGGGGACTCATTTAGTAGTTGACATCCCACATGGACTTTCCTCACGTATCTTTTGTCAAACCTTTTAATTGTTGCTCATGTTTCAGACTCACCGGTCCTTTCCCGTCTCCCTCTTGAACACCGCATCGCAGTAACTCATGCGCTTCTCCGTGGTCACGTAGATTTTGGCAGTTGGGTAGCTGTCAACAGTTTGCTTCAGCATGTTGTACACAATGCCATTTCCATCCCTCCTCATGTTCCGAAAAGGACCCCAGATCACGTAAACGGTGCTGTTGGTTTCTTTGAAAAAGTACTCGGGATTCTTGAGCAGGAGAGGCACACTTGTGTGAGAGACCACTCTTACGGTTGTCCTCTTCCCAACATCTTCCTCATAGCCCTTTGTGGGAGCATTGTTCATCCTCCAGATGCAGGAGGACTTGTCTATCTCAGTGCCCACCCTCTGGCCAGCCATCTGTCCCGAGTTTGAAACAATGGCACAGAGGTCACAGTCAAGGTGTAGAGGCTGGAAGACAGGAAACAATAATTTATATTGCAAGTTTTTCTCTGTAAAACATGAAGACTGAAAATTCAGTTAAAAGAAAAACAGGTACAGCACAACAAATGGATAATAATGCTTCTCTTTAAAAAACCAAAATCACAATCCCCACATGGCAGAGCTGCTTAAAAACCCTACCTCTACAAATGCAAACCTTTTAAATGAAATAGAAAAGTTCCAATCTTTGCCTTTGTTCCCACCTTGCAAAGTCAACTATACAAATAATAATTTCTTTTTTTCCCTCTAAATGTTACTCTTTTCAATAAAAAAGCAAGGAAATAAAGAAACAGTAGAAAGCAATATTTAGATCAATGGCGTCTCTTTTAACAAGGTGTTGCCAGCAATAGGAAAAAACCTACTGAAAAAGTAATGCTGGAAGTTTAACTGTACATTAACTGTGTTTGTGTCTGAATGAACAGTTCCCAAATTTGTGACAGAAGTCAAATGCAAAATGTATCTCTAAAAAGCAATGGAATAGTATGAAAATCCTGCAGCTGGAAAGGAGATGTGGACAGAGAAGATGTTCTCTCCAGAGAGTTGTTATGATCCATTGAAAATGAGAGGCAGAGGAACTGGTGACACCTGAACTAGGAACTTAATCCTGAGAAAACTATAATCAAAGACAGTATTTTGTTACCATGTTCTAGGGTGCTATTACTCCAGTATGAATCGAAAATAGAAAAAGATAATCTAACAGAGATATAAGGACCTATCTGATGCTCCATTTGTCAGAGTATAAAGAGTAAATCTCTTTTCATTGTTTTGTACCTACAGACTAAAAGGAAATGCCCTCTATTTAAATCGGATTGTATAAAGAGTTCAGTTAGAAATTGAAATCAAATGAAAACTAGACCCATCAGAAAAAAACCTTACAGAAGATCATCTAGGTCAGAGATAACCTACAATATTTTGTGTGGTCACAGACTTGATCCTCTGTCATGCTCACAATTGGGAGGCAGTGACCTCAGTTTAGTATTTTTTAGGAAAAATTCTCTTCACGTTCATTGAACATTTACTCTGACAGGATGCTAGGTGCTTTTCTGATCGGTCTTGTGGTTATTTCTCTTCAAAATCAAACCTCATTTAACTGATGTGGATGAATAGCCTGCCTACACTTGACCACTTTAACCCTAGGATGTAATTGCTGACAAAAAAATAAATTCTTTGATAAGGGGGAATAATGCAAGGACAAGAGACAAATCTCTTAAGAAAGCCAAACTGTAAGAGCTAAAATACATCATCTTTGGGTGACAAATATTGTACTGAATTAAGGTGCATCCTACACGACTTGTGCAGTAAACCTTACCATTTCAAGGCTTTGATTTCTCTGTTTTGATTGAATTGATTTCATTATGTGGCAGGTTCAGGAAAACATTCTTTCCTAAATCAGTAGCTAAAGATTCCTGATTGAATGCAAAAGCATTGTCAATGTTTCCTTTACAGAAAACCATGCATTTGTTATAGCTGGTATAGTTTTAGAGAGCTGTCCTGCATGGCTCTCTGACAGCAGGGATGAAATCCCAGGAGATGCAGCTGAATGCAGCAGCCTTTCTGTTTACTGCTTACTTACAGAAATTCTCTCTAAGATACATTATGAGGACATGGCTGGGTGACCTAAACAAATCCATGAGCATAACTCATATTCTACCATGAAGTGAATAGTTACAGACCCAGTAGATTAATTTATAGCTTTCAGGCTGAACTTTCAAACTAACAAATGGTGAATATGAAACTGCTAGATAGGAAAAGCCAATTTGGTCAACAATCTGGTTCCATTTAAATTTGTCTCATCCTTAGAGCTGCTTTTTCACTAAATTCTTCCATCTCCATTTAAATGGAGCTGCTCTCTTAAATTTAGAATTGTTTGAATTTCCTCACCTTAGTTAGAAATGCATTGCACATTTTCTATTCACTGAGTGCAACTGTTCTGCTTGAATAAGCTGAGTACACTCACTCCTGCAACTGTGTCCCCTGGTTTTCTGGCTCTTTTGTTGTGGTTCATTTATCTTGTTCCAATTTATAAAGTGCTTTCATAATACTGCATGCCTACACTAGGTCAACATATAATCTGCCTTCTTGAACAGAGTCAGAGGCTAACCCCCTCCCAGCTCTATCTCACAATGCTGAGATTTTACATGTCCCACTATGCACATTTCCCAACAGAGATCCCAGACCGAGTTAGAAGACTGACACCCATGACAGATATTTCAGTGAATCCAGAATCACCCACTGCCTTCATCACCTTTTTGCATCATATCTCTCTCAACATATGAGAAAACACACATCAATATTCACTCACTGAGCCCCATATGGAGACAGGCCACCAGTTTGTGGTGTTGGTTTGCAAGTGCACAGACAAGAAGGGTGGTTTCACTGACACACATAATCCACATACAATACAAATGGGTCTGCCAGGCAGTCCTGGCTGCCCTCTCCTCTGCAGAGAGGGTCCAGCAGCAGTGGGACTGAAACAGACTGGCAGGACCACACTGAAACTTGTGCTGTTATTGCTTTTCCGCTGTGGACCCAGAAAATCAGGCCAAGGTTCACCTCTCACAAGATCTTCATTCGCTTGCATCATAGATACATGAGTTAAAGACAAAAACATCAAGAACCATTCAGGTTTTCTTCTCTTTTCACATACTTACACATTTATCTCATCTCTAAACACCAAGAGGGTTGAGCTATTATTGCTGCCAGAAAATTGCTAATTTTTTTGCTGACCAGAAGGACGTAGAAGACTTCAGCAGAGCAGCTGGGTATGGTTCTGACAAATAGTCCCATATTTTTCCTGAATGATACATTGTAACTGTTGAGGAACACTTATATTTTAATCAGTAAAGAAAATGAAATGTCTGACCTTTCCATTTCCTGTGCAAGCTTACAGACAATAGAAAAGATAATTAAAAGTGTGAATTAGAACTCGCAAAACAGTGCCATTTCTCTAGCAAAGAGAAATAGCTGTGTAATAAAGGTCACTTATCAAACAGTTCTAGTTATTAAATCTTTGCATTTAGCACTGAAGTCGCTTCACAGAATCAAAGGTCAAATCATTAAATAACAAAATCAGCCAGAATTAGAAAAGGTCACAAGCAAATCCAACTAAAGTAGGTCACAAAACATGATTCTCTTCCACACAGGATTTCATTATTTGGAAAATTGCTTACTGTCCAAATTTGTCAACTCCCCCAGCATTTCCAGTGTCTCCACCAGGAGACTGAAATTCCAGCTACAGAACCATTTGGATGGGTGGATTTCCCAGTGGCACAGATCTTGGATCACCACGTTTCCCAGCCACAGCCCTGTACATCTGCTGAGGTCCCTGTGGGGATGACCTCAGGCCAGGTCTCTGAAACACAGGATAAGGTCTGGACAAACAGACACGCCAAGCTCTGGTCTCAGCTGAGACTGCCAGATTCGCGCCCCAGCTGGACCAAGCCCAGCTCAGGACCTCTGCAGATGGAATCTCCACTAATGAAAAGCTGAATTTCTCTTGTGGCTCCTTAGCACTGTGGACTGGCGGTGCGCTCTCTCCAGCCACCAACTGTTCCACTCTGAATCCCACAACTAATCACACAGATAGTTAGGAAACTCACACTAAACTTTCTCAATTGTTACTTTAACAATATGATTGTAATTTTGTAAATTGGACGCAATGCCCATTCACTACATAATGAGGCAATTATTAGCAGCTTGCCACATATTAATTTGCTCCTTTAATGTTGAAACAAATGAGATCTTTTCTTATAATCATCCTATTTGAGTGAATTCTAACAAAGCCGATTGAACAAAGCTCCAGAGAGACTTTCTTTATTTCAATGCCATTTATTCTTCTACTCTTCTTGGATGTCTTTAGAGTTTCAGAGGATACAACATTTTTAATGATGCCAATAGGGAATAGATTTTGCCTTTATTCTTCTCGATGTTCTTTTGAGGTCTTTGAAATGAAAGGTACAAGAGAGGCATTAACCGTCTGGCATTGTTTTTATTGCTTTCCTCTACTTTGCAAGCAAAAAATGTCTTTTAATTTTTTCTGTATTTCAGTGATTAAACAAGCTGGTTTTATCTACACTTACTCCATTTCTTCAGACCTCTGATTGGGAGAAAAGACTTGCCAAGCTTCTCTAGGAAAAAATTCAGCACATTAAAAGAAAAGAAAGATAGTATTTGTGTGTTCACCCAGCAAGAACTACCAAATTAGTACAGCACTGTATCTAACTTACATTATATTACTAACATCAAGCAAAAAATGATAAAAATTATAAAAATGACTGATTACCCTGAGTTTGCATTTGTTCCCTCTTCTGCCCTATGGCAGTATTGTGGGTTTTTTTAACTTCAGCAGTTGATTTTGGTCCTATCCCTCAGCATCATATCCCAGCAAACATCTCTGTCTTCATAAAATTTAATGTTAAGATTTCATAAAGATTTTACCATTTTGACATTATTTTGAAATAACCCCAACGTCAACATGCATCCATTTTCAAATAAATAGAATATGATCTGCTTCTTCATAAGACTGTTCCTGAGACTCAAGTGCCTGGGATATTTTATTTAAATGAATGTCACTGACACATACATGAGTTCTAGCAGAAAGTTTTTATTTAAATTGAATGAATTGGAAGGGAGTGCACAGGAGGTACATAATGGGACTAATCTTAGAGCAGGAGAGTGAATAAATAACTGTATTTGAAAGTCTTTCTATATACACTGACCCAGTTGTTAGAGAACTGTGTGATTTGCAGCTCTGGTTACAGCTCCTTAAAGGGGCTGTACCAGCCCTTTACCTGAACAATATCTTGTGGATTCCTCATGTCAGTGGTAACAAGACAGAAAAACAAAAGAAGCTCAGATTTTGAGCAGAGGTTGAAACTTGGGGGCCAAAATCACCCACCCCATCTAAACTTTCAACCAGCAAGTGTATTTTTGAAACATTTTAGCTTTCTCATGGAAAGGAAAAGAAAAACCAAAGCAGAAACTCAAAACTTCCAAACACGAATCACAGTGCAAAGTGATGCAGCGTCATCTTTCTCACTTTTGAGACGGCTCCAGACAACTCCATGCCAGCTCCTACCTCTTTCAAGACACAGCACAGCAAATGCTCACCAGAATGTTGTTGATTTTGCTGCTCCTACTGGGAACAACACAGGCAGCTTTGAAACAAAGCAAGAACTAAGTACATCTCACAATACCAAGAGCAGAAAACTAAATGCCTCAAATATAGGTGAGAAAACTCTGAGTAGAAAGAAACAATCAAGTATGTAACCTATACAGAATAAAACCAGGTCTTGATACATATTTGAGGTAATTTCCACTACTTTATTATAAAGCAAAAATTGAGAAGTCAAAGATCATACCTCTCATGATAATCTGATAAAACAAAATTTACTAAAATTGAATAAAAGCCATGTCCAGCTTGATCAAAATATCTTAACTTTCTATTTTAAAAAAATTGTATTTAATAGTTTTCTAAAATAGAGTTAAAATGCTCCCCCAATTGAACATTTTTCTTTACTATGAAAAGGTGAAAGAATGGGAGTTCATATTAACAAAACAGTCCCTTTCACTTTTTACATTTTTCTTGATTTCCAGCTGAAACTTTATGGAAACCGACACCTTTTAAATAAGTCTACACTAGTATTTTCTTCTGGAATAATAAACTCTTGGAACACTTGATAGCTCTATTGGTAAAAAAGGCTTAAAAATACAAAGGTGGCAGGGAGTAAATAAGAGCAATAGAAACTGTTCTGCCTCTGCATGGACGGTCACTGAAGGAAGGAAGCTGCCAGATTCAGGGCTTCAAGTACAACAGAAAGACCCGGGAGAGGCAGAGCTCACAGGACTGATGGTCAACAGCTCTGAAGGACTTAGGGCACTGAGAGAGAGGCAGGTGGAGAAAGTTTTGCCCTAAGGCATTTCCTGAAGGATGTGAAGACCTGTCCTGCATGTGCACTCTCAGCCAGTCTGCAGAAGACCCATTTTGGTTTGTGTCTCACGCTCCTGGCAAACTGCCCTGAGCCTAGGCAGGATGGCAGAAGGGACGTGCTCCTATTTACATGAATGTCACAGAAGGGGGAGGAAATACATGGAAAGAACACACAGAAGAGAAGAGAGAACAGAAAAAATTTCAGACACCTGTAAAAGGGCAAAATGTAGTTCAGTGTTAAAAGGCAAACATGTAAGGGGAAGAAGGATTTGAGAAAAAAACTGATATATATAGCTGAGAAGATAAACCCTGATGTTCGGGGATGCAATCCAGCAAAGAAGAACCAGAACTCCTGAAGTTACAAACTAACTGTTGTGAAGAAAACTTAATCAGACATGTCAATCAAATAATTTAGGAATGAAGAGGCAGAGAGAAAAGCTTTTGTCCTTTACACTGCAACTGCCCAAGTAGAAAACAGATGAAAATGGATATGTTCAGTCCAGCATATAGTACTATAGTTTGTAGGTAACCAGAAACCCTGACATCCCTACGCATGCAGATGTCTGCACCTTCGGATCCACACAATGAACACCTCTGAACTGGAAGAAAAGCAGATATCTCTGGCATAGATATTGAAAAAATCAGCATAAAGAGACAAGTACATCCAAGAACACATGTGGAAATGCTCCTGTCAAACACTGCTGAGGATTGAATTGTTATGGAAGGGAGGCAAACTCCATCATGCACACCCTACGCAGACAAGTTCACGAGGCAGGCACTAAAATAGCGTTCACTCTGAAAAACAGCCTATGAAAAAATTAGCTTCACAGCTGAAAAAAATGGAAAACCACACAAACAACATCAGTTCTAGAATATTCCTGACTTCATCCCAGAGGTTTAGCTGATGACGATAAACAACCAGAATGTTTGTGACACTTCATCTATCACCCATTTACAAACACGCAGGCTTTAAAATATCATGACTTTGTAATAGTTCAAAAGCTGGGAATTCTTCCAACCAAATACTGCTTGCAGAATGCTGAACCCAGTAGGTCATTTATCTTAACATCCACCACATTGTTCGCCTGCCCTCAGTACTACGTGGTGACTCCTGAATTTTGTGCACAAAGTTACTGGAAAAACACCATGTAAACCAGACACTGTCCATCAAACAGCATAAAGAACTCAGAGTACAGCACAAGGTGATCCTAACAATGGCACTCCTTTTGTCACTCTGCTACAGAACTGTATTTGCAACATTACATTTGCTACCAGCAAAACATGTCACTTGATTCAGCAGGTTATTGGTATCACAATATTTAACTCTAATTTATCTTCTGCAATTCTCTGCATCACATTTCTTTTCTGCTTTTTACATTTAGTAATAAGGAAGATAACAATTGTTTCTTCTCTATACAGCAATATTTGCTCAACAAACAATACAAACCACCAGGAGGCAAAATGTCACAACTCAAGGAGACATAAAAGGGAGGAATGTCCTGTTAGCACATGGGCTGAATAGCCAATGAATCTCAGTACAAAAGGACAAAAACAATTTTTCACACCCAATAACATGTGTAGCAGAGGTAACATGTAACACATAATCCTTCCTTACAGTGTGGACTCTAGAAAGACATCCTTGACAACCAAGGCCAAAAGAACTCTATCCACAAAAACTGTTTTTCCTTTGCAAGTAATAGTAAAGTATCTCTGCAAAAAAATTAATGGGAATTCCTACAGTGAATATGCCTACTGGAAGACTATGTCTAAGGAATTCTCTTTCACATATGGAAAACATGAGTTGCTCTAACCGCTGACTTTAATTTGTATTTATTATAAATACCCGCAGATGGCGGTAAAGTATATAATGTATACAGCAGATTTGTTCCAAGTTTGCTTTCTCTAATAACCTCCCATTATCAGCACTCACCATTAATCATGGACCATTATCTAGGAACTTAGTTGGCTGAATCACAGATGCAGTAATGCCTGTAAGGCCTCTAATCTAAATACATTTGAAAAAATTAGACTCACAAATAAACTAGGGGAGTTCCAATATGAAGTTTACATCTTATTTCAGGTCAATTTATTTGGGATTTGATATGGGGAAACAACATCAAGGTAGGCAGCAAAAACTGTCAGAAAAACTTTCTTGTATTAACCCCCTCTCCTTCTTTCCCATGAAAACCCACCTAACAGGCTAGAAGCCTAACCTCTAATTTATTTTGGTTCCATGCTGTCTAGACTTATTATTTAATTTTGTCTCTCTTGGTGGTCTATCTGACAAATTATTTGTATGCATGGACGGAAAGTGATAAGCTAAAATGCTAATTATCCATTTTTTCTGAAATTAAAAGAATTAGAATATCCATGCCAGGAATAAGAATAAGGTTTATTACAATAGCTTTAAAACCAGTGGCATTTTTTCATTTGACAAAATAAGCTTTAAGAAGCTTTCTAAGTCCAGTGTTTTTAATTGCAGGATGCCTTATCTAAAAGAGACTACACAGTTACTTTTGGCCACATTTATATGCTTTCACTTTGGCAATTGGCAATATTTGCAGTACTACCCTATGACTGTCAACTGTAAAAATGTTTAAAATTTTCTCTAAAAATGTAATTTCAGATTAAAATTTCACTTAGAAAGTCTTAGTCCAAAAATTTAATTGTTTGAAATATCTTCTATTTTAAAATCATAAAATAATTTCAGTTTCAGAAAGATACAGGATTAAATAATCATTTTATCAGACACCCGAAATTTCAAACGCTATAGCAACGGGCACTAGGACAAAAATTTAAAATATCAGAAAGTTTAATTTAAAGGATTAGAAAGTTCTGCTTAAATTATTAGTCAGATGTGTTTTACATTTTCTTAAGTCATTAAAGAAAGCTATTGAAGCATAGCTGCATATTTTAAAACTTTTAAGTTTAAGGTCTGTTTCAAAAGAAAAAAAAATCACTGTACATATACTCTCTTCTGATTGCATTTGCATCATTGCCTTGGTGCATATGTCCACTAAACACCTTTTAATCAGTGCAGATTTCATGCAGAAAACAGTTTGAATCATGGACTAACAACATCTGCAGTAACTCAGTACGCGGAAACTCAAGTGGAAACCACTGGGGTTAAGTGACTTATTTACATTATTTACAATGGAAAGATCTTTGTGTCAATTCTCCTTACTCATGGAGCTCAACAGGACAGCTCCTGCTCCTGCCACATCCCAAACAGCCCCATTTACCCCTCAAGTAAAAGCCTTTGCTGGAGAAAAGCCCCTGATCTCAGGTGGCCTCTGCCAAACCTTACTGAAGTCAAGGGCCTTGTGCAGGTCTGCGCATCCTCAGCACAGAGTCCAGAACCAAACCAAGGCCTGAGGTGATGAGTAACACATACACACACAAATGAGCTGGTAAGTTATGAGGCGAAACATGCTAGAAGCAATTGCAAAACAAAATCTTATTAAAAGATGAAAACAATAAACCCTATCAATCTTTTCTCCACTACATAGTCTGGCCTGACATAGTTGCAAGATAATAAACGAGACTACTTCCAAAATGGGTATTTATAATCATATTGCTCTTCTAACCATAATTTAAATTTTTAAGAGAGAAATTAATTTTTAGTCCTTCATACATCTTCAAAAGAAAAATACCACTGCAGTATACCTATACACTGACTTTGTGGGTAAATCTATGGCACATTCATTGCCTCCATTACAGCTAAAAGTAAAACTCCCACTGACATGACCAAAGACTTCATGGAGACTTCACCTAACATAGGAATTTTGGGAAGAGGAGTCTGCATTTGCAGTTCATGGACGGACAAGATTACAGAATCATGGTGCTACTCCTTTGCTTGGGCAGCAGCAGAGGCCTGTCAGCCGTGATTCAGCTTCAACCCATGAAAAGGATGCAGAGTGCTTTCTTGATATAAGTTACCTGCTCACAAAGCCAGAACACAGTGCTCCTTCTCTGTGTGTGAGCACACACACTGATGTTCTGGGCTGCATGGACTTCCCTGGCCCCTACTGAAACTACTCCCTGCCCCAGTCCATCTCTGGGATGGAAGCCTTGGAGGCCGTGCTGGCTTCCTCACATTCTACACTTCTACTCTACTTGTGAGTGCACAGAGCTTGTGTAGGTTTTTGTGTTTTGTTGTTTTAGACTGTTCACTTTAATGTAGCTTGTGATTCCTAGTGCTTCCAAGGACAGTAATGACAGCGGGATCTTTGAAACTTCAAAAGCAATCTTAAAGGTCAACACCTAAGCTCATCAGTGGCTCTGTAACTCACACTGATGCAGCAATGACTACCATGGCTCTGACAAAACAGGTTCCTGGGGACAGCAACTTGAAAAAGAAAATCAGAGCCCTCTGAGAGCATCTGCCTGCTGTGGCTTGCTGGCACTATGAGTATAGCAAAATACATCTCAGCTGAGGGCCTAGAAAGAGAAGACGTCATGGAATACTGAGAACTGCCTTCTAAGCAAACAAGTTGTGCCTCTCCTTTCGTCCTTCTGGAGCAATGCTGCTCCATGCTACAGGCATGCTGCACCTCAAGCTACCAACAGCTCCCAGCTGCACACTGGAAACCGAGAGGGGAAGTTCAACCTCGCACAAAGCTGGGGTGAGGGACTCAGGGATGCCGCTGAGTAAGAAAAAATAATCAGCTTAAGTCAAATAATTATAAAATAATCATCCAAAGGAAATGAAGAGGTGTCCAGGTTACAGCTTATGCTGAGGAAAAGCATAGAAATAACATTTCTTCATTTCTATGAACAGTATACAAGAGAAGACTTTTCCATGCTCAACATTAGCTCTATGTTCTCATTTGCTTAGCGACTTTAAAAAAAGCGCATACATGTACATATGTATTAACAACATCAAAAGGAGCAAGCCAGAGGGATGGAGGGTCTAGATTACGTATTAATTTAACTCTAAGAAAATATTTACAAAGCAAATGTGCAAGTTTTGGCATCCCCTCTCTCTGAGTCATACAACTGTACAATTATAGATGCAGCACGAAGAGGTTTGTGTGTGTCTGTGTTCAGCTACCCCATCATACATGGTGTCAGACATTCACAGTGTTCTCATGGCTACAAAAGACCAAGGCACATGAGCTGAGGGGAAAAAAAAACAGATGGACTATATATATCCCATTAAAAAAGAATTCTTTTTTTCAAGGAAAGCACATTTATGACAAAGGGCAATTAAGCTTTGAAACAGGTGCCCAAAGGAGTCTTTGTTCCTAGAGATTTTCAAAGCTTGAAGAGGCAGAGACCTGACCTAACCTTGATGTTACTCCTATTTATACTTGATATTGGACAAGATGGTCTCCAGAGGTTATTTCCAACATACTTTTTTCAGTAATTCTATAGTTCTATCACTATGAAGAACCAAGGGGAAACTCAATGAATTTTAATGAAAAAGACAGCACACATTTTCAATAATGAGGACTATTCGATGTCCTAGGGAACTACTTTTTTAGAAATAAAAGAACTCAGAATGACAACAAAATATTGAAAATTTAATAATTAGTGAAAAATTATTATTTTCTTTTTCTTGTCTGTTCTTGGTTCTTTCTACTGCCTGTCACACACAAAATCATGCAAAATACAGCAGAGAGAAACATTCCTAAAATGAAAATGGGCTAAAGATTTGATCTGCATGTCCTATGAGAATCCTGCACAGAACCTACACCTAATAAATCTTATTCCAGATAAAATATTATTAGGCACAGTTGCAAGACTGGAATCCAGACTCACCACAGGTTCATTCCAGCTGGTTGTGGCACAGGGTATGGGCAGGGAACATGGTGCAATTTCCCTCCTGGCATGAGTGAACCAGCACCTGGACCGCTAAAATGGCTGTATCCAATAGACCACTACTTTGTAGGTGTTTGTGGAGAAAGCTGAGTTTATTGAGTCTTCCTCACAGGTCTGCTTTCTAACGCTGTTAGCAGTGAATAGAAAGTGATAAACACAATGCCATACCTGGCCAAAGGAGTTTTTGTTACTCCTTTTAGCTCCACTAACCAACAGTGGTGCCCTCTTCACCAGTACTGGGACATGGCTGAGATGCAGAAGTGGTGGCTCAACAGGACTCCAGGGAGAAGAGGGGTAAAAAGAAAGAAAAAGCCCCACTGATCCAGAATGAATAGCTCTTTTTCAGAACAGAAATTTAAACTGCTGCCATGTGCTAGTGTCCACTGAGCAGTAAGCCTGTGGCTTCACAGGCTGAGACAGGGGGAGGGATGAGGAGGAGAGCTATGTTCTAAGAAATCAAATGCACATTACATTCCAGAAAAATGGGGAAAACTCCCATACCATCAGACCTTCAAAATTCCATCTATAAAACAACAGAATTATAGTGGCTACAAAATAGGATACTGAAAATCAATTCTGAAAAAGTACATCATAGGTAAATACTGTATTTATCCCCTCCTCTTGTTTACAGCAGCAAAATAAATGTTGACTCTGTCACAAGACCCTTGCAAAAATCCTGCAGACCCCGTTTTTCAAAAGAGCAATAATTAAAAAATAAATTCCTGTGGTGTTTTTCCTCTATAAGCCCTGTTTATGAATTCATAGCACAGCATGAAGGTTATTAAAATCCCATATGTGAGAACCACACACGGCACAAGGAGATATGAATTGGCATTCCACAGAGATAATGCTATCTAATGGGCAAAACAAGGAGCACGACTCCATTCTTCTTCAGAGTACATTTGGAAAGGGCAAAGCATCTGGCTGCTGCTCATGGATACCTGAGCAGACACAAGGCATTTCTCCTTCTTACCTGTTGATTAACAAGTTAAATGTGAAGAGCATAGCTGTTATCTTGCCTCGATATTCCCAAGACACCCTTCCACCCACAAACCATTTGATGTGGGGGATTAAATGCTATTTGGGGTGACCCAGATACAGTGACTATTAAACACATTGCTGTTTACTTCCACAGCCATGCATTTCAAATCAAAATGCAAGTAATTGTGGAGATAACCAATACACCTCACAAATTCTGGAGTACTGCCTATCCAATAATTATTTTTCCAAAATGATTCATTTATTTCCCAATTTATTGTTGAAGCAAAAGAGCTAATGCTGTGCTTTTTTTAATGCCAACGCTGTTTTGATCCCACATAGTACTGAGCTATTTTGAACACTATCAGCAGCTGGAAAAACTTCAAGAAAAAGCGAGAACAATTGTTTTTTGGAAAAAGTTTATGAAAAAAAACCCTCAAACTGACAAAGTACAGATATGCACAAAAAAATTTCCTCAGTTTTCAAATACTCTGAAACTTTCGTTAAAGAGAAAGCAGTCCATGGTTCTAAAATCCTTGAGTCAAATTTAATGCATAAAACATACTCTACTTAAGGACACTGATCAAAGGTTTGTAAGGCTGTTTCCCTGCCTTGCATGCATGATCAATCAGCCATCAGCAGAGAGACCACAGGTGTCTGATGGGAGTCATCACTAATGCCAGAGAATGGAAAGCACTCCAAAATGGGAAAGGCAGGATCTGCCATGAAGCAACAGGAGACAGAATCATTTTCTGGCAGGATTAAAATCCAAGTGCTTGCTCGGTTCTCTGCTATATTGCTGAGGAAAGGTTTCCTTCTCATCCGTGTCCCTATGATCGCACAGTGCTGCTCAGCCCTCCCTTGAAACACCACTGCTAAAATTCAGAACTTGGATGAGAACTGTGAAACTTGCATGCAGATATGAACTTGCTCTAATTTCAGGCCTGTTCAGATTCAGGATTCTCGTTTATACCCATTATCCTCTTTCAGCTGCACCTTCCAATCTTGTCTCTATGTGAAAGGCCCCATCAGGATATCACACTATCATTTCAGCTGCGGGATCCTACCTACCTGCCACAATCAACATCACTGTCAGAAATTATAACCTCTATCAATATTTTACAGATGCAAAGGAGGGAAGACAGTGAAAACAAATTAGGTTTCATTTTAGTTATGAAAAATCCTTTCCCTCTAATGACTCCTGCCTTCCAAACTGTCTTTCTTTATGCATGAGACAATTTGACTTGGGATTTGCTTCCTGACTAGGCTTAGCTACATTGGAACAAGACACCCACAATGAGAAATACATAAGACATAGCAATAAAATTCTGTAGCATGCTGTGCCAAATAGAGAAGGTTGTTATTCTTCCAATCACCCTCACAACTAAAGCTACCATCGGGTATACAAGCAAGAGATCTCTCCCTTCATCTTGCCACTTCGTTTCTGCCAAGTCACAGAACAAAATAAATATCCAACAACAAAAAAACAAAACAAAACAAAACCACAAAAAACCCCCACAAAAACAACAACAAAAAAATCTTTTATCAGTCTTTTGAATACTTTTAGGAGAGAAATCACTTGAAAGTTATGTGTCAGGGCACCTTGTCTGCTTCTTTCTCTCCCTTTCTCAGTTGAAGGATGATGTTAAAAAAGCAAGAGCACTTAAAAGTGCTGTTTGGGGTATAAAATCCTGTGCCATCCATCCCTCACTAGGAAAAATTTTGAAAAGAAAAGCATTTAGAAGTCTCTTTTTGCTTCCATCTACATTATTCCTTTTCTTGGATGTGGTTTGAAATAAAAATAGAAACGAAATGCTATTTTAACTGTTTTGAAGTTCAAATCAGGCATGTCTCCTCTAATTTTGTCCATTTGTGTTTTCTCGGTAACAAATATCAGCTTTGGTGTATACTGCATTCCATTTCTCTCTCTTTTTAATCTCAACATCCCCCTCCCAAGTAATGAGATTATGATGTTATAATCTCATTCTGAGCATAACCTTTGATTTCTATGGATTTCTATTCCAACAAAGATACATCCGTTCTGCTGGCCAGATGTCAGCAATATAAATGTTTAGCTAATTTAATTGATGCTTTAACTTCCTAAAGTGGGGCAGCCTTCAGTGACAATGGCAGTCATCTCCAGAGCTACAAGTCACAAATGTGTGCTCAGTGGCAGCAAAACCATCAATACAGGTTTTAGCAACTTAAAAAAGCAAACATAATCCTGAGACATACATAAAGGGTTTTGAAATTATCTTTTCACTCTGTTCAGCAGCACTGATAGTAAATTCAGTCTGGGCATTCAACTTCAGCACAGATTTGGATCTGTTGCTGAAAAGCCAGAAAAAGCAAAAAGAATAATCCATGCCATAGAAAAATTAACCAGCAATGGAAGGAGAAGGAGAAGATGGAGGAGCTGTGATAAATGTTTCCAAATATGTAAAATATGCTGCAAAGGATTCTTCACGTCTGTTCTACATTAGCAGGGTGCTAGCTAGTTTCCAGTTAGACTTTAAGCAGCTTTCTTTATGAAAACATAGTTATAAAAAGTCTTGCCAGGGGCACAATTACAAACTTGCTATCTCCAGAAGTCCTTTCTTATCCTATTTTCTGCAATTCTGTGAATTTTAGTAAGTTGATGTGCACACAGTACTTCACAACTCAGCCTTCTTGGGTGACACTAAAGAAAGAAGATAATGTTCTGTGCTGCAGTCTCTAGCTCAGCACTGTGCCCTGCACTGCACGGAAAAGCACTGTCCAGGTATCCTTTAGCAAAAAGGTACCAGGGCAGATGTGTGTGGATGGATGGAACTCATGTTCTAATAAAGCAACCTGCAATTTGGCAAACCTTGATCCCCAGACAGAGAAATCAGTAAAATGAGAACAGATCAGGTTATCCATAATGCAAGCAGCAGTAAAGATAACAGCTTCAAACATTTCAGAAAGTCAAGAGAATTTTCCTAATTATTAACAGTTGTTTTAGTACAATGTTATGCACTTCTGATTTTCAAGTTCAAGCTACAGCAAAAGGAAACTGAACCACAAATACTCACCAGCCCATCACCTTTTATGATTTATGCTGAAATCCTACTTTAACTGCAATAGAAGGACTGAAATCAATCCTTCTTTTCTGTATATCTATTCAAATGTTACCTGAAGCATTCCTACCAAACCTCTGTTTCTTGACAACAGTAGATATGAAGCTGTCTTTGTGTAAAAGCTGTATTTCTTCAGAGTTTATAATAGCTCTAGACTTGCCACCTTTTTCTTTTTTTCAGAACAAAGAATAGGAGAAATTGTGCAATAAAGTACCACTCATCATGAGAAAGGATGTCAAATTCTTTTCTATTGCAAGCTCTGTCAAATGATAAGCAATTAGACCCTGCTTTCAAGGTTGCTTAAATAAATAATATTTTGCATGAGTTACTTTTAAAAAAGCTGCCTGATGTACATATCACAGTCTGGAATAATAATATGTCTACACTAACTGTGGTGTTGAATGTGTATTTAAAGAATAAGAATTTCTATATGTGCAAAAAAATGTTGCTTTTAAAGTCAGTCTGAGGGTGTGCATTTTCACATGTTTTTGATCAGCTCTTCCCTGACACTTTTCCAAAGTCTTTGCCATATTGTTAGCATCATCTTCATATATAGCTGCCAGGGGAAAATGAATCAGATGCCACAAATTACTCAAGGGCAATGAAGCCCTAAAGGAAGCTTCTGCAGAAAGTTTCTGACTACAGAGCATAAGCCTGCTGTGCTCTGAAGTTCCTTGGTAGAATTCTCCTGTGAAGGCAAACATATGTTTTACATATGTTTTTTTACTGCAGAGACACCCTACACATCCCGCAGTAAGGAAATGCCACGTTGTGGCCACTACCTTTGACAATGTAGACAATAGAAAAGCACTTATGAATGTTTTAAAGCCATTGCAAGGTGAATGACCCTACTGGCCTAGGAAAAACCCACAGATTAAATTTGCATTTCATGGGTTGCTTGGTTCCAAGTTTACCTGCTAATCAAGTAACTGTATCACTTGTAAAAACAGAGGTTCCACAGGCAATAAGCCTTGATAAAACAGGAGAATTGTGTGGGATCTCTGATGCTCCCCTGCATCCCAGAGGTCTTGTCATTAATGACTTTCAGTGTATCATCAAAAAAACCCCACAATTTGTGGAAATGCATCAGTGCTACACCAGATTTCCACATCCACCACTGCAGCTGAACTTGTACAGAGAACTCCAGGCTGGCCTCCACATTTGCAGATCAGTTACGGCAGTGAGTGACGCCCTGTGACAGAGATCAGTGTGTTCACAACAGCTCCTGTATGGGAAGCAAACCCTGCACTCGCACAGAGCTCACTGCAAACAGAACCCCCTGCACACGGCTGCACAGCCAGGGCTCAGCCACAACGGCAGGAGAGGTTACAAGGCAAAATAACAACTGCAGGCTTCAGAAACACAGACTGTAAATGCCGATGCGCTGTGATTCTGCACAATCATGCTCAGATTCTCTCTAAGCCACAACCTTTACACCACTATTTCATTTATTTACTTATATCTTCACTATTCGTGTTACCAGAATCCATAACACTGACAATTTAAAAAAAAGAAAAAATGTCCAATACCCACACCCAAGTTTGTATCAGTCTGATAATGCAGACAAAGGAAAAGGCACAGAGGACTTAATTCTCTTTTAACACTAATATAAACTTGAAATTCTGGGTAAATCATTTATGCCAGTGGCAGAAATAAGAAACCTTCACTGTGAATTGTAAGCCACTACAGAGAGATCTGAACAAAGGAAGGTAAGAGACTGCACAAGTTTCTGCTGAAAAACTGCTGTGCTGAAGAGAGATACTGCTTCTGGTATATAACTCTACTTTTTACTCTTGTCCTTTTTGCTGAGCACAAAAATATCAATTCTGTTCTGCAAAAAAGCATGATACATAAGAAATAATAATGAAAACAGATATGCTTCAAACCAAGACAGATTTTTTTAAAAACACCTTTATCATAAACAGGGCTATGATTGTTGAAGGGCTATGTAAAAGCACAGATGAGGGGTAATTAGCAGGGTAATGAAACAACCCCTGTGAAGAAGCAGTAAACAGCATACAGCAGACAAGATGTGGTGCATTTTCAAATTTAGGAGTCTGACCTTTGGCAACCATATCCATTTCTGAACTGGTGCAGTGGCCATCAGGGTTACTTCTGATACCAAGTAATTTCTCAAAGAAACAAATTTTTCTTGTCATGGAGCAAACGGGTAACAAATGTCATGTAACTCACACTCCCTTGGACTCTAATAGTGTCACCTTAAATAGCACTTCCATCTGAACAGGCCTCTCACAATCAGGAGCATTATCCCTGGAGTCAGCTATTGCTTATGTTCACTCAATCCCAAAATACTGCAGTTTGAGGCAATATTCATTTTTATTCAATTGTATTTGTGCTGTGTAACATTTGCTCTCTCCTATGGGGAGAATCCACAGACAGATGCAGGGAGGAAGGAATGGGAATAGAAGTTTAATAAGGCAGAAGGTAGGCAGGGATGGCAGGGAACATAAGGGGCCAAAGTCTCAAAGACAGTTAGCAACATATACAATATTTACCTTGTGGATCCTGGCTCGGGGGGAAAGTCTGAATTGACAGCTTTAAATGCCAAGAGAAAGGCTTTGTCCTGTTCAAAGATTTGGTATAAATACCTGACTGGGGTGGGTGAGAGTTAAGGTGAAAGCAAACTCTTCTCGGTGACACCCAGCGACAGACTCAAGATATAATGTGCATGAACAAAAATACAGGAAATTCCAGTCAAACATACTAAAAACTTCCCTATTGTGAGGGTGGCTGGCTCCTGGAACAGGCTGCCCAAAGATGCTGGAAAGTCACCATCCATGGAGGCATTCAAGCACAGCTGGAGAGAGAGCCTGGAGCAATCTGCTCTGGATGACTCTGGTTGGGGATGAAGGCTGGACAAGATGATCTCCAGAGCCTCCAAACCCAGAGGCAAATCCAACAACCAAGCCCAGCTGAGCTGTGCTCACAGGAAAGATCACTCATGAGAGTTTGTGTGGGCTTTTTTCAAAGAGGAAGACTGTGTGTAAAAAACCTCTTGCAGTTCAGCAAAGAAAAAGGTGTATGGCTAGATGTATTTTTTCTGGATCTCAAAACCTGATGTGATACTGCTTCATCTAGCAGATTGATTTCTAAAGTAGGAAAGCATGGCATTGAAAAAGACAGAAAACAGAGCTGGCTATAAATCTTTCCATAGACAAGGAAACAAGGATATCTATAAACAGAATATTCCAAGGTTTTACTGTAGAGAATGTGTAGTGCCATATGTGTACCTACTAGAACCACTGGAGCTTTTTTAATACCATTTTTGCCATTACAAAGAAAATAAATCAGGGCATCTAATGTAAATAAAACATAAAAATAAAATGAATAGCAAAAACTTTCTGCTAAGGAGAAAGAAATGAACTTGCAACCTTCCATGCCAGCCAGTAGGCTTTTGTTACACACAATGGAGTAATTTCCAGCATAACATATATTTTCAGTCCATGACAGACAATATATATATCTTAAATATGCAAATAGCATGTAGATTTTTTTTAAAAAAGGCTTCACTACATATTTTCATCTCTGCTTAAATGTATTTTATTGCTTTTTATTGTTAGCATAAAACTAGTAATAAGCTATATCTGCACAGATAGTTGAAGAGAAAGATTCAGGTCCACAGGAGCTGATCTCAATTGGCTGCTTTTAAATGCAAGACTATGGAGAGCTGAAATCATAGCTTTGGGACAAAACATCAGCAAGCTCTGTGCAATTATCACAAAAGAGTGGCAAAGTATTATACTGCAAAAACTCAAAGATATCTCTGTATCCACGGTGCAGATAATTACACCACATTGCACCAAAACAAGGAGGAATGAGGGACAGCAGCTCATTCAGACTGACTTCTGTTATTTTGTTTGGTTGCTCTGGTTTGTTTTTTTCCTTTTTTTTCTTTTTTTTTTTTTTTTTAATTACATATAGATATCAGCCCATGTTCTGGGAAGCTAACCAAGAAATTAAAATTTGTAAATACCACACATATCCAGGTTCATTTTGAAAGATTAAACCCATGTTTTCCAACGGGGTTGGAAAGAAAAAAGAAAGAAAGAATGGTGAAGTGCAAACTTCTGAGACGGAATGGTAGTAAAAATCACATAGACTGAATCATAAAAGGAAGAAATGGACAGTACAATATCCAGAACAAGGAGTGGATTTGAAGGTTACAATAAATTATACACTAAAGTCAACTGTACAGTTTATTTTCAATTGGTGTCACTTTCTGAAACGATCACAAGCAGGACCATGTTGCAAATACTTTAGTGAGCATCCTGAGCCGCTATTTGCAAAAAGGATGCTTACTGTGGATGAAAAATACAGCAGGAAAAATCAACCAAAATCACAGGTTTCTGTGATAGAAGCAAATTGTTAAAAAAAAAAAGAAAAAAGGAAAGAGAATTCAGGGAATACTCATGTAGTGTAAACGTCTCCTAGCTTCACTGCCTTCAGTGTACATGCATTAACTACCTCCCTTGAAATATTTTATCTATTACAAATTTTTGGTAATTCAGCCAATACAGAATTTAGAATGTGCTTAAATGCTTTGGAATCCATTCCAAATCACATGAAAAAAAATCAATGCTTTTATTTTGTTTGGGATGAGGCTCCATTTAATATTTCTGGGGCTAAGCATGAGCTGAGGTGTTTTGCTAAAGAAGTATCAGAAGGAAATAAAGATTTCACAAATGTAATTTCTGTCTAAGCACTTAAATGCTACTAGTCCATCCAAGACAGTGAGTTTTAAACAATGTAAGGCAGGGGCATTTGGACACCACAAGACCAGCTTCTTGAAGAATCCTAAGTGTAGCAGCAGATTACGTTGTAAGTTCTGGGTAAGTACTGGGCTGGACCCATCATCCTTGTTTGTTATCATTTATCTGTGCTCTCTGTGCTTCTGATTTCAGTTCACATGAACAGAAGTGAGAGGAAAATGTGACTCTACAAATCCTTACCTAGAAAATAGGGGTCACAACATTCAGCCATGGAGCTCAAATTAACAATGGTTCTGAAAAAATTTTGTATTTTACATAAACGCCATGACTTTCAGAGCCATAACAATCCAAGTCTCAACAAAATATTCCAGAAGGCTTCACAATACGAAGCTATGCTATTATGTGATTCATTGCCAAATTATTTCCATACAGTTTCTAAAAGAAAAAGGTTTATAAGAATAGAAAGCTTGGTAAAAGTCTGGTAAAATTGATATGAAAACTGCAATAAAAGAGTAAATATAATTTCAGAGTCAGCCATCTATTTTCACTGCAGCTTTAGATACTTTGTGAAAGGCCAGAATTCCTGTACGCTAAACAATCAAAAGGAAAAGATACAACTAAAGACAATACTAATGGAAAACTAAAATAAATATTAAGTTCTAGGTGCAAGTAAAAGGTCACTTGCAGCTTATTTTCTAACATAAAACCAAAGTTACACTATGCTTCCTTTGTTCCATTACTCGCCTAAAATCCATTTCCTTAAAGCAGAAAAAAAATTCCTTCATTCCTGTGAATCAATGTTTAATTATAGCACATTTGACTCAGTCCAAGAACTGGTTCTGCAAAAAAATACACACAGTGCTTTAAAGATGATGTCAGCATGGTTTGACACATAATGTAGACATCTTTATTTGTGATTTCTTGTCACCATAATGACACCTTTTGACTTCAGGCAAAATCTTAGAAAAGGGAAAGAAATTAATTGAGTTATGAGTATCTTGAGAGGGCAAGGTGAAAAAAGGCTCAGCTTTTCAGGCTTTCTAATCCTGAATCTATCACCTGGGTTTGTATTTTGATGCTATTACTAATGCTGAAGATTACCCAACAACACCATCAGTCCCTTTGGTAGATCCAGCATGAGTAGAAATGTAAGAATTTAATTTTACCAGGAAACAAGACTGCTTCTTAAACTCTGCAAGTTGTCAGGGACAGCCCAGCCCACGCAGGTGGACAGGCCCTGGTGCAAAGGAGGTGCCTTCAGGAATGGAGGCTGGCAAGGGAGGCTCTCACTCACCCCACATCCTCCCTTTGGCCCCTGCGCTCAGTCAGGGGGGTGAAGGGGACCTGGTGTGTGACAGCATCAGCTGAGACACGCAGGCATCTCCCCTCAGCCAGGGAGCACAGGCAACACAGCCCTTGCTCAACCCTTGGCCATATTCATACTTAAGTGAGGCCAAATTTCAGAATATTGGAGTCCTACATCAGGTAGAGCACTTACAGGGCAATTGTGGTGGAGCAGCTCAGGAGAACATCATCACTGTAGCATGGAAATAATTTATTGGCATGCACAAGACAAAATGCCTCAATAAAGTTTATTTACATTCCTGTCCCTCAATTCTCCCTTCTCAGTCTCTCGATTTTTCTACTTCTGTTTTTATTGTTGTTCTGTGATATTCTGAAAAGTTCCACATCATACAGGCAGGTAATGCCAAGTAGAAAGCTGTACTTGAAAACCAAAGTATCTAACTGCAGTTCACAAGTTTCCAAAAGATGTGGATGAAATAAAATTAATGTTTTAAATGAGGGCCATAGCTAAAGACTACTCACACCCACAGTAGTCTTATTACACATCTCATTAAAAGTTGCTTCATCCAGACCATCATCAGCCATGAAGGCCTAGAAATAACATAAATGGTGAGTAAAAAACCAGACTGCACTGAAAACATAACTTCCTAAAAATAATTAAGCAAAGAAAAATTCATTATCACTGATGTAAACCCTTCAAAGCTCTGGCAGCCTGAGGTTTCCTGCTCTGCAGCATCATATCCAAGGTTCATTGCAAAGCCCTGTTTATCCAACTGCATTTCTCAGTAGTTCTACCTAATTAACAGTTTGGCAATGAAGGAGGCAATGGGGGAGCGTATATATGTAAATACACCAAAAATATGCTAGGGAACATTAAATGTGTAAAATCAAGCACTGAAAATTTAGGGAAGTGTCAGAATTAGAGTTGCTGTGCAGCCCTAATTGGGCAACCTTGTGTGCATGCACTATGATACCATCTTTAATTACCTGACCACCTACTATTTTTTCCACTGGACCCCTGCCTGCACTGACTGACATAATGAGCAGCTACTCAATGCCTTTGTTTTCTGGTTATTAGTCAATGTGTCCCCATGCCTCATTTATTGAGCATTATTCACACCCTGCTCTGAGACATTAATTTCTGCCTGGGCTGTCATTCAGTACTCACAGTAGCTCCTCCTTTCTCAAACACCATTCTAAAGAGAGACAGGAAAAGATTGTATTAGCCCTCTTCAACTAAAGAGGTCTGAGAAATTTAAGTGAAAGTTGTAATTTAAATTAATAAGAATACACTCGCTGGCGTACAGAACCTGAAGCAATTAGAATTCTTTGGTAATTTATATGTTGAAATAGTTTTCATTGACTTGAGCTATCTCTGTGCTGCATAAATCAGACCCAAGGGTCTCAAACTAAGCATTCAGAAAGTAAACACACACAATTAGTAAAAACATGGCTTGATTAGATTGGAATCACAAGGAAATTCTGTAACAGAGGCAAGAATAAAATAGAGCAGCCAGCATTAACACATGACTGTGCCAGCCTTGCCTTCCATTCCTGTAGTGTCCCAACTCCTTCACACATTTTCATTTTTTCAGCAAATGAGGCAGTAGTCCTAGCAACTTCTTTAAACATTTCCACCCAGCACCAAAAAAAGTAAAATCTGGACAATGAATGAGGTTGAAGTTATCCCACTCTGCAGAGCCATGAATACATCAAAGAATTCTGAATCAAAAGTAGACGAATTATTTTATTTGTGGCATTCCCCAGTTCCTGAACCTTGACTTTGCAACCTTACTAGTATTATGTCAACTTCATATGTAGAAAAGGATATTAAAAAAAGCCCAGAAATCTGTTCTCAGCATGAGAGTGACACCTGTGTTGTCCAGCAGGGCCAGAACCTGCCCATTCTCCACACAGATTTCAGTCAGTTGAATTAATACAGCAATAATGGCAGCAGCAGAACACCACTCTCTACTTCAGTAGCCACACTTTTTCTCCTTTGTAATTATAACGCCAAAATTATTATTGGGAAAATATTTTTCCAATTAGCTCTAGTGAAAATATTTCCCCCTGACCAACTAATATGTCATTAAGAAATAAAATATTCATATTAAAGAAGCGTCCAAAATTTTTTGTCTAACAGATAGTCATGTTCCAAAATTCATTATGTAAACTAATTAAGTGGTATTTATCAAGACTGTGTTTTAAACTGCTTTTTGTGTCTTTCACCTACCAATTTTCCATTTGGCAATACAAATTATTCCCTGGACATACAAGCCCACCATCCCAGAAGCAAGGCAAAATAAAAGTCCGGAGTTGTGTACTCAGGAGCCCTGAGCTGTGAGCTACTCCATGTCTCAGGTAAACAACAACCTCAAGGTCCCACATCTGCAAAACAGACCTGCTTTGCTATGTAAGTGTTATTGAAGGAAAGCCTCTCCAGCTCAAACTCTCCACAGGCAATGCTGTTTGTGAAGGGGAAGTATTCAGCACGGTCCATGCAGAGAATTACCACGCCTCCTCAAGAGCCCTGTCTGCTCCCTGAACATGGGGATCAGTGGAAGGAGGCCTCCCCAACCCTACAGGGACTGGGAAACAGACACGCATACCAATTCCATACCATATTCAATTCCAGGGAAGCCCAGCTGTGGAAATCTGAGGTATTGGCATGTGCTCCATCAGTCAAATTTAAAATTAATTAAAACTTCTCTTTGCAAAGTTCTCTTAACTTGCTGTGGGGATTTAGCTACCAGACAGCTCGAGACATTATGCAAGTAAATACAAAGTTCCCATAACAGCATGATGGATAATGCCTTTCTCAGGTGCTCACTTTCTGTGCACAGCAGGTGCTGAGATATTAGAATTGAAAATTCAAAATATTTAAATCTAAAACTCTATGCAAATACATGTTCTAGAGGAATGATTTCAACTGAGTATTCAAAGTACAGAGAGGCCATTGCAGTGCTGGTAAAACATAATTAGCAAGTGACATAGCATTTACTTATTAATTGTATTTCTTTTGTAGCAACGCTTACAGGAAATGCAGCAAGAAAAAAAATTATAATCAGCAAAAATCTTTTCTGATGACAGGTGTTTTCTCCTATTAGCTCTGCAAAACATATGAATCCTGAAAGAACGCTATTTCCTTTCAGTTTTTCCTAGCAGTGTGTATAAATAAAAACGTTAACTGCCAGGACATCATTTTCAGTATGCTTGTCTTACTTCAGATGTGTGTTTTCTGTTTGGAGCACAGCTGTTCATATTTCCCAACATGAGCTTCAGTGCTGTAAATATCTGCTCTATTGAGGGCTACTTTCCTAAACTGCTGCTCAGGGGCCACGTGCACAAATTGTGTTAGTGCTAATGCAAGCTGTGTGCATGCAAATCCATGCACAGCACTCAGAACAGGCACACCACGGACCTCGACCCCAACACTTCGCCACTGAACCAGAATTGCTCTATTTAAAGCTGTGACTGTGACATAAATCAGCTTTTTCAAAAGGTTTTTATTCAGCTAAAAGAACTCGTTCTGGGATAAAATTTAAATAGCTCGTGCTGCAGAACTGCATTAATGAAGCAAATTACTCCCAGCAACCTGGAAAACAAAATAATTTGGAAACTGAAGACTGTCTGGGGTTTATGGCTACATTTTTTCCACAGTAAGAACTCTGCGTTGTGTTAAGCCCAATTTCTTCACTTCTGAATCTCAAAAACAAGTCCTTTGCCTGTCAGCATAACACAGCTGGCAGCACTATTGCCTCTCCACTGGAAGGTCAGGGATTCACATCTCTGACTGAGACATGGGCTTGTGTCCAACGCTGACACTGCAGCAGAGGTTTGGGGGATTCTCTGCACAGCTCAGGCTGCCTGCATGCAGAGAGACACCAGAGCAAGGTCACTGCTGCCCATCACTGGGGACAGCCTGGGTGAAAGGTAACAGCTCCACGGCATTTTTCCCAACAGCAGGACATAAGCATGATGGCTTTAAGAAATATTTGCTTTGAACAAAGAGCTTTGGGTATCTGAGAATCTTTGGGAGGAATTGTGAAACAAAATAATAGAAATCCATGCGGCTATCCAAACCAGGCCAACGATGTTTCCCTTCTTACTCTGCAAAGCTTTCTTTGTTTAGGAGAAAGGGCAGACTGCTTCCAAGAACAGTGAGAGCACAGAGGTCAAGTACACGTGATTACATTTCATACAGATGGGGCATAACCTGTACATTTTTAGAACATTGGGTTCATGAATCTCCAGTTTTCTGATGGAAAATTTGCAACAATAATTACCAAACTAGGTATATTTCAGTCAGTCTGCTGCTTTAGGAAGAGGAGGGAAATACAAGAAGCATGAGCATGGGAAGTAAAAGCTGTTTCTGCACCTTTTTCTCTGAGCAGTCAAGTGGATTCTGTGGCTGGTGACAAAAGTGGTGGCTGGTGGCCATGTACCCACCCTGTGTCCCAGCTTTGTGTGACTACGGGGACAGAACCTGATGAACAGACATGGGTATTTCTTCATCTCTTACAGGATCAATCTATATTGTAAGATCAAGAGCAGAAAGAAAGAATGGCACAACTCCTGATGAATGCAAGGCTGCTGCTCTGAAGGCAGTGAGATATCTCATCTTTGAGTAAGAGCTAGAACAATACAGAGATAACCTAAGAGTGTCAAGGGAGCAGGGCTCCTGTGCCTGGGAACCTGGGCAGTCCCTGAAATCTCCCTCTGTGATCAAGGGCTTCATCTATTGCTCCTGGACTACAAACAAGTAAGGAGATCTCTCTTCTTTGTTTTGTTTTTAAATCGGACACTGTCTGAAACAAAGATGAGCCTAGAAAGCAAACTTTGGGTACAACAAGAGATTTGATTTAAAAAAACCAAAATAACCAAAAAAAAACCCCCAAAAAAGGCATCTGAATTTATTTGAAGGCCAGAAATTATAAAACATGTTTTTCTTTCTAAGAAAGCCTTCACAAGGAAACTGAGAGGTCTGGCATCATTTCAGGTATTAATAAAATAGAGCTCTTCATTGTGTTAACTTGAGAAATCCTAGGGAAGTCTCAAGAAAGGAAATATGTTGCTTTTTTCATTCATGTGACAGGAGAAATAAAAATAAAAGAATATCAGATAAAAACCAAATTGGACTAAAGTTGTCTTTGACCACAACTGGAAATGAGAAGGAAAATGTAATACATACATAATAGATAGTGGAATAAAATTAAGCACACAAATAAAATTGCTGCTTCTATAAAAATAAAAAATACGCATATACTTAATATCCATCATGGGAAAAATTCCAGTGAAGTTACAATTAGATTTTGAGGGTAATTTCAGCAGCAACCTATTTCATTTCTATAACACTATAATGATTTCATCAGTAACAAATTCTCTAGGTAGTATCACACTGGAAAGTTTAAGGATGGCACCATTAAATAGCATCCAAAATTGTTACAATCAACTACATATTACACAAAAGGGTGCATTTCCAGATGACTGTTAAATGTACCAATTTACCAGATTAGCATTTTGCTGAAAGAAACACTCAGAGCCTTCAAGAACCTATTACCTATGGACCAAAGCTCATGTCAAGTCCATTTTCTGCAGCAAAAATAAACTCAGCATCCTTTCACAATAGAACCTATAGTACAGCTGAAAATATTACAGATTACCATGTACTGTTCTGTTATGGAGGGGCAAAACATGGGGCTTTAAATGCCTCTGAGCACAGGGCTGGGCAGGCTGATATGCTGAATTTATGCAGATGTTTCCTCACCTTGTTCAGGCTCCCTTGCTCTTACAGCCATTGCATGGAGCTGTGAGCTGTGCGTTGCAAAGGCTGACAGGGTTTGGGCTGTGAACCTACCCAAACAGGCGCCTATTTAACAGGAAAGGAATCTTGCAGACACACTCACAGGTTCCACAAAGCATGAAAACCTCAGGTTTCACTTCAATGGTACTGGGAGCAAACCTAACCATGCAATCAAGAAACACCCTTCCCCTCCCAAATCACCACAATCATTAAATAATAGACACTGCCTCTGTGCTGAGCACTTTTAAAAATGATGCTACTTCAAATACAAAACAGTATAAGAACTCTTGGACATCCTTAGGTAGATAAATATTTCACTGCATCGAGAAATAACTAATGGTTGTATAGAGAGATAGATACTCATATTGGAAAGAAGCAAAAAAAAATAAACTACATTCATGAATCCTCTAGCAATTTAAAAATTCAAACAGATTTTAAGATGTATTATGCAATAATATCTACTCACACATCTAACACAGAAATGCCTCTTAGTGATATGTAGTTGCTAAAATTATATTTATGTTTATAAAGATCTTGCCAGACAAACTAGATTTTTCAAAGAAAAATTACATGCTTAGTGAGTGAAGGGAAATTACTAGAGGCATTCTTCCATTTACTAAAGACTGATAAAAAGACAGATTTTCAGGAATTCAGAATACAGCTTCCTAGATAATTGAACAATTAATCTGAATGTACAAGAAATACAAATGTATATACAAATCAAGTGTTCTGAACATAAAATGAAACTCTAATTTCTTAACAGATCCATCCTGTTATTCCATTATGAAAACTGTTCCTTTAATGAAAAAGGGCATTTAAACTGCAAGAACACTACTACAGACTGAATGGGAAAAATTTTGGCCAAAAATCCTTTTTGAAGAATAACTTAAACCACTATAAGATTTCTGATATAGACTGAAACAAACTAAGGAGAAAAACCCCAACAAACCACAAACCAACCAACAAAAAAATCACTTTGCCTTTCAGTGCTATACCTTTTTTTAATTGGCCTCATACAACACCATATTTGTGATCTATTCCTTGCTAAATCTGTTTTATTTTTACAATCTTCAGGAGAAAGATTTGTATTTGTGCACTTTGATTGTATTTGCAGAAACAGTGCACAAGCATGAGGGAAGTCACATGGTGGGCATCACCTTGGAAAAAAATGAAGAGCTTAATCTCATGGAAAAAGATCCAAGACATGTTAGGAAAAATAAATCCAAGGTAATTTGATATCTAGAAACAGAGGGACCATGTTATATCATCTCCTGCCTTCCATTACAGCTCAATCCCATAGTGAGTTGTAGGAAACTGAACACCAGGAAGTGAGGGAAAAGTGGGCTTTTTCCATGGATGAGTTAGGAAATATAAAGGAGCATTTCGCTTGATAACATGGTGATAAAAGTGAAACTGCATGTGTCCATACACACTGAAAGAAAAAAAGAGAATAAGAACTAGAAACATCTAAGATCTTTCAAAAAACCAGGAAATAAAGAAATACAGACAGTGGTAATATTTGCCATATCTCAGTCTCAGAAAATACTCAAGTGGTACCATGTGATCTTCTAAGGGATGTGGGTAAATGCCCAAGAATTGCAATCATAGCAGCAGGCAGGTTAAAACTGAGATAACATGGAATGTGGGTCAGTCACGTACTAGCAGGATGATGAGTGGCCAGTTGGCTTCTTTCAGCTCTAGATTTTATTTTTTGTATATGAAACTATTTAGCACACACTGAAACGAGCAGAAACTGTATGCATTATTCATGCTATTTGTGGCAGCCAAGCATTGTAGTTTCAGTGAACAGGTCTGGAAGTAATACCAGAGGAAATAGAGACCTTAGAGGAAGACACTAATCTCAGAAAACTCAGAGTGTCACTGTAATTTTTTTTAAGAGTTCTGTTATGGTAATAGTTATGTTTGCAGAAAATTATTTCTGCACTATTCAGATAAACAGCCTCACAGAGGGCCATTTCTTCCCCAGGAAATGAAGAGTGGATAACACTCAGAAGAATGGGAGCAAGCCATTTAAGAGCAAGTGGAGGGAGCTGGTTCCTATGTTATTATCAACAGCCTATACATAACAAATGATCAAACGATTTAGATTTTACAGCAGAACTTACCTTGCACTGCAGCCAGCAGAGGTGGCAACTAATTTCAAACAGGAAACAATATCACCTCTGTCTATTGCTTGAAAATGACTTCTCATCTACAATTATCTGTCAGTTTTACCTTTTCATTTTCAGCTATCATCAGCCCCCATACCTACAGAAGTCCTTTCTCCTTGATGCTTATACTCAGCTCCAAAATAATTTATTAGGAGTTACACGTGCTTATCAAAGACAGACAGGATTCATGCAGAAATTAATGGCAGCCTATGGAAGTTGCTATATATCATTATATAATACATGCCAGCACTGCTGTCACAGTATGTGGATTGCCTCATCCTTTGTCAATCAGAATGAAGCATTAGTGCAGTGCAAAGATTATTTTTGTTGTTGTTCTGACAATAAAGTTCTGACTGTAATTCAATGGTAATAAGGGATAATCTCTCTGGGATAGTAGATTCACAATCATTTTATGACAGTCAATATGACTATAACATTTCAATTTTTGAACACGACCACAAGTAACTTCATCAAAAAATGTTACTTGCTCTTCATAAACATTGATTCTTTACAAATATGATGATCCTGAAGCAGTCAAGAATACTGTGGACTACATCAGCAGCAGGACAGAAAATGAGGCAAGCTCGTAACAGTTCCAGGTTGTTCCTCTGCACATTCCCTTCTGAGTAAAAGATCAACACTAATCATCATTATTTGCATTACAATAATGTCATCAGCTCCACCCCCTGTCACTGATATACTGATGGTGAGTAAGAGCTAGAGGCATTCTGCACCAAGGGCCAGCTGGAGCAGAAATGAACAGGACAGCTCCAGAGCAACCTCACCAGCATGGAGGATCCCAAAGGATGATCCCCACTACCTCCAAGGCACTCCTGTGGGACTTTCTGAAGGTCTGCCACAGAGACAATTAATGAAGAAGCACCATCTGCTATGTGTCTGAGAAAATTGCATTTTTCTGGCTTCTTACTGGAGAGCTGGTTCAGCCTTGGAAACACTAAAAGGGCTGCACTCAGCCTTTGGGAAACACTGATGTGGCTTCAAATAAACTCTTTTTGGGCTCACTCCATTTGAAAAAGAAGTCATTCTAGTAAGGACATCAGAAGAAAACTTAAAACGAACTCGGACTTGAGACACAACTTTGCCACAGGTTCTTCTGCTTTGAAACCTATTTCCAGATGCTCTTCCAAAGGCTGCTACCAGAAGACTGGATCTATATATTCATCATGAGGCCACACCTTGATTCCATCAGGAATCAAACCTTGAGCAGAATGCAGCAATAGGTGGCTTAAGAGCAGCCTCTTATCTCCTAAATCTCCAATCTATGCCTTCAAAGCATAAATAGTAATATATTTTGGAGGAAGAGGAAATCTGATGATCTAGTGAAATAAATTCTTGGCAGTAAAGGGCAAGCCAAACTGGAGGGGAAGCTGAAGAAAAATCAGCAGTTTTGGACAACATGAACTGGCTCTAAAAAGGAAGAGCTAATAGGAAATAGGATTGACATTACAAATCTTTTACATGTTAGGAATAAGATGACACAAGAAACTGTATTGTAAGCTGGAAAATGTTGATAAATCAATAAAATTAATTACACACAAAACACCTGAGAACAAAACTGACATTCATTGATCAATTCCATAAGACACTGTATGTCATCAAATATAGGGTTATTGTTTTTACCGAAAGGCCAGACTTTATCCTTCACCTTGGTATTTATTTTCTGTTGTAGGATATTTGCCAGTGCTGATCTAAGCTTTCAGTGTACTGCCCTGGAACTACTCTGGAGTCAGTCCTGAGCATGCAGTCAGCCATTTCATAGGAGCCTGAAGACATCTGTGTAAAAGCTTAGAGATACACTTTTTCAACTTGATGCACTCCAGAAATTATATTTTTCTCTTTACAAATGTGAATCCTAGGTACCAGCACTGAAAGAGGCAGAAAGGAGGGGGGGTGAACTAGAACCTGAACTAGAACCAGGGAAATCAACCCAAACCAACTTGCACTTTGGCTGGTGTAATAATAATGCGAGACCCTCGAGTGCTCTTTTCAGTCTCTAACTGAAACAAAGCAGGTTCCATCCCCTGGAGAAATATTGATCTAAGACTGGTAGCATTTTCATCAATTTTAAATCCAAAACTCTGGGTCCTAACTACAAGAAACTGTTAAAGACAAATTCAAGAAGTGCTACTTCAAAAAATGATGTTATTAGTTGCAGAAAAGAGGACTTGCCTGGTATGAAAAGGTAAAGGCAGTAATATGCATCCCTGGGGCTAGGGATTAAAAAGGAGGATGAATTGTTGTTATTAAGAGGACAATCCCAAAATCACTCTAGTAATTTCTCTGCTCATTTGGGGATTTTCATTTAACATGGTATTTATTCATCTAATGGGCCAACTGCTTTTCTAAGTGAGAGATTACTGTAATCTCTGACTAGCTCAATATAGAAAATATATCAATTAGAGAGAAAGAAAAATAGAGATGGAAGAAAGAAATATTGCAAGTAACAAAGAACTTCATTTTTCTCCCTCCCACCTCTCCCCAGATCAAACTGGTCTTCATTTTAGAGTGCAGCTGCACGGACACCATTTGCAATGAACTTTCCAACATTGGTAGGAATATAATTTATTGGTTTGGAGGTAGTTACAAAATTATTTGTGATGAGTACACAAAATTTACAGCTAAACCCACAGAAAGTGCAGCTCCTTGTAACAGACACTGTAAGTCTATTAAGCAGAGCTCTAAGATGCACACGCTGCCAGCATAGTAATGCCATTAATGGGCATAAGATTTTTGATACAGCATTGATACAGGTCTCTTACAGACCAAATAACACATATTTGGTAGTACAGACTAAGGTATTCAGCCAGACAAGAGCAACTAGCCCAAGAAAAGCAATTATTGCTGGTACAATTTGCATCTGCTCCAAGAGGGTCTCTGAGCTCATTTCTCTCTATGCAGCACTTACACCACTCCACCTGTTCCATCCTGGTTTGAGAGCAGACAGCACAGATTAACAGCTCAAATATGCATTTAAGGTTCACATTTTAATCTAACAGAAAGCCTAAGAGAAAAGGCTCATGTGAATGAAACTTTCCACCCACTCAGAGAACAACACAAAAGACAGAACTCTGTGCTCAATCCGCAGAGCCTCCCAGCAGAACCCGGAGCTGCCAAACGCAGGCTGTGACAGATGGCCATGGGAGCAAACTTGGAAAGCAAAGGCTTTCAAGGAAGATGGCTGAGGCTTTAAAGCTAACTAGCAATTGGCATGGCTGTCAGTGTAGGGAGTGTGCCTCCTGAGCTTTCTGGCTGCTGTGTTTACATGTGCACCCACAGGCGTCTGCGCACAGCTCCCGGCACCGAGGTATTAATAGCTGTGGGTCAGCCCCGTGCTGAGCATCTCTGCCAGAAGAGCTGTGCTGGGCAGCAGCTCAAAGAGTTGAGCTCACTGATTGCCACAGCCAGCAGGAAGCCCTTGTGTAAGAACGATTGTAAGAGCAGAATTCCATTTTTAGTGGCTCTCTTTACTCTATGGTGTATTTTATATACCAGTACAAAGCGTACCTCAGCTGCCATCACCAAATCCACAACTGTGACACTGTGCTGCAACAGACACCTTGAATCTCTGTGAGAAATGGACTCCGAGTATACACTCAGGAGGGTGACACTGGGTTTCTTTTGATGAAGGCATCCTCATTTTTAAACAGCAGTAGTGGGAGGATATTCAGGGGGGAAATGAGAGGGCACTGCTCTCCCAGCTGATGAACTGGAACACCAAGGAGACACCTCACCTGCCACCAATGGCAGCTCATCCTGCATTTGGCAACTATTACTGACAAAAGCTGAAATAATGTCATGGTAACAGAAGTCCTCATACAAAGTAAAATCAGTAAGTTCTTCTTCATTCCCTTCATTTCTCATCTTTCCTATTTTCCCCAGAGGTTTGGTCTCACTCAATGATACATTACACCAAACCTCTCTGCTCTTTTCTTTACCAGTCCAAAGAATACTCCATTCACTTTTCTGGTCCACCTGCCATTTAAACTAAAACAAAACATTGCTGACAGAAATTTGCCCATCAAACTAGCTAACTGCAAAAGCCAGCTTTTCTTCTAAAAAGATTTTTCAGAATTTTTGCCAGATGATCCCAAATCAATTTTCTAGGTGTCGTGTCTCTCTTTTGGGGAGACATTGTTCACACTTTCCACATGGAGAACACAACTGGCGTCTTCTCAACACGCAGACTAACATTAGCTACCCCTCAGCAGCAGTAGAAAAAAATCCTCCAGAAGGTGGAAGAAATCTCTGAAAATAACACATAACCAAGGTGGATGGCAAATCTTTGATACCAGTGACCTTCTGCAATATAACCTATAAGCTCCATTCAGCAGATCAGCCCAGCCCATGACTGCATCACAGACATTTATTTCTACCAGCCCAGGTTCTTTAGGGATTGACTTTTGAAGGCACAGCTCACTGGCTGATAGTAATCTCTTCTCAAGTCCCTTAGCTGTTTTTTTTTTTAAGCAGAGCTGCCACACAGGCAGCACTGCTTGACTCATCACACTGAGGCTCTGTGTGGAGCAGATTTAATTCCTCTATATAGAATACTTGATATATTTATCCTGGCACTTGACTTTTTCCTCATGAGACACCATCAGAGTCGTGGCAGCTTTAGAAACCTAAGCTTATTCCATATATACAGAAGGAGAATGGCTGAGCTGGCAGGATTTGCTCCACTGAGGACACACATTATCTGTGCTCCCCTCTCTCCTGTAGGTTCATAGCAGCCTGAGTGGTTTCAAGCGGACCTTGCCGCTTATTTGGATAATTCACTCCTCTTCCAGGCCAAAAGAGGGTTGGAAAGAGGAAGAGGGCAGTGAGGATTCTGGTGAGGTCTATTTGTTTAGTGAGATTTATTTCTATAATAGATGTGGTCCTGGAGTTGCTCATTTGGTGGTTAAAGTCCTTGGCAGGAATTTTATTTCTGAGTGTGTGCCTGTGGCTCCCAGAGCCAGGAATGGGAGCTCTGGTACAGCTGGGAAGCACAACAGGGGTGGGGGATCAGGAACCACCAATCCTCCATATGAATGTCTCTCAGTTTAACAGGTAGATTTGAAATACAAATATAAGTGAAGTGTTACATCACATTACATGTGATTGTCATGTAATCCTTCTAATACTAATCCTTCTGCAATACTTCCAAAGAAAATTGCTCCTGAAAATTTATAAAATGGAAGCAGAAATATTTCCAGATGATACGGCATGTTTAGTTGTACTTTCATTACTGTTATTATTATTACATTATTTCTGAGGCTGAAATAATGAGTAACTGTGCAACTGTGATAAAAGAATGTGTCTTAGAAGGGATATAAATGATAAATTACTATGAAACAAATGACCTTTTACTACCAAAATATCCTGTGAATTCTTAAGTTGTAACATAGAACAAGATCCCAAAGGAAAAGACAGGATAGAAGTCATCCATGTGTCAGAAATTAAATACTAAAGTAACTTTCTGGCACAGGGAGTTTTGGCTGATGCAGCTTTTAAGCCTCTCTAGGACACAGTTTTTCCAAGAAAAGCATGAAACAAGCATCTCTGGAGTCAGCTGAACACACCATTCAAGTTCACAGTCTGGTACCTTCTCTTCTGAGATGAAACCCAAAGCTGTTCTCCAACAGCACTCCAATATTCTCCACTGACATTTCATAGTGTCATTTTCCTCCATTACTAACAGAGGCAAAACAAACCTTCCCAGGTTGGTTGCTAGCTTTACATTTTTATATTATTTCTTACAAAATTTCAGTCTTTTTGAAAAATGTTTCTCACTTCCCATATCAGGAGAGGAACTAATATTAAAACATCACTCCCATTCTTTGCTTTCCTTATGACTTTTTAGTTTTTCAAGTTTTGTAAGAAAGGTGGTGTCTCATGGTTGGTGTGGGTCTATCTAATGATTAATTATGACATATTGACAGCTATGGTTTTGCTATTGTTGAAATTGTATGTGCCTTATCTTACAGCCAGAGACCACATCACAGCCCATATTTCTGCAGGTTATGTTAATTTTTCTCTACATTTCAGGTAATTTTTAAGTGCACTTAATTTATTGTGTTTTGAAAAGAATAATAAAAAGGACAACGCAAAGGTCTGTAGGCTCCTGTTAATATTCATATCTGCGGTATTTCATTTGTGGAAACCTGCATTAATTTAAGCCAAGTTCTACTACAGATCTTCTGGCAAAAAGGGAAAATAAAAAAGGAAGCAGATTTAGGCACTCCAGTCCCACATGTTCATAGCTGTGTGTGCCTCAAGTGGTGAGCAATTAATGCTTGTATCCAGGCCTGTTCAGTTTAGGGACAAAATGGGATGGCATAATATGATCCAAATGTATTTCTTCAATATCAATACAGTACTGATGAGTTTTGCAGTTATGACAGGATTTTTAAGAAGTCCTAAGTGCTGCAATGCACATTCCTTTTATCTAGTGCTCATCACTATAATGCAGGATCCTTCAGTGCTCACGACACAAAGGCTCTTTGCTCCCTCACAATTCATTTCAGAGGAAGCCATTAGATCTCACAGCTGCAGTTTAATGTAGGGATTTTAGGTCATCTCAGAACTTACCCTTTTCCAAGAACAGTTTTAATCATTGTTCAGTACCTGAATATACTTTTATAATTATGCTTCAAGTGTTATTGCAGCTATATTTCAGGTTTTACGTACGTAGGAAAATGCTATATTATTTTAATACTGACGGTAGAGTAAAAACCTATTCAATATTCACCTTTCAGGAAGCACAATCAAATATCCAAGAACACTATTAGACTTGCCTAGCATAAAGTTTCAAACTGCTAATGGATTTTAAATTGATGTCATAATGCTGCAATTTAAATACATGATGTTCATTAATTTTGCCAGAACTCTTTGTAGAGTAGGAGTGGCATGAAAGAAGGAGGAAGGTTATATTTTCTCTACCTGCTTCTTTTTATCTGCTTCCCCATTTCTGATATACAAAAAGAGTCATTACATCAGCTTGATGTGGGTGGGGGGAAGTTTATTCCAGTAGGTTTCAATTGGGTAACCACCGTGGAGTTGTATCACATTAATATTTTCTATGAAAAAAAAAATCACCAGGAATAGAATAAAAATAACTACCACATGATAGGCATGATATTTCCTAAAGACAGATTTCATGTGACCCCTCACCAAAAATCCATAGGCACAAAGTGGAGGAAATAAGGGAAAGAAAGGTCACCTTGTTCATACACCTCCTTCTCACTGAAAGGTCAAAATTCATGTATTGAGTGAGACAGCAATATTGCAAAACAGCAGCAGAGCTTCCCATAAATCTCAAGGAGTCATCTTGGATGTGGATATTGAAAAGGGAAGAGAGATCTCATCATGGAAGGCTACTACAAGATCTTCTCCTCCTGAGGGCAGTGAGGGTGGGCTCTGGATAGAGATTTTCCAGGTGAAGAATCCCCTATTTCAGGAATATCTCCAAAGTGAAACTAAAATGTGTCTAGACATAGTGGCCCAGTATATACAACACTTCACATCTATTTGTATTTCAAATCTAATATATTTACTGTACATAAAGACAGTTTTCCCAAAGCTGTTGCTATGGCTACAAATCAAGGAAACCATAGCAACAACCCTGTATTATGTACAGCCTTAATTGTGGATTAAGTTATGTCTCTCTTTGCATTTTATATTAAATATTGCAATACATCTAGTTTTAATCTTTTTTTCAGACTTTTTAATAATAAAAATCCCACAGTTCTACAGTGTCAAGTCAAATACACAACACCCTTGAAAAATGTCTTTACAGCATTCCTCTGATCATACCTAATAACAGCCACATCATTGTTTTTTACTTGAGATAAACACTAATATTCACATCATCATATTTCCTGATCTTTTTTAATACAAATTATTAAACACCACCATTTTAATCATGTAATTGCTTTTCCATCATCTCATAAGATTTTTCAAGTCTCATCTCACTCAGTCCTACCCCCCCAAAAAACAAGCTCCTCCTAACTTAAACTTTTATTGCTATGGAAAAGATTGGGGAGTTGGGCCTTTTTTAGTTTGATTTTCTTTTTTCTTCAGAAAGTAAGTATGCAATAGAGAGACAGGAAAAGCAGAGAAGTAGCTCATTCTAGATTTTCTAGCTTCCTGTCACTTTAGATGACTGATTGGGTTGGTGGCAAATGATCCTAATTCCTCTAGTTTGTTGACGTTGCACTTTTAAGTTACACTAAGGAGTTGGCATGCAGCCAGACCCTGGAGTGCAGCCTGAGAGGAACAGGTAAAGGAGAACAGAGAACAAATGTGAAGAAAAGAAGAAGGATGTTAGAAGTGGCTGAGGAACAGGAGGGAGTGCTATCAGACAGCAGGAGACACCAGCGGGTGACAGAATTCAAAGGACACTCTAGGAGTATGTGAGCACATTCAACAAAGAATTCATTCAAAGAATTCTGCAAAAAGATTCCTTCAATAGAAGAGAAGAAGCCAAAATTCACATCTCTGAAAGCCTTCCCTCCTATCTTCCCTTCCATCACTTTATTTTCTGATAATTCATTGTGGTGCTGTTTCCTCACATCATTTGGTCCCTGACGAGACACCAGGTGTCCCATTTTGCAAAAAAACCTGGCCACATCTGTTTGGGGCATTAGTCTGTCTCATAGAGTAAACTTTTCTGCTTATTTTACATACCACAGCAGCACAAAAAAAAAAAAAAGAAAATATCTAAATTTTATGAAATTAGCAAAAATTCAATGTATTTGACACAATAAAGAAACTAATAATTGAGATTTTTCTGGCTTTATTAATAGTATTATAGTATACAAATGCTTATTTGACAAAATATGTGTTCTAAAGACCATAGTCTGAGAAAGCTGTGAGTGTGAGTTAGGAACATGAGCTATGTGAAAGTTTTTCAAAAATTCCCTCGCACAGGGAATAATTAAGTCAAGAGTGCATTTACAATAAGCAAACCATGTTCAGGTTCTCCATTATCATTTTAATTAGCAAATATTAATGCAATCTGCAAATACAACAGGGAAAACAACTAAAATTACTAAGTTTAAGGAGTCCTTCATGATCCAAGCCAAATTGAGACAAATGTGTTACAAATTGATACCGGTCACCAGCTTTCAGGACATTCATTTCCATTTACTGTTAGAACTTCCAAGCGTGCTATCAAATTTAGGAATGAATTAAGGCCCTCACAAACTACTTCTAACCTCTGATGAAGTCAATGGTGAATAAAAATGGATTAGCACACTCCTCCCCAGTTATCAGTTCAGACTGATAGTGATCCAGTGACCATGGCAGCTCTGCCTCATTCAGATTCCATGCCTGCCACTTTGGCAGCAACCCAGGGACAAGGAGAACACTGTGCCCTCCCATTCCTGAGGGAGGAAGATGCTGGGTGAAGCCTTAACCCCTCTGAGCTCACCAGCACCTCCCATTCCTGCCACTGGGATACCATTCACATCTGAATAGTTCTCCTTTCACCTGCTTCGCCCTTTTCTGTTTTATAGATAATGGCCTCCAAAATAGTGCTGCATCTTACAGGAGCAATACAGTATATGCAACACTTTGTATTAAAAGCTACATATTATTGACATACATATTGATTAAAAGCTACATATGTTTAAAAGGAGCTTCCTCCTAAAAACTGCATCTCTCTCATTCTGAGTTCCACATTTAACCCACTAAAGGTAGGATAATAACTAACTAGTCCAACACACTTACAGGCCTAAATATAATGAAGTGGTAAAGTATTTTCGTTCTCTATAAAGCTGTTATGTGAATGAATTTCACTCATTAATAACTGTAATTTTATACGAAAAAAACCCCTAGCAGTTAATGGAAGTCTGATAGCATTTCTCATGACTGACAGTACCAGAACTGATCACAAATTATAGAAAGAGCTCAATTTTTATGTTGCCTTATTTTAAAAGATTCCATTTTACAAATATTGCAAAGAGAGTGGAAAAGTCTGAAGAAAATGCACCACCACCACCAAAACCCAAAAATGGCGCTAGAAATTTCGACAACTAAGACGCTTTAAAGCACAGGTCCCTGTAAAACCTAATTTCATCAGACAAGTGTTTTTATCACACAGCAAGTATTTTGCAAAGCAGATACACATCAGTGAGTTTTAAAGTACAGAATGCAAATACATACCTAGTTTTGAAATAGCTATCAAGTATTAATGCAATACTTCCAGAAAAATCCAGCTAACCTCTAGCTTTATATATTCACTTGACTCACATATTCTCATTTCACATATCACTCCCTTTTCCTCTTTCATGCCCATACAAACAAAAATGAGCTATTTCTTCTTTGGGAAGCCTAGGCAAAATGAAACATTTTTAGGACCTTATTACAACAAACACAAGAAAATTCCCTTTTGCATTAGAGGGATTGAAGGATTGAAATTAATCTGAAAGATTTTCTTGTTTGTATAAACAAGGTTTCACTCAATAAAGGGTGATATTGAGGTCACTTCACTGCTCTCCCCAGACATGACAGAAATTTTAAAAATTTCAAAGGTTATTTAAAGTGGTAGGAGACTTCTAAAATAGCCACTTTGTTCAGAAACACCCTTGTTCAGTTTTTACACTGGGCAGGTTGTAAAAAAGCATTGGATGGGATCGAAGAAAAAGAAATCTACTGGTCCATTTGGTCAGGCTGTTAGAACCAGGTCTTACCTCTTGTGTTTTTACATTTATGTATCCATAATGAGTTTTCAGAGGCTGCCTTTGGCCATTAGAAAATGGGATCCACTTGACTCTGGTTTGTCCAAAGCAGTTTAGGATCAAAGGGAAAGTTACTTCATTTGTGAGACGAACGATGATCAGACAGAGGAATGCTGCAATGAAACTCACGGCAACAATGGACTTTCTCTGTAATGAAAAGAAGAAAGGAAATAAATTATTAAAATTGAGAGTCAGTTTTAATAAAAAAATACATATCTTCAATTGGAGGATGAAGGAAAAACACTTGAGAAAGCTTTACGTGAAATTATTCCTCTGGTAGTCACCTTGCTGCAGGAGCACAAGGAGACAGGTGACTGGATTGTTTTATTTCAATAAATTTGCATTTCAGAGGTTTGCAGAGTTTCTTTTAAAACTGGTTGCAAATGAGTCAGTTTTGCTCAGAAAAAAAAAAGGCTTTTTTAAGGTTCAAAAAACATCTATCAACTTTAAATTTTATTCGCATTTGGAATAAAGATTTTATGTAAACATCCCCACCAAAGTCTTCACTCAAAATCATCCATCTTCCAGGGATGACAACACACAAAAGGAAAATGCCATCTGCAGTGACACCACACAAAATTTAATGGAAAGATTACCATCCCCACAGATCATTCCATACAACAGAATTCACACTATAACTTTAAATAATTTAGAATAAATTGTTGGTGAAGTTAGCACCACATTCTGCCTTATTCCAGGTTCATGAATTTACCAAGTAAGGTTATTATTTTGGATAAGAGGATCTCCATTGTTAATAATTCAACCAATCTGAAGCCTGTAATTAGTCCTCCCCTTTCATCTCCAGCCCATGCAGTCAGCTGGACTGGAGAATGTAATCCCAGAAAGATCACAGCTTTTCCCCTGGATAACTCCCCAGTCTGCAGGTGAAACACCTGTGAGAAAGTAGGATGCTCTCCTTATTTTTAGCTATTTTTTTAATACTGCAGTCAATTACTTCTAGACAAATTACTTAAGGACAATCATGTCAGTTGGCATGTGTAAAGATTCTAGATATGATACTCAATTGAAAAGATTATTTTCACATTTCCCCTGTGGGAATGAAACAATTATCATTTACATGTGTTTTTACTGTACTTTAATTGCATTCTAGGTTTACCTAATTTGCCACAGTTTAATTACTCTACTGAAGGTAACTCTATCATTGTAAACAGTAACATTTACAGAAAATACAGGGGGGGAAAAAACCATTCGCCTAAGGGCGTATGCATAAGTGTATAATAACACTTAATGCTGGATGACAGAATCTGATCATCCCAATTCCCATCTACCAGCTAATTCCCAACTAACCAGCACAGAACACATTTAATATCACTTATTTTACATGATGGCAATAAGATCACACATGGTGCCATGGTAAAGGCAAGCTCTCCTTGCAACCAGATACGATTAATCTGTCCTTGCACAACAGTGAGAATCACAATGAGCCCACAGCAAATGGGAAGGGATGTTATGATATTCCCACAAAAAGAGTTAACAAAATAATCCATTGCAGGGTCAATTGCCTGGCTCTGTGTTCTGATGTACTGGGAGGTTACAGTTTTTAAGATAAAAGCAATGAGAGACTGGGCTGGAACACTTGGGTGAAGGAGGTCACTGTGAGGAGAAAAGGAAGAGGAGGATGAAGAAGTATTGTGGCAGTGTGATTCAGTGAGGAACCTCAGCCAGCTAATGGCTGTGCAATGTAAAATTAAACCCAGCAAATCTTCAGAGGGCAGCGCAGCAGCCACAACCCAATCACAGCTCTCAGAATTCATGGAAGCCACTGCACTTTTCATCATCTGCATTATAACAGATTTACATTAAATTGCAATAAAATGGCTGGGGAGCACTTCTGTGTCACTTCTCTTTGTAGCAGATGGAGTCAGAAACATTTAGCTATATATCAGAGCCTTGTAAGTGCTAAAAGCAGCCAAGATGTGCGGTGCAAGTGATAATCATAAAGCAATGAGAAGGAGCATGGATTAGTCATATTATTTATTGCAAATCAGAATTAAAATATTGCAAATATTTAAAGGGGAATCTAGAGTCTCATTCCACTACATGAGCATGTTTCAATCAAAACATCCACAGCAGGAAGCAAGATTGCTTGTATGATGCTACTACACCATTTCCACATACCCTATCTTCCTGGTTTATTGAATATCACTTTTTACTTCCTTTATTTTGTGCAAATCTGTTTTGAACTTGAAAATAGTGCAATCAGCTTTATGTGCTTCTCACAGAGAGTTGTTCTAAACAGCCCTTTCCCTGAGAAACATTCAATTGTGTAGCTAAATTTCTTGGCCTTCACTGCGAACCCATCTGATTTTTGTATTTCTTTTCTTTAAATGCACTGTATTACCAGATGAAAGAAAAAATATGGCCTTTTGGTTTTTTATGTAAGAAAATATTGTTTGAAAATGAAAACAGCAAAGATTTTTCTCTGTATGTTACTTAGCCATAAAGAATTTGCACTAACAAGAACATTCAAATGAGAGAAAGGAATTTTTACAGCAAACAGAAGTAAGGCATCTGTTGAAATTGTTTTGGAAAAAAAAAATCTAGCCATATGCAAACCCAATGTTTACTTATCAACTTGTACAAAGGATGTTGGTATTAAGTATTCAGTTCCCCTGCAATTTTTGTTGAAGGCACGAGATCCAACAAAAGGCATTCTCTGTGGGAAAGACTACTGCAAACTGGCATTTCAGTGGCTCCATAATTTTCACTGTAAAAATACTGAAAAACACCAAAGCACATACTTTTTATAGTTTCAGCCTTCTAAAAGCACCAAGTAAAGAAGTCTGATCAGTGGCCACAAGTATTCTACAGGGCCTATTCCCTTAAGTCCCTATGTTCCTTACCTGCCCATTAAAAGAAAAAAACAACACAACCAAACCTAGGTGCTATTGTCATTAACTGCTTCTTGTAAAATCTCCTTTCCTGCAGGCAAATGGATTTTGTTACTGGTCCTCTGATAAAATTTAGCACTTGAGAATCCAGAAATTCTACATGTCATTGGGATATGACAGAGAAGTCTGAAGCTACACACAGGGATGAATATCAAATTGTAATTTGTCTCAAAATTTGTCTGCATCAACATTTTAAATACTCACATATCCTACCATTTGGGAGAGCTTAACCAACACTAATTAGTAAGTCAGCAGAGAAACAAATCTTATTCCTTCTCAATTTTCAGTTCTCATGAATGCAAATTGTCCCTTAACAAAAGAAATGTTTCTCTAACATGGACATATCCTGTGCATAAATCTCAATCAATCCTTTTTTTTTTTTTTAAGCTAATCTAATGTAGACATTTTGATACTGACAGCATTTACATAAGAAATGTATATCCAGTTATAAACATCTTTTAAATGTTTCCCATTTTTTCACATACTCAGTGAGGGGTACACAGTAAGACATATGTTAGAGAGTTTCTTACCTGGATAACCTGCATGGTATATTAGCTATTGTTACATTTTATTTCAGTCACTATAGTACCTGACTAGCCTAGATGGCAGTGGCAAGAACAAAATTACCTTTCTCATGAATACAGGGTCCTCTAGCCGAAGAGGGAAGGAGTTTACCTTTAGTTAATGAGATTAAGTCTGCCTACAGTCTCATTCCCAGTTTAAAAAAGAAAATAAAGAAAAGTGGTAGAAGAGGAAAAAGCTGAGATCAGAGTACCCAGACTGCAATACCTGAGACCCCACTGGGCCAAAAGCTCTCACTAGGACTAAACAGTTTCTTCTAATTCTTTTTATTCAATCCCCACAACAGCCCCATCCCACTTTTGGTGTCAGTTATTTCTCAGGCACCGAGCTCATTCTGTCTAGCATGTATATCAAAATCAATAACTAGCAGGCATGAATCACATTCAGTTTATATCTAGGTTGTTAAAGTAAGAATTGAAATAAAACCAGGGTGTCATACTACTCTGCTGGATAGAATTTAATTAAAAACTTCATGGGAATAAAACAGTAACTACTTTCAGGGGTATAAATATTTGGCAACATAGTCCCTAGCACTATTTATACGCTTCATATCATCGAGTTTTGGCTAATTACCAGTGCCAGGGTGATTCATTAGTTTCAGTTTGGCAGGAACTTGACAGTCTGAACAAGTTTTAGTCATTTTTCTTTCATAATCTGTTAAGAAGTGAGATGACAAGAATAATTTTTTTATAGTTCAATAATACCTGACAGAATACTAAGACAAACATTTTTTGTGTTGTATTCAGTTGTCTGGGAGGGAGGGAGGAAGGAAATATTTTCAGCATAAGAAGATAATTTCTTAAGTTGTAAATTTTGCTGAGATCTGTACTAAGTATCTTTATTCTGCTTTCTAGCCACAGCACAGCACCCTGCCACCTGGCATGTATTATATGGCAGAGACTATCAAACCACTTCACGAGCAGGAATAAATCCCCATCCTAGTGAGTTCCACAGTAAAAACCCATTTCACAGGTGCATAAACTGAGGCTGAAATCAACTTCCCTAGGATCACAATGGACTCAACAGAAGATTTTTACTCAACTCCTAATCTTTCATTCTAGAACTATTTTGTTTTTCAGGCTTACTGTTTCTATCACAAGTAGCTGCCTGAATTTGTTAAAAGATAAAGTTGAACATGATATTATGGAAGATTCCAGTAAAGAACCCTGGGAGCCATGCCCCAAACAGTAATTGCAAATAAGCCTTTTTTCATAAATTGATTTTCTTCAGTACTCATTCTTTTATTTTTTAGATACATGGCAGCGCTGAACTTGGAAGGACAAATGAAAGGCAAAGATTTATGCGAGGGCTTTGGGTCCCTTGGATGACACAATATGTAGTAATATTGTATTATTTCCACAATTCCTGCCTTTACAGGCACAGTGAGTAACTCAATCACTTTTTTAATATCTCTGCACATCATACCATTTTCATTATAGGACTGATGCAGGGTTTCAGTTTTTACTCAAGTATAATACCAAATGAAAACAATAATGCCTACACTTACTGAATTTGTTTCAATTTGTAGACCACTATATGTAAAAAATAGTTTTATTTAATTTTCTCTTTTATAGTCTTGAGCATCCCATTTAAAAGCTACTTTCTATTACAACAGAGCATTAAATTAAATTCTTTCAGCACTCTGGTTCAGTGTACCTTACTGATTTCACCAGTATTGGAAAAAACATGCCTTCCAGCTACTTTTTTTGTCCTGAAACTCCCTCTAACAGGGCTGCTGAAGAGACAGTCAAGCAGGGGTCCTAGAAGTCTTCAAAGAGAGTAAGATATAAAGCAAAGATCCTTCTAGAAACACTCATGTGTCAAACATCATTTGCATAAAATCAGTAGCTGAAGATTTGCTTTCTTGTCTTCCAGAAGTGAAAGTTAACCTGAATATGTTCAAAGACTCCACAGGAGACTGCTCTCAGTGTTTCTCTCTCAGGAGGAGAGAAGAACAAAGATGGTAGGGTTTGTATCACCAGTAATATCTCATTTGGGTTAAAAAACAGTAAAATTAGGATTAAAGCAAATTTTTTTTTTTAAGGACATCTTTGCTAAACTGGAATGTAAGTAGCCAGGAAGCTGAGAAATAAAAGCATAAATGAAGTTCAGTGATGGAGAAGTAATGCAAGAAATATGGTGCACCTAAAATTAGGTAGTTAAAATGAAAGAAACATCTGAGTTTCATCCTGAATGCGTTTCTCATAAGAAGGTACCCTGAACCAGGACTGTGTTTGGGGACTATGGTGTTTAAGCAGGCATGAATAGAAGACACATAACTTCTTGCACACCTTCTCTGCAGGAGCTCTGGCCTTTTCTATGGCTAAGGCACATCAAGGGCTCTCAAAACCCACCTCATTGCACCTCTTGTGTCGTTGTCATTTGTTAAAACTTGTTACTTAATTCAGTTTTCACCATGATTCACAATTCACAGGTGGTGTGTCTAGGTTCATAGCAGTTCAACATATTCAACCACATCTTTCATTAAAGCCAAAACTGTGCAGAGTGGGTTCAGGTTTACTGGGGTAAGACCTGAATGAACAAACAGTAATCAGCATAGTCCAAATAATTGATGTACCAGCAGCATTCTGTATTAAAAACCTTATATAAGAGATAATCCTCCTATATGTAATCTCCTTTTATTAGTCTCAGGTAATTGCACAAGTTTCTTACACACAGCATTTTCCTCAAAAAGACACTTATTATTTACTTACTTACTTATTTAGGTAATAATATGAAATTATGTAAGGTGAAGAACTTCCAAGTTTCAAGGAGTAATTGTTGATGGATTTTGAAGGCCTTCCATATGCTATCACGCATAAGAAGATACAATATTTGAAAAGCCCCAGTGATTCTGAGCCATTCAAATTGCAAAGCATTGTCAGATTTCAGGAATTACTTTGTGTCACTATTCCCTCTTGATAAGGAGGAGTATTTATTTGTCTGGAGATATTCTTACCCCTTCAGCCTTTCCAGACTTTGAGCTCCCCACATCTAGAGTTGCTGCTCTTGGTTTCATCCATACTCCAAGCTGAACCTGTATTTCCTTCAGCAGTCTGCTCCTGGCCCAGGGTTCCCTATGCCAACAGCCCCACTCCAGCAGCAGCAAACCCATCATTAGCACAGCCCCAGCTCACACACCACAAGGCCACACCACCACCAAAGCAACCCGAACTTCTGAGTAAGGCATGCCTTTGGCTAGCCTGCTACTCGATTTTATACTGCAGCTGAAAGCTGTCCAGTAATTTAAAATATCTATCCCCCCATAAAATCCCCATGGCAGCAAAGCACACTTTAAATAAGGTTGTTGATTTTTCAGTCTATAAGATCTGTTAAGAATATTTAATCTAAAACTGCAGTTACTGAGTCACTGATGTCCTTCACAACTAGGGTGAACTTCATCAGCAGCTGTGGATGCATATTATATAAACACTAATGTAGTCCCTGCATGACAAAGTGGTATTAAAAAGGAGAAAAAAAGAGAAAAGCTCTGCAGTACAGCTCTCAAATGGTGATTTATTTTTTTTTCTGGCGCTGGATTATTGCCCAGCTCTTCTTATCAATACCTTGGCAAGCTTTCTGACACACACAGGCTGACACACGCTTCCCTAGAATAGAACTGCTGGTACAAGAATTTGTGATCTTTCAACCTGGCAGTTGGTTGTTACTACTTACTGAAGTAGTACCTGATTGTAGCTATTTTTCACCTGCTGAGAAAAGTTCAAAGCAAAAAACCACCCATATGTGAGTATTAACTCTTATCCTGCCAGATATACCTCACTGAGATGACCTCTCTTTCTCCTCTAGAGAAACATACAAAGATTCATGATCAGCAACATCTTAAGACTGAATCTGTAACTGAGGGACTTTCACAAACATTCTGAAAAGCACTCTATAGGTGACAACATTTTCATGAAAATCTTCTTCAAAAAGTTCATTCTTGCAACCAGAGACAGACTAAAAATGCATACACCAGTTGAAAAACAACAACAAAAAGCCCCACAAATACATCAGGAGAAATTCTTAGAAGACAATAAAATATCAGCAGACTTCTGGTCAGCAGATCTTTATATTTGAAAAAAGATGTAGCTATTAAAAGTCTTTTGTATTTTTCTGCTGTTCTACAGGAAATACCAGAAATACTAAATTTCTTGTTTCAGAACTCACAGGAAAGGTAATTTTATGGCTTCTAAAGTGAAAGTTAGAAAAATTCAATTTTTGCTGGCAGCAGTAAAATCATTAGTGTGATTGGTATGCAGCAGCAGGAATGGATGTTAATCACATACCTGTATGCTTAGTAAATACTACACTGGGATGTAACCTCTGGAAGTACTAACTTCTAGATAAGAAAGAAAATAATCAGACAAATAAAATTAAACACTTGACAGCAGCCCAGAGGCAGAAGAAATGAAAGTAAATAAAATGTTGTAACAACCCCACATTCTCAGGCTGCACATCTGTGAAGAAAATGCCTTTTGCTGGAAACCCTCACTTGCCTGCAGCTCACTTCTGCCTGGGGGGAAAAGTTTATGCTACACAGCAAAAACTGCATAACCAGAAATTCACACAAATGAATTGTAATGGCCTACCACCATCTGGACAAGCCCAGACTTTCTCCATTGAATTTTCTTTTCTAAAGATCCATGACTGCCAGAGTGGACTTGAAATTAACAAAAAATTGACACCATGCCTCTGTTTCCTTCTAAAAGCTATTTAACAGTGGAAGACAGAGATCTTGCCCAGCCTGTTACTTGGCAGGACTCTTGCTCTGGCCCTTCACACCAGCCTCATCCCACACTATTCTTGGGGAGGACAGCACTTTTGGCAAGTTCCTCTAGATGTTCTCTCTGCCAGTCTCTGCAATGCACCTGCTATACACAAGCACGAAAAGAAAACAGAAGCAGGGCATCATTACTGATTTTAGTGCTGCACTCTCAGGCAGCCAGGGCACCCTAACACAGTGCAGGTGAAAGCCTTGCTCCAGAGGCAGGGATGCAAAGCCTGTTCAGTGTGAGGAGCCATGGGGGCTCTTTAAGGTCTGGCTGAATAAAAGGTTGGCTTTGCTCTGAAATAAAAATACTGAAGTGACAGACAGCTCCTTCACCAGGCAAAGGTGCAAGTTCAGAAAGGAGAAAAAAGTTTTTACACACTGGTCTTCATAAAAAAAAAAAAAAAAAAAAGGAAGGTAACTGTGAATTAGAAAGAAGCTGTTCTTAAGCAGACATGAATGAGAGATGATGCACTTCAGCCAGGCTGCAGGAGATCTTTTGTAGTCTCTTCTCTTTTTTTCCTTTTTCATTTTTTTCTTTTACATTTGACCAAGAGACACTCCAGCACAGCTGTAGGAATGTTGTCCTGGATTGGCAGGAGGCAAGAGCAGCCTCGATGGATGGCCTTTCACACAAAGCAAGGAAACCTTGGGCTCTAAATTCTTTTGGCAATTGATGAGTTTTCCATCAGACATGGAAATCTCACTGTTTACTTTGGATAAACCTGTTCCAGCCTATTTCATCCATACATAGCTGCCACACACATCATCAGAAAAGCAAAATGTATTATTGAGTGCCTCCAAGCATTGTCTGCTCCTGGCATGTGTAGGAGCATTCCAACAGGCCTAACCATTTACAGCCAAGAAAAAGCACGACCTAATTACAGAGAAGTCTGGGCTGAGATCAGCTATTCTGTAACGGGAATTTGAAATTTTCTGCCATATAGCTGGGAGCATGCTACTTCCAGTGAGGGGAAAAAACACCTTCCCTGCTTAATTCTTGTTCTTTTCTGCATGCTGTTTTCTTAATTGGAAGCTTAGAAAAGGGGGTTGGGGAAACAAAAAACAAATAAACAAAAATAAATAAAAAACCACAAGCAAACCAAAATCAGGACACCAGTGTGGCAGAATCCTCTCTGAAGAGAGAGCTTAACCCATTCCTGTGGCTTCCAGACCTTCAGGGCACCAAATCTTTGAGCAAATGGAGGCACAGAGAGCATGTGGGATTTACTGGGATGGTCACATTAGGATCCATTCTGAGGAGTGTTGGATGTTCCAGCACAGAACAATATGCCATAGGAAACACATGGAATGGGGAAGGGATTTGGGGGGTGTGTTTGGATGAGGGCATGCAGAACCCAGCCAGGCACTTGTACTGGAAACATTAATGATCATGTTATTATCACAGCACTATAGAACAGAGCTTTTCATCTAGAATGCACATCAACTGCATTAAACTGCATGCTCCTAGCAGCACATCCAACTATTTTATGATTTCAATGAAAAACAGGAGGCAAGCCTATGTTTTAAATCTTTTTTAGGAGGGGCTGCACTGAGCCATGCAGTGTCAGTACCAACAAAGAGGGGCAAATGACCTGTACGTTTTTGGCAGAGAGATTTCTTTTACTGACATGATCTGACCCTGCTTTACTCACTTCTCATACAGTCACAGGAAGATGTTGCAAAGCATAGGAACTTAAAATTTCTTGCCCACTTAATACAATTGTACTCCTTATCCAGGTAGGAGTCTGTTCATTATTCATCCTTGGATAACATGAGCAAAAGGCTATCAGAAGCCACCACAAAGGAGACTCTCCAGATAGCAAAGATTATGCAGCACTGCAGTTACAAAACACAATGAGTGCTCACATACTGCTGAAGCAGTTGATGACATTTCCCTCCATTGACTAGGGAGCTCCTCAAATCAGGGCACTGAAACTCAATAAAAGCACTGATCAAGGCAGTGCCTTCAACTTAATTATGAGCTTTATTGATCACATCTTCTTTTTATAAAAAAAAAGAGTGGGGCATGGCAGGGGAAGTAACTACGAAACACTGCAGTGGGACTTGGCAGAACAGATTCCCTGGAGTGGGAAAACTCTGCCTTTTGTGCTGACCTCTCCCTTCCAGGAATTAAGAAACTTTTTTTTTTACACAAACCTCTTTTCATCAGAAGGAGGCAAAACACAATTTCATGTTTACAATAAAATCCGTGATCTGAGACTTATTTTGTGAATACACTCAATTGAATGGGATACCTGCAGTGGAATAGCACCCAAAAGCCACTATCAGGAGTCAATCTCCATTGTGATAAAAGCTGTAAATTCTTTGGACTCATTATTTCTGCACAGCATCTCAATAGGAGCTAGAGAAAAATCATAAAAATTGATAGTTTTCCAAAAGACATTCTCCCAAGCAGTAAAGTTTAATCTCTCACTGATCTGTTATCCTGATAGAATAGTACAGGGACAATAACATATATATCCTACCCAAACACACATTCCATCATCAGATCACGCTCCTCTCACGCTGGGTGAGCTAACTGAATTGAACTTGACCTTCAAAGCCCTTGGAATGCAACAAAATATCTCTGTTTTCTGACATTTATGGGTGGCTTTTCTGCATGGCTGCTTGTATTGCCTGGAAAATAATGGCGAAAGCTGTGTGTACAAACCCACTACAAACACTGACAAATCACATGAAAGGAAGACAGATTTATTCAGTGTAGATTACTCCACAGCTAATCTAATCAAATCCAAGTTTTACATTTTTAAAGTAGATCAAAAATTCATAGAGTTAGCATTTCAATACAATAGATATATATTACAGCTTTATTTTAATCTGCAAGTGTAATTGAACTGATGTGGATTTTCAGCGCTTTTATTTTTCCTTAAAAAAGCTTTATGTGTTTCATATGAAAATGCATCATTGAACCAGCATATGCACAAGAAAAACCCCATGAAAAATTCATACAGAAGATTATCAATCTCTGTCTAATAAGGCTTAGATAAAAACACATTTGGACATAATTCTATATTAAAAATTGAAAGGGCTACACATGAAAATGCAAATATATTCTATTTGTGGCTTTCTTAAGCTTAAAAGAAACCACTCCTAGCCACTCTATCAGAGCTGATCTAGAACATTTTGATGGAAGAAATGCAACACAATTGGGCACCTAGCACAGTTTTCCATCCTTCAGTCCATCAAACATCGAGAGACTGTCACATGTCAGGAATTATTTTAAACCCCTGGTTCCCTCCACATACACTCTACTCATGCGCATGCAAGAAACAAACAAGAGTAGTACAGACCCCAAAACATTCAAATTTAGTTCGATTTTTGTGTAAGACATAATAAAGACATAATCTACTGTCCAGGTACTTGGTTCTATGACAGCATATCCACCTACCTGCCAGCTGTGGAATTCTGTCCCTCCTTTCTATAAAGATATCTCTAATTGATTCAAAGGAGAGCAACAGAAAGCCAGAAGCACAATTAAATTTGAACAGGGACAGTAAGAGAAATATTTTTTTTTAGTTCTTTCCCAGGGTCTTTGTATATGAGTTATTCAATCTGCAAACTCAGGATCCCTCAACTCCCACTGGAGCCAAGTCTGGTGTCACCAAACCCGGCTTGTGAATGCTCTTGCTGACATCTGTGGGACCCAGAACTGCACCTCACAGCCACAGGGGACTTCCCAAGGTGCCAGCTGTGCAAGCCTTGACCTGGAGATGAACAACAAGTTCTCATCTTTATTTTTGCAGCTGGGGCAAGGAAGCAGGTTCTGCCCACAACCCTTCTGCAGGGTATGAATCTCTCCCACACACTAACAGCCCTGAGGCAATGTATTTTCAATTATCTTGGACACCAACCTGGTTTAAAGCAGTAGAATAAGGCCACCAAAGCCCTTATGAACTCATCACAGTGTCCCAGAGGTTACAGAAGGGTTTTTTCCTTTCCAGCAGGGAAGCTGTCAGAGACACTGCTGAGATTAAATAATGCCCCCCATGACCCTCAGGGAGTACCAGGCAAAGGTGAGTTTTCCTGAAGTTCATTTAAAACCAGAATCATACTCAGTTACTTCTAAGAATAGATCCTAGACACTTCAACACCTAAAACATTCAACAAACATGTATAATGAATGCAAGAATGTTACTCTTACATTTACTATTTCATCTGTTTGCAGTGTTTTCCATTATTCCTCTCAAAGGTCTTTACTTTTACCAGTTTTTATCTCCACCTTTACCCCAGTGCTGGTCAGGCAGCAATTGCCAACACAAGAAGGAACTTGCACAGGACATAACACCCCAATTACCCTGTGACCACAGGTTCCTGGCCATCCTTCATTGTGCCCACATTCTCTGCCAGAATACTTGGGTCTGCAGTAGTTTGTACACTCATTACAAATTATGAGAGTTTATGATATGTTCCAGTCACTAAGAGCCATAAAATCTGTCCCACTGCTCTGAAAATAAAACAGCATAAGATTTTCCCAGTGATCCTCTAAGTCTTCTAGCCGTAAATCTCAACAAATAATGCTGTTTGTTTAAATTAACACACTATACAGATTAATGAGACAAGTTGTCCACCAGTCAGGGGAGGAACACAAAGATGCATCCTAATGTATTTAATTTCCAGGTTCATTCATTTAAGTGTTATGTAATGTGACAGTCACACATTACTGAAGAAGCTAAAAGAATAAAAGGCCCATCACTAATCAGCTGATCATTTATCATTTGATTTTAAATGCCAAAATTAAAGATGCCCTTTCTTCTTCATTAGATTTTTTTGTACTGTTTTTCATTAAATCAAAAATATGTGAGTAATCCGAATATTTATCTGCAGTTTCCTTGCTTCTGCACATGTAACTAATCCCAGAGTGCTGGAAAATAGATTTAATTGGTTGAAACTGTAGGTCCGTTGGGACTCCCACAACTTCATTCCAACTTCAGATGTCAGTGTTCCAAGACATTAAATCCTGATATTTTCAATTTCTCATTCTTAGTTATTCAGCATTCACCACAAATGTCACTGGTCAAATTTCAGCTCATCTTACTCCATTTCCCTTTGTCTGAAAGCTGCTATCACACTGAGTACCACAACATCTAATTTTATACCCCCGACTATGCTTAGATAGTCTAATCCTCCAAAAAGTCACACAGTATTGCCTATTTTGCTAGATAGTGACTCTACTTCAGCAGCTTCTTACTACCCAGCAATACTGTTGTCAAATTTTCCTTTTACTTACCTTAAAGAACTGCAATATTTAATTCTTTAACCCCTTCTTCTTGCAGTTATGCCCCAACTTTCCATTTAAGTTAAACTTTCCCATCAGTTTATCCTTTCATAACTGTTTTTAAGAAACTTATACTTAACTGTTTTTCATTTATACACAGTATTCTGTCTAGCTGACTAATCCCACACTAAATTCCCTCTGAGAACATGATCTTTCATCTCATAATAATTCTTTTTTTTTATCCTACTAAATAGCCATTCTCTTTCTTGGACCAGAAGAAAGAGCAGAGCACCAAGTGTATGTGTCCCTTTTTCCTGCAGTGGTTTGCCTTTTGTTTCTCTGCTATGACAATTGCTCCTGTGGCTGCTGTGATGGTGATGTGCTGCTGCATTTCAGCCCTGTCAATAGCTTTAAGGCTTTGGTACTGAGATCCAGATGTTCTGACTGGAGTTGTGTTAAAGAAAAAGAAAGTTCTGTTCCACTTAGGCCATGCAAAGTGCCCTCTGTGACAAGAAGCACAGTTGGAAGTTCACCACTCTACAGTGAGAGAAGGTGCTTTGGGGGGTTACTGGGGGCACAACCTTTTCACAAGTATTTACCTAGAAAGTACTAATTTAAATGAGCTGTCTCTAGATTAGAAGCAGTTTCCTAAACAGACTGCATTTAATGTATCTAATTGGTCCTGCCCATTCTTAGAAACAGACCCTTGATATATCTCCTCTCAACTGGATTTAGTAAGGTAATTAAGCCAAACTCTTCAATCTTCCACAAAGTAAGTCCCCCATTCTCCAGATACAACAGCTCCTCAAGCTCTGCTTTTCTGCCTTCAAGTCATCCTCCTTGATGAGGCACTAAACTCAGTCTTGCAAAAGGGACCCTGCTCTGTGTGTTCAGCTACAAAACGTCCCTGACTGAAGGTATTTCATGGTTCAATTTTATTTAGATTCCTGATAATTTTGTGAGTGATCAGCATGCCCATAATGAGTCCTAAGTCATCTGCTTCTAGCTAATGAGCTGTCAGTATGTCAAGCACCATGGTTGCTTGATGCTGTTTTTCCAGGGCTTGTCGAATTGACTTTTTTTTTTTTTTTAACACTGTGGAACATCCATAGAGTCCTCTGCTACTTTAACTTTGGTATCAGCTGTAGGAGACAAATGACCTCCAGAAAGCTTTTACAAAACCGCTTTCAGAAATGGTCTCTGTCAAGCCAGGCAGGACAGAAAAGGCTGTAGCAGCTAGAACAACTGGAGCTGGTGGGCTCAGGGTCAGATTTTTGGAAAGCACTCTCCGCTTTCTGACAGAGAAGTTAAAGAAATGCGTCTTGAAAGCTGCATCTCAATCTATTTTTAAGCTTTTAGATACTACTGTAAAAACAGTTTGCAATGGTTTGCCTTAACTTAAACATTTTGGAAGTGTCTCAAGGAAACACATTGTGCCCAGGCTGAACCATGACAGAAAACCTGTCAGGTCACCTTACATAGGAATATTCACTATGGCTTTAAACAGAGGTAAGAGAAAGTCTGATACTAAATGATCTAGCCTCTCAAATTTTGACCAAGATTGTACCAACCATGTCATATGTGGTCCAGTGAAGAGTGGAAGTGTTAGAGGATGAAGTCAGCTACTAGGGTTACAAACATTTAATTTCACCCTTCAGCCTTTCTGCACTAAAGCTGTCATCTCCTAAAAGCCTCGTACTGTCACCTCAAAGAGACAGCAGCTGACACAACCCTTTAAAGTGAAAGGAAAAAGAGATTTTGTGATATCATAAAACTGGGGGTGATAAAATAACAGTAAGTGCAGCAAGATATTTGCTGCTCGTCTTTCACATCTGTTTCTTCTTGTTGTCACTGGACACTCACGGCAATGGAGAAGCAGGGCAGCTTCTCTTGTATACCCAAAGTGTTTCCCTTTGGTGATACAGAGAATACAAAACCTTACAGCAAAGCTCTGCACTGGTTAAAGTTCTTGAGTTTTCTCTGTCTTCCTTGAAGACAGGATGGATATAGACACATAATATTAATACACAGAAAAATAATGGATAAATTGATGGACTATTTTACTGCACAGAGGCCGAGGAAGGAGAATCAGAGAGCTTTTGACAAATCAACTGTGAGACAAAAACCCCACCAAACCCAGTCATGGTACACAAGCTAAGTTAGAGAATCAAGTCTGCACCATGAAAAAAGCTGAGACCTCAAAAGACCCCCTTTGCCACCAGCAGAAAAGCAGACTACAGCAGGCAACAGTGCTGACTAGGGGAAAATGTTGTTATTCTATTATATAGGGGTAAATGATTTGCTCAATAAGCTGAACTAAAAGCCCATTAAAAATGGCATCAGAGGGAAAGAAATGATACAATAACAGTCTGCTAAGGCACAACTTCAAAATGCAAAGCAGTTCAAAATTTGTCAATTACTCTATCTAAAAACCCAACCAGGTAAGGTAGTGACACCACTAAGAAACCAACATTTGACTTTTTTTTTTTTTAATTATGCTGTTGGCTAATAATGAGTAAGTTCGGTTTGATTAATTTAATTCATTCCTCCTAAGCAGCACATTACAACTCTACTGGAATGAGATTTTAAAAAATTACTATTTCATCAAAGGTTTTTAATACCCATCTATGATTTAATTTGATCACCAAATTTGATCTATAATGATATTAATAGATAAAAAAAATCCATAGTAGAGTCCATTATTGTTGAACTTTATCATCTTTTTGAAAGTACAATGGTAAAATTATCTATTAATTAGATTAATTTCAAGGAAGTTTAAATCATCCTGACCCATGATACTTGCTCGCAAAGCTTTTGTAAGAGAATAATTAATAGGCAATAGTCCAGGAATATTATTCTGAGCAGATGTGAACCTTGAACTTGCAGTCACTAGACTTAAATTCTAACTAGGAATACATCATCTTAAGGAAACCCCAACACCCTGGAGGGCTGAGAGAAGGGAGAGAAGAAAAAAAGATCCAAGTAGATTGCTGTTGTTATATATAGCCTGTATTATTGCTTAACATGACCACAAGCTAGAAGTAAAAATTTCTGAATTTTAGAAGTTCAAGGTGAGAAGAACTGTGCCACTCAAATAATGGAGCCTTGTTTAAAGAACATTTCTTACAAGCCATTTAATTTGTTGCCTATTCTGCTGGAAAACTGTATGCCCTTGGGCAAATATTTAACCCTAAGCAGTAGCTAGCAGTAAATACATACAACCAAGGAAGACAAATACAAAACTTAAGCATGATTTTGCTATTTTTCCTCACCCTTACATCATGACAAATCAATTTCTACAGATTTAAGATTAGATCTCTTCCAAACATATATCTGATTCACCGGTCCTAGGTTTAAAAATTTAATTATAAGGTCTTCATGGTAGAATAGCAACATCCACCAAACAAGGAACGGGAAGTAATCTAGATTAGAATCTTGTATTCATGTGTAAATTCTCAACAGAAATTAATCCCCGTGTTTTCTGATAAACCATGTCACACTGAACTGTGTGACATGCCTAATAAACTGTAAAATGTTTTCCATGTTGATGGATGGAGCTCTTACCTGTGAAACCTCTTCAGAATATACTGAGAGACCACCAAGATGTTCTGTTTCAAACACTGAAGAGGGACAGGACAGTTTCCCATGCACAGAGAACACCCTGTAAGCAGGGGTAGGTGGGAAGTGCTGCTCTGCTGTACGTGCTGGTTTACAACACCTCAGCTTTTAACACTGACACCGTGCAGAACAAAAGCAGATCACTGAACCGAGAAACCTAAAACCACGCTCCCAAGGCTTCTGGAAAGATCAAACTGACTAGATGTACACTTACAATATTGTGACTAAACAAGGAAAGGCTGGAACAAAGGAAAAGAGGCTTCCCTTGAATCCCTAGTTCAACTCCTACATAGCACGCACTGAGCAACACAACATGATAAATACCACGGCCTCAGCTATAATTTTAAGACATTTTACAGCACCAAGCAAGAACACTTTTTCTCAGGGAAATACTGTGTATTTCTGATTAACTATTTAGCAGATACTAAATGTGCTGAATTCAAATTAAATGTTTGCACCAGAGTGTCACAGGAAGACGAACCTCACAGCATGGACCTTGATCCCCTGTCTATACAGCACTCAGTAAAGCCTGGAGTTCTTTTATAACAAAGTTTCAAAAATAAATTCTACCAATAACACTTTCTGCTATCTCTCTGGGAAATCTAGTGAAGTGAAATTGATTTTCTTTTTTTATTAGCAAGGCTATTAAGCATGAGGCACCAAGAGATGAATGGAGAGCAAGCAACATAAAGAGACAAAAGTGTCTGAAAATGCCTTTTATTTGTTGCACGGTTTCTTTTTGAGAAGAAATCACATAATCAGATAGTATGTCGAGGTAGAAGGGACCTAGAAAGATCATTAAGTCCAGCTCCTGGACCTGCACAAGACCACCTCCAAGAGGCACAGAGAGTATTGTCCAAATGCTTCTTGAGCTCTGTCAGGTTGGTGCTGTGACCACTGCCCTGGGGAGCTGTTCCAGTGCCCAACCACCCTCTGGGCAAGGAATCTCTTTCCAACATCCAGCCTAAACCTGTTGAATACGATCAGTGACTGCCCAGTCCTGTAATTTGTTATGGTCTCTCTGCAGGGCCTCCCTGCCCTCAAGGGAGTCAACATCTCCTGCCACTTCTGTATGGTCTGCAAACTTGCTCAGCATCCCTTCCAGCGCTGTGTCCAAGCAATTCATTTGTGAAGCTGCTCAAGAGCACTGCCTGCAGGGGGACAAGATCAGTCTCTGTCCAGGCTCCACTGGCAGCACACAGTGACTCCAGGAGCCTGCCTGTGTGTAGGAATCTGCAGGTGCAGCAAGCAGCCACTACAGAAATAAGATCCTAAATGTGTGGAAAGTACCAGAAAACTTCTCCTAACTTATGAGATTCATCTGAGCTCACAAGAGACTGTTCCAGTGAAAGTCACATATTGCTGATAGCCCACTTCTACTGCTCAGTATAAAGAAATTTGAAACTGGGGCTTGCAGATGAGGTTAAGAAACTCATTATCCATACCTCCCTCTTTCCATCCTTTCCTTTTAAACTCAAGTCCTCATTGCTTTTTCTTTGATTTTTCTCCTGCTTTGATCATCCAGAGCTGACCATACGGGTTTGTTCCCTAGGTCATTTTTCAACAGAAGCGTAAGTGGTAGGAGAGCTGGAAAACAGACCTAAAAGGCACAGGATAGCAGCACACTGCTGCTGTAAAACAACTGGCCCTTATTCTGAACTTGTTTCTTCCTGGTGTATTGTTTTCATGGCTTGTCTTTTATAGATAGCATGATAAAAATATCGTAGGCATAACGTTCCATTCTCTGGGAGTGGAACAATTTGGCACACGGTGACAAAGAGAACAAAGAAGGATGCCCCCACCCCCCAACACAGGCAGTTTACAATGCATTTATGGTCCTATGAGAGTGGAATGAATTCCTACAAGCAGAATTAATATGATACCTTATTCTTTAACATCTGAAGGAGGCAGGAGTAAAGGAAAAATGAAACTTAAAGTGCCTCTTATTTCAAACAAAAGGAGGATATTTAAACAGGAGAGTCTCAGGGGAAAGATTTCATATCACTACAAACAGTGAATTTGTCCAGAATATAACGGCAATGATAACGTTACTAATGGAAGTAAGACATCCTTGCAGTTTCCTGTGAATTGTAAATTAAAGAAACAAGTACCAGAGCTGAGATACCCTTGTATGCATGTGCTCGTGAGTGCCCAAATACACTGCTCACCCTTTGCAATTACCTAATTGTAATGTCAGATCAAAGATAGTCACAGTACAGATGGATGATTTCTCATCTGCATCTGGCTGTGGACGTTCTGTTTGTCATTGGGCCTCGGTGAGAGCACTAAGCAGCGATACACTCATTAGTCCCTGGAGGTTTCTGCAGTTTATGATCAAACAGAGATGAGTTTTCCATCTTCCTGCTGCTTGTATATCATTTAGCACTACAAGATGTTCCATGAATAATGGAAATAACAAAAATCTGTCCTCTAAGACACTCTCCCCAAGCCAGAGACCACATACACTGCAGTTATTAACCAATTATATATGCATTGATGAACTGGCAGCTGCTGCAGGGCAGAGTATGTAGAGTGCCTATTACAGCTCAGCTTTGCCTGCCTTTCCTCAGCCTGGGAGCTGGCTCTGGATCCTCAACTTCCATTGGAAGTTTTGTGAGGAAATGGCTCTTTCCTACAAAACTTAGAGCTCTGAGACAACCAAGAAATGCAGAAGTTACTTGGAGCAGAGGTCCGGACAGACAGACAAACAGGCACATAAGCATGGCTGCATAAACTTCAGCTCTGTTCTTCCAGTTATTTCCTTGTGGGCTTGCACAGCACAGTTTTAAAATACATGATAAAAAAGGGCAGACTGAGCAGCATTTAAAGTATGGATTTTTCTTATTTACCTTCGAACTTGAGGATAAAAGAACATCCTCACTCCATATCACAGCTCCACCTGTTCTTCCAAGGCATTTCTTGACAGTCTCCATTCCATAGGAACAGTAAGACAGGATCCAACTCTGAGTGACAAATAATTTTTTGGTAGCACTTAAGTACAATGTAACTGCAAAGATCCTTAGGGACTATTTAATAAAGTAGGCTGAAATACTCTAATTCTGGATCCTGCTTGCTTTAGTAAATTCTATAACAAATCCAGGACCATGTGGGGATTCACAGTTGTAACTATATTAAGCAGCATGGCCAGCAGAACATTTTAAAGCAACTAAGAGAGAATTTAATCCTTCCAAGGCAAAAAGAATTTTTCTTGAACTGTTGCCAAAAATGAGTGCATGTTACACAATTTTAATTCCATTTTTTGGAAACATGTAAGCATTAAGTAGTTCACTGTTAGATAAAAAGCAAGAACTACAGGCAGTAAACATCTTTAATATAAGAAGTCACTACTGAAAACATACTAATATTGGGGGTTTGGGGTAGTGGGGGGGCTTGTTATTGGCTGGAGACAGAATGGTTTTCTTGTTATAATTTGAGTGCAACTTATCTGTCTGCTATCCCTCCTTTCTGCCCATATTTAATATGCACTTGCAAATTTTGACAAAATGATAAAGAATGCTAGGCTGGTCTTTTATCTCAGACTTAATTAAATTCCCCCGAGAAAAAACCACAAGCACCCATACTTGAGGTCAGATAGGCACAACTCAGCCATTCAACATTCTACTTGACATTTTGCTGGCTGGCCAGTGCGTGTCCACAGCTCCAGACTTGACAGATCATTTGCCATCTTGCACATCCAGAGTACAGAAAGAGGAAAGCAGGGGAGCAGGAGAGTATAAAAAGGATAAAGGGCACATGAGATCACCACACATGGAGAAAAACTTGCTTACTCAAATATCAGTAGTGTTGTAAAGAAATTCTAAAATTCTTTCAGCAGCTCATCACACATGACCAGCTCAAGTCAGAAGAACCCTGAATGCCATTTTACACACTTATCTCAAATTCACTTCAGAAGATGCTTTAATGCAACCAAGCTGGAAAATGCAAATATTTGTTAACTCACATATGACAATGGTTCTACAGCCACACTGCACTGACAGAGACTGATTCTCTCTCACACACTCCAGCTAATGCAATTTTTTATTTACACCAATTGAACTATTTCTGCTTTTCATCACTTAAAAGAATTCAGTTCAAGAGTAAGAAAAAATTAAGGTTTTGAAATTCCATTAACTAAATGAGAGGTTGAAAGGCGCATGTACTACAGCTACAGTAAGTCACAGATCTTAATTGGACTGTGTTATTTTTATATCAATGGTAAAAGTTACAAACTGGTAAGTAGACAAAAATGTATCTTGTCAGACAATATTGCTACGTTGGCATCTCACTAGAGATGAAGAACAAAATACATTCCAAGAGGTTCAGGTGCGTGGGAGACTTATACAACAAGCCAGGGATGGGATGGAGGTGAAAAAAACAAAACAAAACCCACAAAACAACCAAGTTCTGGAATTTGGGGATGTACAATGCACATGGATAGAACTACACAGCTCCTATTCCCAGGGATGCGATTAAATACATGCTCAAGGCAGCAGTGTGATTAGAATGAATTGGTGCAACAAAACGTTCTGAGAATGGAAGCTGATCCAGTTCAAACAAATGAGAAATGAGGATGCTACAATGTCGAATATTTAATTAGTGAAAGAAAAACAGAGAAAATCCACTAGAGACAACTGTTCTGTATTCCCAGACATTGGCTAGCTGGCTTGAGAAACATTTCTATTACTAAACTCAGGTTTAAGGAAGGAAAAGAGATGAAGGTGTGGAAGACTCTGATATTGTTCAATTAACATTTTGGTGTAAGATTTTAATGACAGGATCCTGAAAAAGCTCATTTGATGTGTAGGGAAAATGTCTGCTCCTGATTGGTTTGGCATGTTCCAGAAATGCTGTCTGATTATACCTCAGCCCAAAAGATTGAGAAAGCTGTCTTAAAGGATTACAACCTACATACTCACATTTCTGATTTGTACAACTGCTGGAGGGCATTGTGGAGTGAAAGCATTTTCTGAGGGAATTGTGCAGAATATGCATCTCAAGTGTTTTACACACATGAATTCAGCAAACCTGCCTTCCTGGACAGCAGTAAATCAACCAGCCAAGCATCTTAAAAAGAAATAGAGGAGAGTAATACATTATATAATTTTTCTCTGTTTTGTCCTGTGAAACACACTTCTGATAGTGCAGAGGTCTGTTTGATAAAGCAGTTTGATTGATAACAACTGCGCCATTCCTCTGAAGAATCCACATGAGTATCACAGATGGTGAGATAACTTGCTGTAATTTTCTCAGCAAAGAACACTGAATCAAGCTTTCAGCCTACATAGCAGTCAATAATTTCCAACAAAAATCACTAAAGGAGATTTTTTTTATTTAAGTAGAGAAGGAATTCTGTACTTGCATCTCTCAAATTTCGATTATCCTGGCATCCACATCTCTGCTGTGATGCTGGAATGTGTTCTACAATCAGCATGTTGAATATTTCTGCCCCAGTGATTCCAAATGCACGTGTAGGTTAATGTCAGACCTTGACAGTGATAAGGAAATAGTGAAAATATGGGAAAGCAAAAGGGAAAAAAGGCATAAATAATACTGAACTACAACTGACTGAACTGAGATGCTTGGAATTCTGTAGCACTGAGGGTGTGGTCAAGTGATCACCTTGTACTACCTTATATAGCTGTATATATATATTCTATATACCTATATTTCTATATACCATTATATTATACTAGCTGGGTCACGCAGTGTCCTTGTGTCCTGCTCAACTGCAGTTATCCCTCATTAAAGAGTTTTTATCAAATCCACTGACCACAGGATGGACAAGCACAGAGTAGACCCTCAATCTGCAGGTGCACTGTGGACTGTAAGCGTGTACAGGAGTGTTCTATAATATCTAACTGGAAACAATAATGGGCCTTCAAAACATGCACCACACTGGATCTCAGAGAGCCTTCAGCAAACTGAATAAATAAGCCTTCTACTGTAAAAAGTGTTTATTCCTACTTCTCTAATGAGCAGCTCTTCCTGTTTCATCCATAATATCCAATATAAGACAAAGTTATATCAGGACAAATTTCCATTTCCAGTGACTCTTCTGTGAACAGGTAATGACACAAGAATCAGCACACCTGGATTCTCACATCTCCCTGAACTTGGGCACTTACTGCAGTGAGTAGACTAACTTATAGAGCTAGTCTGGGTTTGTTACTTGGGAGGCAAATAAAAAATAACGTGGTCCTTATAACGCAAATGCTGTAGTAACCTTGCTCTCATTAATCTTACAGTTTCTCTGAACAGCACAGAATTTGAAGGCACTGGAGTCTGCCTGACAGTGTTTGTCTTGAAGGCATACCCTCCATTGCCTCCTCAGGTTTCCCATATGCACCCTCTGCACACAGAACCCTAAAAGCATTCCCACTTTCTGCATTCTTGGATCATGCACAAAACCTGCTGCAAACCTTCTTCCTCTGCCATTGTGTCTGTTCTCTGAAAAGCCTGCTTTGATTCCAGCTCTCACACCTTTCATGTCACCAGCATTTCACTCCATTCTCACTGGCTTGCCTTTGGAGAGCTTTTTCCCTTGGGAAGAAATGCCACAGCTGGATTGATCGGCCCTGCTCTGTGTACAGCAATTTCACAGCAGACTTTATTGCTTGAACTCCATGGCACAATTTCCATTGGTTTACAACAGCTCTAAGGCTCTCAAAGTGGTCTCATCATCATCATCACAACTATTTGTTTAAAAGGCTGTTCTGCTCTTTGAGTGCTGTCATTCAGTAAGCCCACCTGCACTGGATGGAACAGCATCCTTGTTCCAAGCCTACATCATCTTTTGGTTCTTGAAAAACAAAAAATGCCTCAACTTAAATATAGAGCATCAACTAAACTGCTAAGGCATCTTTTCACCCATTGCTACTTTTGGCTGTAGCTGATAAAATGCCAGCTACGTATCTTTCCCAGTAATACAGCCTGGGAATTTTCTTCTGTGTTGACCTGTTCACAAGAGTTTCTGCTATGACTAGCTCCTGCAAAGAATCCTCAGATTCAAATTAAGATGAAGAGCTTTCTAGCCATTTCCCATGCAAATCTCACTTTCCATTTTATGAATAAAATTTAAAATTTGTCTTCTTTGTATAAGGAATTGTCAGTCTATAATTTTAGAATCCTTAAAAATTCTATTCCCAGGAGCGGGAATAGTCCATCTTTCACAGAAACCCGGCACCTAATTTCCTTTCTGCTTTTCCGCAGTTTTATTTCAGACACATTTCTCATAACACTGCTTCTGAACTGTCTCTTTTTTACTTGTTACTTTAGCATTCTTTTACAAAACACACATTTTTAAACTCTAATAGTACCCAGTCTCCTCAGCTTCTACCACTGAAAAAGAATACTCTGGTTTTTAATTCTATAAAATAACTAGAGTCAAATAGTATTTTGCTGTGAAGTGCCTATAATTTGTCCCTTGGCTTTTCTGCTACTGTCATTCTTCAGAGAGAACAGAAATCCTTCCCTCACCAAATTAAAGCCATTAGCCCTTGTGTAGCCACAGCATTGCCAGACAGAATCTTCCACGGCAGCTGCAGACAGCTCCAGCCTGTTAATTGACTACCTGCTCAAGCATTTCCCATCACAATCAAAACGCTCTGGAACACTTGCAGCTTGCCTCTTCAAGTCCTGCACAGGACTTCCCCTGAGGCCTGCCCACAGGGTGGAAGAAAAGGATGTTAAGGTGAAAACATCCCCTGAGGAGGGCACTGACAAGGCTGGGACGCCAGGGAAGGGATGTCCGGCCTCTGCATTCCTATGGCTGCCACCTCCTGATGCAATCATCCACTTTTTTTATCGTGGCTTCTAAATCCTAGCCAACAGTTTTACCCCTACAGGTACAGAGTAAAGAGGTTCTGAAGACATGTACTTATTAAAAAGTCAGAAACTGTGCAACCAAAGTCTCTGTGTGTGAGTGGGGGAGTATCACCCATCAATCATGCAATCCCAAGCTTTTCCCAGGTTATCCATTAGGAACACAAAATAATCCTATTTCATGTTTCTACGCAGACACTCCAGACTCTGAGCCCGGTTCTTGTTGCTAACAATAATGGCTGACAGGTAGATGGAGGTTAGAGCAGTTCCATTATAAAGGAAACCCAAAAGAATACAGAGTTAAAGGTTTCACAGCTCGCCAACTCTGTCACCACTTGATGCTTCAGCTTTTGAACTCTTGTCTTTGCACATTCCTCTTAATGCTTTTTTACAACTTTCTTGCTGGACTGTTTATTAAAGCAGCTGTGTCATTCACTGGATAAAAAAACCTAATAAAAGAGTTCCCTCTTTAAAACAATTAAAAATAAATGCAACAAATGTGTAGCTCTACTCTTGGCTATTAATTTCAAATCCCGCACGACTTTCACTATTTTATTATCATTTACATGATAACTCTGGGTAGAAATTGTTTAGTGAAATGCAGAGAGATTCACTTGGGACCTGACCCCCTTGGGTTCCACCCTCCTGCATTTTCAATTTGCCTTCAAGTTGAGTATTCATTTTTAAACCACACCAAAGTGTACATATGGCTCATGATAAAATTCTCAAGAGAAGGCCACTGGTTTCAGGAACAACAGTAGAAAAAATATGAAGAGGGTAGTGTGAAAAGAAATGTCAGCAAGGCTCTCCCTGATTGAAGTCTCTTCTGCATTCAATATTTGAATTTTCTGCATTATTTATGGCTACCATAAAGAGTTTAATCCTTAAGGCATCATTCTGCATGCAGTTTCTTTATAAGCACACGAAACCCTAAGTAGCTTAATTCCAATACAGTTATATAAATTATTAACTTCATCTCCAAATACAATATGAATTTCATCTGAGAAATTGTCTGAGATACAGAACTTGTGTGGAGACCAAATTTCCTACAGTCAAGCTTTTACAAGAGTTCTGTGAAACAATCTTTCACTTGAAGACTACACTGCAGACAAGGATCATCTTGTAAACCACAAGCAGGACCAAGGAAATATCTCCAAACCTAAATATTTACCTATGAGAATCCTATTCCAACCTGCATTTTTAAATTTTTGTCTCTAACTGACTAAATATAAACACCGCACCACCACTACTCCCACCCCTTTCCCCCAAACCTCAAGCAGATTAATCTACAATTTGGCCAATTGTAAGGTACCTTGAGGTAACTTACTACTTTGAGTGTATCAACATGATAACCCAGGACATGGCAAATCTCACAAGAGAAAACTCTGCAAGCACCACTTCTATTATTCATTCCCTACTGTCACCCTGAGTGCTCTCAGAAGAGTTCTCCAAATGTCACCTTCCCACTAACTTTCACATAGCTACATACATGTGGCTAGAAATACTGCTGCAAGTATATCCCAATGTAAGTGTTCTGTTTCCACAGACACAGAAAATGCATTAGTTTCTGCTAAAAAAAATTATACGGAAAAGAAGGGGGAAAAAGGAACAAAAACCAAACCAAGCAAAAACCCAAAAGTTGTGTCCACAGAGCTGGTACCTACTTCTATGTTATCCCCAAAACTAAAAGTAGAGAGGATGGATTATTATTTTTAACAACACTAGAACTCTAAAGAGCTTCCCCCAAGGGTCAGTGAAGTTCACAGGAAGGCATGGGTTGACTTATTTCTGCAGCAGTCCTGACCTTACATTCAGTCTATGAGTTTCTGCTTAGTTTGCCTGCATTAGTGAATCAGTTGCTATTTCTGGTATTTCCATCCAAATATCTGACAAATAGCAACACTTTCTGCTGATCTGAAAGATCTGTATTCTGGTACATGAGGAAATATGTACATTCTTTATTAATTACTAGTTCTTCTTTCACTTAAGAAGTTTTAGCCATGTAACTGAGAAAAATAAATGAGATAAAATAAGCAGTTCAGAAATGAGATATAATAAGACACATTAAGCAAGGAACTGTTTGGTTAAACTCCTGGTAAGGATCACCCGATAAATCAGCACAAACCAGAATTCACTGTGTGCCCAAAACAGGAAGAAAAAGCTTTGTATTTTGTACAAGTTAAAGAAAGCAACCGCAAGATATAAGTATCTTTCTGAAACCATCCTCAGATGTCTTAAGGGGAAAGAAAGAAAGAAAGCAAGCATTGCAAGATTGAAGAACGAAAATGCTGATAACATCTCAGCTGAGCCCATTTTAGGATCTGAGCCAAAATTCAGTAAGGAAAGGACACAATGCGCTTCCAGAGGGCAGGGATTTGTTGTTCCCACAGGCAGCCACTGCTGCTGGTAATGCAGGGAGTGGTTGTGGAGCAGGCAGCACGTACCTGGGACGTGCAATGCCAATCTGTGTGTCTAATTTTTATTGTATATACTCCCCTGGACACAAGAAGTATTAAGAATTCCAACATTGCAAGCATTTTAAGTGTACTTCTGGGTTTCTTGAGCTAGCCTATTAAATCACTGGTCTTTCTTTCAATCCCAGGTCCCTCGAACTCAATGAGTTCATTCTGCCTGAGTAAAAGGTTCACGTCCTCCACTAATTTCTTTCCATCTGTCTCTTCAAAGAAAAGCTTAGATAGAATCTAGAAAGGTAGATTCTAGGCAAGGTAGAAAATACTTCCCACAACCAAAACCTTTATGAACATTTCAAATGCTGTTCCATTCCAGTTTTAGTGATGTGTGTGTTTATATTACAGTCTGCATTTTGAAATGAGGGAAACTAAGGCAATGCAGCTAGGTCAAGGAACCTGCATTGGGGTGGATGACTAAGTACACCAGATTCAACACACAAACCACAAGATCCATTACAGTTTATTTGTTGCATATTGTTTTTCAGCACAGCCTTACCTATGAAACAGTTTTGTAAAAGTAGTGCAAAGCCCTCTGATTTCTTTTGCATGGTTTCTTATTTTTTAAAAAAAGCCAAACACCTTTTTCCTTAGAGCATAAAAGAAATGTGTTTCTTAGAGTCTGCTTTCATTAGAAATCAGGAGTAACATCAACTTTTCTACAAATTACCTTTGGAGGCCACATCTGGTTAGCTTAATTCTTCAAAGATTGCCTTGCTCTGTCTCCTTGGCTCTTTCTTCCTTTGTCATATATTGGCTTGTTTTATGTCTGACAGTTCTTTTATTACCAGATTTCATTTTGAATCCGATTTCCCCCCTGTCTCATTACTTCTGTCTTGCTCTCTGTTTGTTCTCTATTTCTTTTTCCTGTCTGACAATTCTCTTATTAGTGGATTTGGTTTTGCCTTTGTTTCATGCTTTCTGCTTTTATTCTCTTGTGTCTTATTTTTGCTTTTTTACTTATTTTTCTCCTGTCAAGGCCTCCTTTTCTTTCTGCCTATTCTCTCAAAAGGTATATGCTTAGCTTTTGTTTAAGGTTACCAGATTTCAGCATGCTGTGGAGCTAGTTTATTGTTATATATTGCCATGCAGAAGGAACCAGGTTTAAATCAGTTGCTTTGGTCTATAAGCAGCCACTAATCTACATATTTATACAGCCATAAGCTCTGCTTCTCAGCTACTACAACATGTCCTAGAACCAAACCTTCTAGTTTAAAGAGCAAGGACACTGCTTTTAAAGTTCATTACTTTCCCCCAGCGTTCTCCATAAGCCATTAGGTTCCTCCCAGTCAGTTCAGACAGAAGGTGACACTCCAGCCCTGCCTTCCCCCTGCTCCTTGCAGTCTGTCACAGCGTGCTCAGGACAGTAAATCCTCTCCTGCTGCACCTTAACAGGCACAATCAGTGTTACCTGCAGCTCCCATGCCTCAGCTCCTCCCCAGGGAATCAGCTCTGTGTGTGCACCACGCAGCCTTGCTGTGAGACATTCAGAGGGAAAATGAGAGCTTTTGTGTGCTTCACTGGGGCTAAAGTGGAAAAAGTGTTATTGATGAGCTTCATCCAGCTGGTCTGCTAATCCTTTAAAGAGCTCCCTGTACTACCAGGATTCCATGTATCCCAGGGACTAGCAAGCACCCACTGAAATAGCCCTGACTGAAAGCCAGGGGACCTCTGTTATTGCCACCTGCATCACTCATTTATTTCAGGTGCCAGAACCTGAGGCAAGACCAAGAAAGCACTGCTGGGACAGGGGGCTGATCTGAAAGGAGATGTCTGGCTTATACTCATACTTCAATAGGATGTTTATTTTTACAGCAATAGAAAACACAACTGGGTGATCTCACTGCACTGACTACAAGAAGGAGGAGAATACTGTCTCACTGCCCCTTCAGGTTGTTGTTCAGGTGTTTTTCAAATTAAAAGGGAGGTCTTGCAGCCATAAATTTTCTCCACCATGCTTATGGATGGAGAATTCTGCTTCCAAAGGCACCAGCAAAAGGAGCTTTACAAGATTTCTGGGTGAGAGCTCAAACTGATTTATTATTTGTCAAGAGACACATTAAATAAACTTGGCCTTTTTTGCTGTCATCAGCTGTCTGAAAGACAAGCTATAAGCATTAGAGTTTTCTTTAATGCCACAGCACTTAGGAGAGAAGGCACAGTTGAAGTATCTTGCATTTGGAAGGAAGGTGGGATGTCAGGATGAATGTTGCTTGCTGGGGCTGTCTGTTCCTCAGTGGGGAATTAGCTCCTGTGCAGTGTTTTCTGTGTATGTTTCCACTGGAGGGGAACAAAGTTGTAAACTGCCTTGGGTAATTAAAGTTTGGTGAATCACAAGGAGGATGAAGTGCCATGTCCCTCTCGTAGCCTGTAATGAGGATCTCTGTAAAGTGATTCAGCATTCCTTTAAGGATCATCATAGCCAAGGTGCAAGAAGCAACCTTCTGTGAGTTACTTGCAGGACACAGCCTCTCTATTGCCACTGCAGAAATTTTCCTATTTGTTTTTTGTCACAGAACTCCCTCATAGCTTCTGGTTCTTGAGTCTTAAAAATCAAAAGCAGTACTCCATACAAACAGCAGTACAGACCATCAAGGCAGCGATTTCTGCTTAAGCTTCTGAAAACCAAAGAGAAAGCAAAATGCGTGCCATGCACTGTGGGCTAGGCATACTAGCACCCTGATCAATTTACTACTGAAAGCTAAGAAACCAAAGGGAGGGATATAATGCACACAATGATGTGGGGCAGTGCAACATAAAACTTAAAGGCATGCAGCTATGCAGAATTATTTGCTGTATTTAAATCCTGTGGACGTACTAAAAACTACAGCTGTGTGAACCAGATACCAACTTGCTATGCACAAATTCTGTGTTCTTAGATCAGTATCAGATTCTCAGATTCAAACTGATGATGAATGGAAAAGAAAATAAAGAAATTTCTCAGAAATGTACTGATGGTGGGACAGGCTTTTTCTTTTTCTTTAAACAGATGCATCTGCACGAATTTCTCCAGACTAAATTGTATTAATCACATTACCACAGTAAGTCCCACAGCAGAGATGATTCATCTGCTCTGCTGATAAGGAAGGCCATCACTGTTCCTGCAAACCAGACCCCTCTCCACATCACTTAGCTTCCTATCTTGTGATTTAAATAGAAATGGGACTAGACTGCACACCCTTGACACACAAGACCAACTAACATTTCAATAACAGTTCACCACTATGCATAAAAGCCCTTATTAGCTGTCTTTGAGTGCTGCTGAACCTGACACAGCACTAAACTGTGGCAAACAGGCTGAGATTAGAAATTTCAAAACCATTTAGATGCCTTAAGATGCACTGTCGTAATCTGCCTTTGGGAATGATCTGCCCTCACAGCAAAAGCTACCACATTAGCAACATATTCCAATTCCCACACACTCTCCTGCAGCCAGAAGCCCTGTTTCAGCATTCTCCACTGTTTATGCTGGATTTAATCACAAAAAGCACCTCATGCACCCTTCCCAGGGCAGCTAGAACCAGGTATTTGTGGACAAATGCTGCTTTTAAACTAAATCTGTATGACTGAGATTTCTTTTTTCCCAGCATCTCAAAAATTGGAGCACTCAAAGGGCAAATAGTAAGCTTCCTGAAGTATTCCTGCACACCATAGAAACTGGAGAGTGATCTGTGTTCAAATGCAAGACAAACACTGCAGACCTGCCCACAACTCCGCGGTAGCTGTGAGTCTCCTTCTCCAAACTGAGACTGGCAAGTTGCCTCTGCACTACAACTATTAGCAGAACTCAAACAATCCCAAATGAAAGATCCAAAAGAGATCCGGGGTCCTCAGTTTTTCAACTTCTATGGCTTGAATTTTGGCCAAAGCAGTGACTGCTTAGAACCCAAAGGCTGATCTGGAGTGAGGAACTGTTCCTAAGTTTCTGCCTGGAGCCCCTCTATACCATATTCAGAATAACTGCATGTGCCATAACCATCATGGACCTGCACACTTCTGCCAAAATTGTACCCACTTCACTGAAACCTAATTTTGTCCGGAGTCTGAAATTACTTAATTCAAACAGCATCCTGTTATAAATTTGCTGGGAAATATCCCCTCATTTTTTATCAGCAAGATGACAGAAATTTAAAACACAGTTTATATTTTTCAAGGGTGAGAATTTCTGGCTTTACAATAACACTATTGACTGGTAAATAAACAGAAAAGAGGAGGGTAAAAATGTCATCATGCAGGACAATATTCCTTTCATAAATACTCAAATTATATATACCTAGCAAAGACAGAGCAAGGCGAGCTCCTGAACTGCCTAACACTTCAACTGCTCAGAGAAAGACTTAGATATTGTTAGCAGATAAAAGATAAGTTCTGAAATTAATATCCTTTCATTTCTCATTCACATACTTCACATTAGTTGAGATAAGAGTAAATTACCTCAAATGCACCCCTTATTGAAAAAGTAAGGATATGTTTCCATAACCTTAAAACATACAGATTCTCCATTTTGATTTCTTCCACGTTTGTTAAAGATGCACATAGTGCCAGTGTTTTTCTCCTGTATCTTGCCCTCAAGAAAAGCCTATTCTATACAGAAAAGAAGTGTAAAACAAGGACAAGGTTTGGGCCAAATCTACCTATCTTGTTTTGTCACCAACCACTTAATCCTATTTTCTCTAGGGTTACAAAGTATTTAGATGCAAATGTCAAGTTAACGCATATGAACAAAACAGTTCAAGTAAAAGAAGGCAACGTATGGATAAAAAACACTACTAAAATGTGTACATGTTTCAGACCACATTTCAAGACAGCTCTCCCTCAAAAAGGCTTGAGTTTGCCAGTAAAAACAGCATCCAGCAAGCAAACAAACGCATTTATTTCAGGAGTCAAAGACCAATTCACCCTCCCTGTAGAAACTCTCATGATTGAAATGCTCTGCTAATTGATAGTATTTTTCTGGTATAGAAATATTTCATCTACAAACATGAAGTGAGCACAGCAGGCTGACTCTGAAGATGTCACCCAGAAATGAGTTGACTCAGTTGGGCATCCCTTCCAACCTCACAAAACCACTTTTCATCACTGCAGTTCTAAAAGCTGTTCCAAAACTTCACTGGTTTGAAAATACATACAACACAGAAATTGCAGAGGAAGTGGGAAAGTCTATAATATTCCTATAAAGCAAGATAAATTAAAGGAAATGCTATCCTCAGACACTTTATTTTCTTATTAATTTCAGACAAAAACGTGTCTTTTGTGGACAATAACTTCTGATCGATTGGTTCTAATTGTTTCAAAACCAATCACTGAATTTTTTACAAACCACAGGAAGATTGCCAGTGAAATCTATGCCTCACCCTTACTAAGACTGTTTTATGAGCTGTCATAGCCTGCAAATTTCATTTAAAACTGAGCTCTGCCTCTGAACTATTTAACAATTAGATGAGATGTGTTGCTACAATTTCACTGCAATTCAATTGAGATGAGAGTTCAAGTGAAAGAAAACTTCAAAATGCCACTCAATTTATACTCATCCTTATATTGCTTAAAATACCCAAGATCACTTCCAGCAAAAAATCCAATTGCTGCAAAAACTTAATGAGCCTTAACATTTCATATTCCACAGACCCAAACACGGACAGACAAACTACAGGTTGGTGTTGTTTAGAATACTGCAGGGCACCAAGGGAGCACCCCAGGGTAAAAAGCCCCTGCTGCTAATGGTCTGTGTTTGAGCTGACAGCAGTGACACACATGCACAGGGCGGGAGCTCCGAGGGCAGAGTCATGATACAAATGAAGCTTCCTCTTCAGAAGGAGCTGAATTTGCCCATGTACATGCAAATAAAGGGTAAAAAGCAAACCAGGCTGAAAGTTAGCTTGAGGAATAAAGAAGCTGACATGTGAATTTAGGATATCATCAAGAAACAGAGGCGGAAATAGATGCATGCAGTAGGGAAAAGGAAGGGATGCCTGGAGAGAAGGACAGCCATTATTTGCCAAAGAATCACATCAATGTCTCAGCTGGAAAAGATCTTAAAAATCATCAGGTCCAACCACTTATCTGACTCCATCAGGTCCACCACTAAATCATGTCCCTAAATGCAAGAGCCATGACTTAAAAACATCCAGCCCTGCCAGCCACTCCCCACAGGACTCACTCTCCAGGCCCTTCACCAGCTCCATCCCTTCTCTGGACACGCTCCAGCCCCTCAGTGTCCTTCTTGTAGTGAGGGACCCAAAGCTGGACACTGAGGGTCTGGCCTCAGCAGTGCTGAGTACAGAGGGACAATCCCTGCCCTGGTCCTGCTGGTCACGCTATTGCTGACACAGGCCAGGATGCCATCAGCCTTTTTGGCTACCTGGACACACACAGTGGCTCACCTTCAGCTGACTGACAATCAACATCCCCAGGTTTCACACCAGGGACCTTCCAGCCACTCCTCCCCGAGCCTGTGGCAGTGCACAGGGTTGTTGTGACCCTGTTTGCCATGACATTCACACCTCATCTGTCACCCTAAACACAAAGAAAACCTGTGAGGCCTACCTAGGTCTGTCCTTGCTTTGAGACCATCAGTTGCAAAAACAGGTCTGCCACTAAAGCCTTGACTAGAATAGAAAGCACTTAATTCTTGCATGAAATAAATAGGAACTGACTGAGTCTGCATTGATACGAGATTCAGCTGAAGGCCACTAGAAGTAGTGAGCAGCATTCCAGTATTTTTCCAGCATCGTCCCTCTCATTTATTATTTTTAGCTTGCTGTTCTAAGAAAAGAAGTCACAGATGCCTCTAACCTGCCTGTCTATTCACCACTTTCATTAGTCAGATTTCCTTGCAAGTTTCACAAAAATCCTCTTGACAGAGCATACCCAGAAATTACCTACACCCACTGCACTTCTGGTCCATACCCATAGACACAGACTAGCCAGGTACCCAGGCCTCCTGGAGCTCAGGATCTCTCACAGCACTGGCTGGAGAAAGCCCTGCTACAGAGGAAAAGAACCATAATACACCAAGGAAAATGTCAGAAGTATGGCAAGCAGATGCTCTTTTTTAAAGGCTATGAGGAAACAGCCAGAACAGTAAGAGACATTGTAGTGTGGAAGGAGGGAGGGAAACACACAATGACACTGGAGCCCCATCCTGAGGCAAGCATATTGTGTGAATTCCATTACTGATGGAATGACTTTTTACTCATTAACAAACTTTAGATAGTCTGTTGCTGTCTGTTCTCATTGCTTCCAGAACAGAGAGATTCATTAGGAGGGTCAGGAACCGATATGTCCACAGGAAAAGTGAGTCAGTGTACGGTGTTTGAATGTCTGCAAAGGTCACAATTAAAGTGCTCACACTCCAGCAGCAGTGGCACCACCCAGCCACCAAGCCCAAGCCTTATCATGGACCAGCACAAGCCAGAAGCCACTACAAAGACTTTTACATAAACATATTTCCTGTTATCAGGAACCAAATTATTCCAAGGAGAAAGTGTTAGGGTTTTGTTTACAGCAACAATTGAGAGACAACAGCAAATTAACAGAATTCATATCTCTGATAATCCTTTTTGACAGAATTCATCAGCCAGCTCAGGAGTGCTGCAGTTTGTTCTGATTAGAAGGAGAAATTTACGATAGAACCAAGTATCTCATGCAATTCTGTCTGATAATTTAAAAAAAGAGAAAAAATAAAAACCAAGCAAATAAACTAAGAATCCTCCCAATCAATAAAACAACACAAAACAATCCCCCACTCCAAAAAAAAAAACCAAACACACAGATTTGCCTTGAGTACAACAGAAATTAAAGTAAAAGGAGTTATTTTCTTTACTCAGACTACCAAACTTCTTTCTAGCTGACACTTTGGCCGGATTTTTTGGCTTTTACTCTGAACTTGAACGCCAGGGATTTTGTGACAATTTCCAATGCTTTAAATACAGCCCTCTCTTACTGCTCCAGAACCCCATCTACTTTCTCTCTCACCTGCATATCCAAGGCTTCGTAAAATCATTTGCAATGAAACCTTCTGCCCACATGCACCCCGTGCCTGCTCGTGTTTGAAGTGGAAGCTGCTGTCACTCTACTATCTGCTCTGTAAAAGAGCATCTCTGTTTCATAATGGTATTCCTAGACAAAGGGCAACTTCTGCTTCCCCACTGGCAGCAACAGTTTTAGTCCAATTCAGAACAATATCTATTAGCAAAAATACAGGGCAAAAAATACTGCTTTTTCCAACATAAAAAGAAAAAAATATCTTTAAATAAAGCCACCTGAAGAGCAACTCAAAGGGCTCTGAAGAAATTAAGGAGAGACAGTAACATTATACACACGTGTGTGGGTCTGTCCTGTTATAAACCCTTTAAAAGGAACCATTTTGATGCTAAAGAAAATGATGAAAATTATAATGATGAAAGGCCAGCTTACATTGTCCTTGGATCAAAGGCCATCCAAGGCCACCTACCCTTGCAAGTCATTTTAAACATAAATCTCCACTCTTTATTCATTCCCTTTCAAAGCCTGACTGAAAGCACAACCCATTTGTGACAGTGTGGGAATAAATCTAAGGAAATGTTTGAATTCTGAGTGTCTGATCCTACAACTTTAGTCTTATATCAAGCAATCAATTAAGAAGGCTCTTTTTCTTTTTTTTCTTTTTCTCTCTTGCTTTTTTTTTTTTTTTTTTTTGTGTCCTGGCAATACATCAACTCTTCAATGCAGTGTTGTGGAGTTTCACACCCATGACCACTACCTCTCTCTTGTTCAGGCCAACATCTCAGTTCAGCTTCAGTGGCTTTCCTCCCTTTTCTGATCATGAGCAGATATTATGGGTTCCATGCTCTGTTTGTATTCTTTGGTTCTCGCCTTTAGACATTGGATTTTTTAAACTTTCTTTGAAAAATTCTGATTTCTTGTTCATTTTTAAGGTCAGACTTACAAAACATGCACAACCTACCTGTGCTTGATACAGCTTGTTAAATATTTCATTTTATTTGTGTTTTTATTAGCAGAATTCAGCCCTCTGGGGCACTTTTACAAAGGATGCTTTTGAAATGTAAATGTGATTGATTTGATATTACATCTTATATTATTCTTACTTGCAATAGTGCCTTTGGGAACTGAGGATGGAGTTTTCTTTTTACTGATGAAAAGGTATTTTCCCTTTTCTACACACAAAGAGCCTATAAATTTCTATAAAGAAATACCTGTCTTCATATGTTCACACTAACCAACTTTTAGCGCTTCTTCCATTTTCTGAATTGTTTTGGGTAACAAAACCAATAAATTTGGTACTCCTATGTAAGATGCAAGTTCAAATTTACACATAGTGCAGACACAGTTCCACCTTTAACAGGCTGAATAGTACAAATCTCCTCAATATTATCCCAGGTGCTAATGAAAAGTGCATACAGCAGTTCAGCTCAGTGGTCGAGAACGTGCTGCTGTGTTTGCAAACCCCCTTTACAACTCACTCATGTAGTGAGACTTACTGGACTGTTTTAAAAAGCAGTTAAATAAACGACAAATTCTTTATATAACACTAAGTCCTTTATAAAGATTGTATTCCAGAAGAATATTCCAACACCTGCAAATGATGGGCTAGAACACTCCCATCTGACACCCACATGTTACACTTCTCCCTGTCCCCAAGAGGGTGGAATGATCACACAGAACATATTTCACTGCAGACCTGCAATCTCCTCCTTGTTTCAAAGAAGGAATATTTGTGTGACTTCTACAACTCATCAAACCCCAGCTATTTAGGAGAAATACTTCTGACTGCAATAAACAATGGTAACTGTTTCCAAATAGTGCTGTATTGTCTGGGGAGATATTTAAAGTAAAGCGAGTAACTAAGAAGCGATCTGCGTTTCACACACACGGTATTAAAATACACCCACAAGAACAAAAGGCATTTGGGTAAAATTTAACCAATATTAAGGATGGAGTTTTTCCAGTGAATTGGTAAAGCTCAGAACATGTAACTAATTAGAACAGAAGGCTGCAACAGTTAGACTCTTTCAGAAAGAATAGTTGAGGTACGTTGCCATATGGTTCTGAAAACTCATTTAATGCAATCCAAATAGAAGAACATGTGCATATACCCCTGTGAGTTTCCCAAGCATTAATACTGCCTTTTAACTCAGTCATTTAGTGCAGGCACAACTGTTACTGAGCTGCATGAGTTCAGACAGTGAAGATAAAATTAAACTGTGAAAAGATTACAAAAGCTGTGAAAACAGCATAAGCCAAGACAAATACTCACCTATGTGTTATATAACATAGGATGTTCCACTCTGCTGAAATAAGCTTGAAATACCAAAAAACTTTTTAACTTCAAAAGAGCAACTGTATCCTTGCACAAACTTGCACTGTAGTCAGAGCAGCGTGGCCATGCAGCAGATCCTGAGGCAAAGCACTTAATCTATATAATATCTAAATTGCAAGGCTACATGCTCAAAATACAGAAAGAGCCACAGCTATAAATCACTTATAGAAAAGCCCTCATGTTTGACAGTATCAGGTGCCATCTGTCTCTATTCAAGTGTGCTCCTTGGAAAAAAAATCAAGAAGAAATTAGAGGTGAAGAAAAGTTGGCATGACATTCATGAATCTAACAAAGAAATTGAGTTAGAAAGGACAAAATGGCATTTGAGACCTTGACCAGTGAAATGTGGCTGTCATTCACTACTGTGAAACTACAAACTTTTTTACTAATAAAGCAGCAGCATTGTTAGAAGTTAGCCCTGCCTTTAACTAGGATATTGCACTACTGATAGTGATCCAGAAATAACACCAAAAGCAGAACTTTTGCTCTTCCTCCATCTGAGAAAGTCTGGACCTCATTAAAATCCCAAGGCTTAGTTCACCGCCTAACAGATAAACCATTCATCCTTCCATCCCAAAAAAAAAAAAAAAATCACACACCAATGAGTAGTTTGAAAACCTTACTCTCTATTATTCTCTCTTCTGCTGCAGCTATTCTTACCTACTGTGTCAAGATTTATCATTGTTATAAAATCTTTGACTGCTAGTTATTTTTACCATTGCACTTAGGATGTTTTGGGCATCAAATAATATACAAAGTAAGCCCTTTTACTGAAACCTTGCCTAAAGTAAGAATGGAAGACTATTTTTGTATTGTTCAATTCATAAAGCTATCTCATATCCATAATCCCAGACTCATCCCTTTAGGAGGGAAAATATAATCCCCTGGGAGGTTTCAGTAAAAATGGAACTGTGCTCCAGTTCTGTAACTGGTAATTTCCTCCCACAAGCTGAGGGTTGATGTGGACACCCTGCACAGGTTCTGCTGATGCCATTGCTGACAGGATAATGGCCCTGTATTCATACCTGTTCCAGTTCCTCAATCTTAATCACCTGGAGGCTGAATACACTTGCTTAATTGTGTATATTTTACAAGCAGTCAATGCAAAATTAATTACTACCTCTTCCAGTCCTCCAAAAGACATTTTAAAGGATTTCCAGATGTATACAGTTTTAAAAAGCATCCTTCATTGATTTATGTCTTTGCCATAGATCTGTGTGCTTTCTGTACTCTTCAATCTGAGTCTGGAAAACAAGGTGCCTTTTCTGCATCCCAATGCCTAAATGCATTCATTGACATTTAATAATATGTTTTACTACTCTGGCCTTTGAGTGCGCTGTATTGCAACTGCCTGGGCATCCCATTGTTTCCCCACAGGTCAATGACACTTCTAAGGAGGGAATAAGCAAAATTCTGTTTGAGCTGATGGTATCAGTTTCTTACTGCAACGCCTTGAATTAAAGGTTGTAAATAACATGAACAACACAAGGCAGCTCATGGCTGTGGGTGCCAGCTCCCTTCAGAAATTGCCTTATGGCCACCAGTGAGGCCACTCTTGGAACAACAGGCCACACAGAAAGTTGCACTGCCTTTGCTTTTAAGGAGACAAAAGATTTTGCAGTAGGTTAACTCAGAATGTAATGTGTCTGAGAATTTTTGAAAGCTACAGCACTTATTTTGAAGAAATTTCTGTGATACAGAATGCATGGCAAAACTGTAAAGAGCATTAGCTTAAGAATAATTTTTTTATGTCACTTCCCTGAATGGTAACATTTAGCTAGTGTGGAAAATAGTTATTTAAAAACCCATACTTTAATGTGCAAGCCAGATATCCAGATACTCTCATAATCTTCAACACTGCAGATTTTCAAGAGTAGAACTTTGCATCATTGAGCAGTCTTCCAAGAGAACAACATGAATAATATACATTAATTTATGATTTATTTATCTTTACCCTGACTGCTTTAGAGTCTATATTCTCATAGCATATTGAAATGTAGCCATCTCTGGAACAGAGAAACTAGCCTCCCAGAGCCCCAAACCAGCTCACTGTGGGAGAAAGCAGAGCAAAAAGGTGCCAGAACAAATATTATCTGAAGGAAAGGTGTCACAGAGATGTCAGTTCTATACAGAGAAATGTAAATGTCTCATCTGAAAGCCTCCAGTTTTATGGGAACAAGGGCAACGAAAGACACTTCATGAGGGCACACAAGTTACAGCAAGGGACAAACTTCTTCTAAATGGATAGTTAATAACTAGTGATCAAAGCTTTCTTCCTCAAAATCACCAGAACTCCTACTGCTTTCCATGCATTTTCCTTCCCATAGCTATGCTTTGATACAGGAAACCTTAAGTAAAGGTGAATAAAAAACCACTTCAATGAAGAAAATGCCTCTTTTAAAAAATAATTATTAAAGGCCCATCTTTGTCCTTTCACCCTTTTCCTTTTCCCCTCCAGAGAAGGCATCAAAAATCAGGTTTTCATCTTCTCAGAACAGCACTGCCTGTTGTTAGAACTGCACCAAAGCTGACTGATCAGTTTGGACGTTTTGGTCAGCTGCTTCCTATTAACAATCTTTGTTCTGAATAATACTCTGGACAAAATAGCTGAATATCAGCTACCTGAACACACGTGTCTAGCACCATTTTACAAGCCTTGGTGTCTGGCTGACTTTCCCAGAAGGCTGTGTCATGCCTAGATATGTTTTTTCTGTCCCTGAACATGTGAAATGGCATTAGACACCTGTATCAAAGAAGCAGAGCCCCATCATTCAGTACAGACCTTCCCAAAGCAGAATTATTACATCAGTCTGATAAGAGCTGTTCCAAATTCAGCACCTGGGTCAGGACAGAGGAAGAGGAAGCTCAGAGCTTTACGTATTTTTACATACAGTTTAACTCCACTGTTGTCTCACAGATTCCCTAAAGAGCATATGGAGCTTACACATTTAAGACTGATGTATTCTATAAATTCACTGTACACTTGAGTTTACGTATTAGTCACTGCTATTTTGTAACAGTAGATTGTTGCTGTAATATTAGCATTTCATACAGCTTCACAGTTAGGGAAGATGGAATAATCATTTGGGAATCCACAGGGGGCCAGCAAAACCAAGTAAATGTTTTGCTATTCAAATTGTGGCGTGAAGGCAGAATTTTTCATCAAAAGTACTGGTACAGATTTTTCAAAATCTCTTTAAATACCTTTCCTACAAACTCTGTCATAACACATACTGATGTATTTTCCTGACTGCCAGTCATGAAATTAATCACTGCATTACCTAATTATTTCTAAGATCTTCATGATTCTTAGAACATTCTTTCTACACAATTTCCCTTCTCGTTTTGTAAATGATTGAGAGAAAATATTTTTAAACATGCATTACCTAAGAAAACAACTATGATAAGAATAACAAATGATTGCTATCTGCTGGCAGAAAAACATAACAAGTTACAATAATTTGACTGAACCTTGAAGTGAAGTCTGGATTACAATATTCAGAATTAGGCAAAAGAAAGTAGGGTTAAAAAAGAAGGGAACACAAAATAGGTAGAAAGAAAGAAAATTAGTGAATTTCTTACTTTACTCTTCAGAAGTAAGGTCAGCAGGTCCTTGAAATTTGAATGAATGCTTACATTAAACAAAATTGTTACATTAATACATAATGTAACAATACATAAATGCTTACATTATACAAAACTGTAATGTTTTTTAGGAGCAAACCTCCACTGAACTCTTCTAGAAGAAAAACATGTTAAATTCTACTTCAAAATACTTCAAAACCTCTGTTGTTTTAGACCAGAGAGACTTCTGGTGCTACTCCTTCTGCTGCAATTGATTTACTTGCACAGAAATCATTCATCTATCAGTATGGAAAACATAAATGTCAAAGCAACTATAATATATGTGTACCAATAAAGTCATCTGTTATGCCTTCTTTTTTTTAACTCAGCAAATAGAAAAGGCTTTATTAACCTTCAGTAGAACACTAAACAAGGTTTTTTAAAACATAGGATCCCTGGGTAACTTCCATGCAAGTGTTCTTCAGAAGGGACAGTGAGCCCAAGCTGCAGACCAGTAACCAAAATCTGCTAGTCTGTCCTCACCAGTATCATTTAAACCTCCTTGCCTCAGCTTTTTGTTGTGGGATTATAAAATAACAGAGTCATAACACTGATGATCTGCAAGGTCAACCTATTCTTGTGGCTGATGCTGTCAGTAAATTTAGTTATGAAGTAGCTCAAAAGAAAGCATATGTCTGAAGAACCAAACACGGGCACACGTGTCTTGGGAGAACAGATGACTCACAAAGAAGCAAAGACACTCACTGCCTCCATGTTTTCTAGCAGCTCTCAAATCACTTTATTCAACTTACTCAATCATCTCCAATTAATTTTCCCTTAAAGTAGTATGACTAGATTTAAAATAAAAAAAAAACCAATAAAAAAACCTTGAAAAAAATGCCACAACTGCACAGACACCACGGCTCAAGAAAAAAATAAAAAGGGAAAAAATTAGTTAAAAAAGACCATACCCCAAATAGTGTAGCTCTGTGTGATGAGTTCATAGATGAAGTTAGAAAGCAATAAAGAAATCTCCTCTCATCATCTACATCACAGGAATATGGCTCTGGTGAGGGCTCATCAATCATGCTCCACACCATTAGATGTTTCTAGGAGCAGTCACACGCTGAAAGGTGGGAAACTTGGGAAAGAAAATCAACATGACCTGACCACTTCTGAGAGGAATGTGATGTAGAAGTGCCTGAGTGCAATGCCAAGCTGATGCTGCTCAGGAGGGACCCCAGGGAGCTCCCAGGCTGCTCTCAGCACTGCCCTGGCCGGGCTGTGAGGTGACGCCTCCTGCAAGCCCTGGGCAGCTCCCCCAGAAAAGGGATGCAGGGCTACATCCTGTGCTCAGTTTTGGTCTTGTTATCAACTGAAAACAAAATACAAGAGGTGGACCAAAAGATGAAGCACTCACGAGAATGCAATGCTGATGATATTTTAGAAGTGATCTAGAGCTGAGAATTTCAGGGGGGAAAAAAAAAATAGAGGAAAAACTATCTGTGGTTTGAACAGGATCCTTTATCAACATTTGCTATGACATTTAAAACTAAAAAAATGACAAAAATAGAAGTTATACACTTGCTGTCTAGCAAAGTAAAGTACACCAATCAAAAACAAAAATTTAATACTAAAGTGCTATTTATGTCTCTGTGAGTTAGGCAACTCTGTATTTTTGGTCCAAAGTGTTTACTATTAAACAGAGTGATAATCACAGTATATGCTAGGATCAGTGGTGCTTGTGGAATTCTCAGTTGGTGAGGATCTTGAATTTTTTAAGAGACATACCTTTGTGTCTAATGCAACAGGCAGCAAAGAGAACAAATTCATACTAAAGAGGTACAGCACAGGCCAGCATAGTTTCATACTAACTGTCCCCCTCCTCTGCCGCCCCAAAAAAACAAACAATAAACCCCCCAACGTTATTTTGCAGAAGATGTTGCAACTGCCTCCTACACATCCCAGCTGGGTGCTCAGCCCAAGGGTCTGCACTCCAGGGAACCTGGGGACAGAACTCTGAAACCCGGCTGCAAGCCAGGGAGGGCATCACAGAACATGAACTATCACAACAACAGGTAACAGCAGAAAAAGGTACATTTAAATACAACTTCCCCAACTGAAAATATATTTTTAAACATTTACAGCATATGTAAAAGATATATTAGGATAATCCTGTTCAACCTAATTTAGTATTCAAAATCCACTTACTTTAGAAGTTTAAGAATCTGTATCTTTTCCAGTTTTTTTCTTGCATGCTGCTTCAGGAAAGCTCTACTGGGTCCCACAAGCTCACACCAAGAGCTGACTTGATACATCACCCATGTTCACAGGAAAATGTTCAGCATAACATGTATTTTAAATATGTATCTTTCTCCTCAAAGGATCTAGTAAGAATATTGTTTCTGCTCTGGAATACCATACACCCTGTGCAACACATTGTGGCTGTCTGGGATCAATACAATATCAGGGGGATTTTTTTTCTTTTCGTTTTCCCTGACTAAACCTCACAAATTCTAGCAGGAATAGTCTGTTATGGACCTCTCTGTTGCTGACAAAGAAAACAGGTCCAAGCCACTGTTAGGTTAATCTTTCTTCACAGCTATCTCTCATCCCTCCAAAGGCTGCATTAAACACCTTCCAAATGAAAAAACAAACAGGTAGAGTGAAAACAACAAAGAGAGACATGAAAAATAGTGGCTCTTCCTTTAAAGCCATCCAGAACATGAATTTGAATTTTGCATCTAATTCCTACACACTGTGGCTTACAGAAACATTAAAAATTTATAAACAGAATGGGAAATAGCTTGAAGAACACAGAACACATCTGTTAACCAAATGGAAAGTATCTTAAAAATTAAAGAGGTTGTGGAAATTATTTGGTTTATTCTTCTGCATTGCACACAATCATTATGTGTTCTTCACGTCTAATTGAGTCCTCTAAGCTGTAAGAGATTAATAAACACAAGTGCCCAGCCATAATGTCTGTTTATACCAGTCTTTGATCAAGCCTAACTACAACAAATTGGGAAGAGTCTTTAATTATCAGCATTATTACACAAGAGCAGCAAAATACTTGCATAACATATTTCTCTTGGACCAAAGCTACCAGTAGCAGTGAGGGAGGACAGTCTTAAAATGCTTTTGAAGACCTCAAAGTATATGAGAATATGAACTGACCCAAGTAAAAGAGCATGAACTGACCTGGATAAAAGAGGATACAACATGCTACACTCACACTAAAATAAAAAATTTTTGAAGGTAAAGGTGTTTTTCATATAGTATTTTCCATCTATTGTGAGGAGCAGACAAGGATGGACATGAAGCCAGCAAGAAAATAAGACTGACTAAGTATCACCAAAAAGGGAATATTGGAATGGAATGTCAATATTGGAATGTAAGTGGGTTGCTTGTAATTTATACTAATGATATGCATAATGCTACTTTCCTACCCTCCCAGGAAAAAAAAAAACAAATTAAACCCACAAAAACTCAGAACCCTACATACACTGCAAACCACATTTTACTGTTTGCATAGGCTCCATTTTGAGGTTGTCAGTACACTGAAAGAATCTACAAGATAATTAATGAGATACAGCAAACCAATAAAAAAGGTGTATTTTTCTTCTATGTCTTGTTCTACTTCATTAGCCAGCAGGAGGAAAGACTTGGAGCGTGCAACTCTGCAATTTGTCTGTTGTCTCAGAAACATACCAAACATATTTGATATGCTGGAGGGGAAAAAAAAACTCCTTGACTTCCTTATTATTAATCCACAGCTGAGAAGTCATGCAGTTTTCATGCATCTGTACTTGAACAGCCAACAAAAGTGAGAAAACTAGATGCCTATGTCCTTTGGTGATACAATCCAGTCTTGCCATTATTTAAAAAAACCACATCTTTTTGGTTTTTAATCTAGAATCAGTACAATGAATCAAGGAAAAGCCAGTGTTTTCTATAGCACATTGCCATTACACAACTAAGACAGACACTGCTACTTCATAAAAGAGCAGATAGTTAATTTCACTACCACCAGAAAGGCTCTCTTCTAGAGAGATCTATTTTTACTTCTTCAAGACCATTAAAATATGTACACAGTCAATCCTTATTCAGAGCTAAAGGCAATTTTTAAATTACCAGTTATGATGTTAATTCTTTGCTAACAAGATTTGTGATTTATATAGCATGCACAGTTTAATATAACCATAATTTGCTCTCCTGCTGCTAATTGATGAAAAAGCACTAAATACTTAAACTTTGAAGAAAAATTATGAATCATTTTCTAATGTGCTATTGTCCATTGTTGTAGACAAACTGCTCAAAATACTAAAGATGATGATCTAAAAATCAGTTCTAGGATCACCTTTAACTTCCACACCATGAATACCTCAGTTACATACCATAAACTAATTAATATCATCTCTTTCATGGCAGTGTGAGTAACAGTAGAGGAAAACGGAAGGGCAATAAAACATAAAACCAGAATAATGTTATTTGAACACAATTTCCCACTTTGTTATGTGCAATTTTCAGAAAAAAAAAGTTGTATTGGTGCACAGGCATACATAATAACTATAAAACAAGCCTTATTTAAAACAAACAAACCCACTAACATTTCCTTTTAGTTAGTTTATAGAGCTTTCCAATTCCCTCAAAGCTTTTTATTTTAGCTAGCAGAAATTCTGGTGAAGGTAGCCAATGTTTGTTCCCTGACATTTCTGCTGAGAAGAAAAACAAGGATTTGCTCATCTTGCTCTCTGAATCCACAGTACATGTGTGAGAAATAATCAATAGATCTTGGCTGCCACTGCAGAATATTTCTGCAAATAATCACTGTAGCTGTAATCCTTGGGCCAACAGATGGGGGATCATCTCTGACTCTCCCCTTTCAAGAATGAAAGCCTAGGTGTCCCAAAGCCATCCACTTCCTATGTAACATTTCCAAAGCACATTTCTGTCTTGCATGCACATCACAGCAAACTAATTTGGGCCCCTACTGTTTCAGTTTTGATGATTTTTCCTTCACACAGCTGCTGAAAATTTGTTTATTTCAAATGCTCCCAAAAAGTTGCCAAAATTGATTTTCTAACTTTCCCCAAAGCTCTTAATTGTTTTGAGGTCAAACAGCAAAAAGCACCAACCTTCAACCATCCCAACCCACTCTTCAGCCCCAATAATTAAGATGAGCCAGATCTGGGCAGCTTCCAATCATAGCAAGATCATTTTGGCCATGTTTGGCCTCCCCTTTGGCTCTTCTGTCAGAATTCCAGAGATTATCTTTATTCATGAAAATTTTAACAAAAACCCCAAACCTGCAGTTTTTGAGGTGGCAACAATGGCATTTGTACAAACCAAAGCCTGCCTATGCCAGCATCCTTTGGAAAGTGGGAGTGTGTAACTCATCTGACTATAGACCAAACCTGAAAATAATGTCTCCAATATTAAATGCTTGCACAGGACTAACTGACTAAGTCCAACGAATATTCTTTAGTGGACATAAAATATTTATTTGTCTACCAAGCAAAACAACCCTAAACAAACGCCTAAAAACAAACCAAAAAAACCCCAGAATAAATACATTACAGAGTTCCTCCTCTTTGAAGTATTTGTATACCTCTGAAGAGAGGTTTTTCCAGGAAATTCATATTGTGAGTTTACAGTGTACATCCATTTCTTATTGGAATTATGTATAAAAAGTTTGCTTTCAAGCTCCCTGGGACAAGCACTGTGCTTCTTGATCTTCATTCCAAGACCAAGAGGTCCTTGTCCTTAATTAGCTTCTTAAGGTTGTAAGGTTTTTAGCACCACCTCAGCTTAGATGGATAAAGCCTTAGCATAATGAGATTACTAGAAAGCTCCACTTTACAATCCAGAGCATTACAATAATATATTTAAAACACAGTTCTTCATGTACATGTGTGGTGGTTTGACCAGGAAGGAGTGGGAATTCTGGGATGCTGTGGTCAAACCAATGAATGTTCTGAGTTTGATACTGACACCTGGTGTAGCCAGTGGGGTTTGGACACACCTCCGAGAATACACAGGGGTTAAAAAGCAGGGCTCTGCCCCTGGCAGGCTCTCTTAGGACTTCGAAGCGAAGAGGTCAGATCTCCCCCCCGTCCAGCCGCTGCTGCTGGGCGGGGGAGGGGCAGCCACGTGGTAGGCCCTGGGCCTGGACAGAGATGGGAGGTGAGGAGGCCCCTCGAGGATGGAAGGGTGGAAGATCCCAGGGAGTCAGCCCTCGGGCAGCCATCCCCCCCCCCCCCCCCCCCCCAGGAGGGAGAGAGAGAGAGCCGGCGACACCGAATGTGATAGCAGCCGGCCCAGGAGGAGAAGGGGGGGGGGAAGAGTGCCCGGCCGGAGCAGCAGTGTGTGTGGGAGTGCCGCAGCTCCGGGACAGAGACTGAAAGTTTTAACCCCTTTCTTTCATGGTTGGGGCCTTGCAAAAATGCTAATCCTCCTCGAAGCTGAATAAGAAGGGAGATAAGAGATGAGATGAGACAAGGACCTGGCCCGAAGAACGTAGAGATGATTGAATGGGGAGATATGATTTGGAGTGGCCTTTTGGCTGGACTTTTCTTGTGGCCATGGACTCAGTTGTTCCTGTGACACAGAGACTGCACTTAGGGGGAAGCAGTGGCTCAGAACCAGGAGGGTTCATCATGAGGACCCCCCGGCCCCAGGGGGTTGGAAAAATATGGGGGGGACAGATATCCCAAAGCAGAGACTGTGCCTTTTTGGAGTGAGACAAGGCATCCTTGAAAGACAACCCTAAAAGCAGCTCTGGCCATGCGCAGTGGTGAGAGCACTGGGCATGGAAGGAAGATGTCACAAGCGGCAAAAGGACTTTTTTCCGGGCGGTGCCGAAGTGACAGGGAAGCACACGAGGTTTCAGTGTGTTTCCAGGGGAAGCCTATGGAACAAGAAGGACTCCTTTCCTCTTCATGAACTGAAGTTTGAGTATACTAAAGTGTGGTGCCAGGCTGGGCAGTTAGTGATTTGGGAGAATGTATCAGATTGGGAAAGTCAGGTAGTGGGGAGGAGGAAAGTGTTTTTTGTAAGGTTTTCAATTTTTTTCCTTTTCCTTATAGTTTTTCCCTATTTCCCTGTAGTTTAGGTAATAAAGTGTTCTTTATGTTTAAGCTAAAGCCTGTTTTGCTTATTCCTGGTCACATCTCACAGCAGACACCAGGGTGAGAGCATTTTCATGGGGGGCACTGGCTCTGTGCCAGGCTCAAACCATGACAACATGTAGCAGGACAAATGCAGAATTATGAATGATACTTATGTGCTTCTACCTATCTGCAAATTTTCCAGCTACATCAATAAGGCTTTTTAACTAAGAGATCTTTACAAAACACAGATATTTACTTTAAAAGTTGAGGTTAAAGAAAGAAGTTTTAGTGAGAGAAGACAATTCCACTTTATATCCAACCACTACTGAAGACGTTATTCAAAAAGAGAGGGATATGTATCTAGAAGGGCAGAAAATCATGATACCCAGATCACTCACAGAATTCAGAAAAGGCTTTTCCACAAACAGGTTCAGGCCAAGGCAGACTCCTAGGGTTAGTCACAAGTGTAATTCTAACACAGAAGATCATGTACATGCCCTAGGGTACCAGAGAGTTTAGACAAACTTGAGTTAATGGAGACTGCTCTCCTAAGATCAAAAAGAGGAACAACAAAATTAACTTTACTTGATTAAAAAAAATTTGATCCATTTCCAGAAGAGGGAAAAAAGCTCAGCTCTGATCAATTAAGATTCTTTGAGGATACTGCCAAGATGAAAATCACAGCATAATTTAACCAATTCTTTTCTAACAGAAAAAAAGAAGAATCTGAGGTGAGTTCTAAGGTGAGCAATTAATTAAGACAGGAAATTATTTTTAGAAATAATTAACTTTTACATTTCAAAACAAGCCAAAGGTTACAAAGTAAACTTTTAGTAAAAACAACATCTCTTCTGTTCCCATTTTTGCCCATGGCCACAAGCAGAGCAGGATCTAGGCAGGCTCAGCCCTCCCAGTGGGGCACAATGGAATAAGGCAAGTAAGGCTGACAGTAAGGAGACACCTGAACAGCTTTGCACTCAGGTGAATTCCTTGGGAAACCCTGGACCTTTCGGGAGACCAGCACATACACACCATGTTCCAGCACTTCTGTGGAATTAGCATCAATATTTTCAAGTGGGATATCAGCATTATAGATAACCAGCAAGAGCAGAAGATTTGACTTTTAAAATACTCAGTGGTCATAAACATGAGAGCACTGCAAATTTTATCAAATGCAAAAGAAAGCAGATTATGTAAGAGAAGGGCCCAGGCTAACAGCAGTTCAATAGTGATAAGCTTCAACTACTATACTGCACAGCAAAGAAGAAGAAATTCTTGTAAAGTCTGTCCATTAACACACGATAAAGGGGAGGGAATGTATCTCCAAGATCCCAAAGTCAGTGATGGCAGATGCTGAGGAATGCTGCTGCTATTGGAACAGAGCTATGGGCTACATGGACAATTGGTCTAACCAAAGTATTCATATTCTTTTTTAAAATCCAAGCTGATCAGACTGTTATGTGCAAAGAAGAAAGTGCTGAAGTACAAGTGAGGATGGAAAACCATGGGCAGCTGCAATAAGGAAAATGAGCATGAACAAAGATGACCATCGCCATCACTGATTCTGAAGTTCAATCAAGGTTTTCATTCACAAGTTTCCAAGGATTATTACAAGTATTCATTAGGGACGTAACCAGTCTCTGTCCAATGCATTTTCGGGAAAAATAGCTAAAAAGAAAAAAAAAAAAAAAGCCAAACCAAACCAGAAAGATAATAGTTTCTCAAGCTTGTTGTTTTATGATTATTCTGCTATTATTTTTTTGCATATTCATATATGAGGCAACATCTAGACACCTCTCCATTTTAAAAGTGCTTGAAGAGATGGGGAAATAGAAACAGAAAAAAGTTCACATTAGACTCCTTGGCTCCATCCCCATTTATTCTCCTGCAGTGAACTTGGTGACAGAAAGGAATTAGCTTGTTCAGATACCTGGTATCAGAAGCTAAAAATACTGCGTGTGTCCCTCCTGCACACACACACAAAGAACAAACAGTAATCATGACAATGGACCAGAGACCTGTCCCTGAGCATACTGATGTGAAAGGAATTTAGTTAGAAACTGGAAACTCTTCTGATCACAATGAAAAATTGCAGTGAAGTTTGACAGAGAGAACTCGAATAAAAGTAGTCACATTATCATCTGTAATGGGCAATGGCTGCCACAGGCAACAAACAGTATTTGGATTTTTCAGCACAAACCAGGAACACCGACATAGAATTCTAGAAGCATTTTCAATCCACAATTTCTGTCCAATTTCTGTCCAATTACCAAGAAAGCGTAATAATGCATTTAGACAAAAAGCAGATTAGACAGTTGCCAATCTGTGTGAAATGGCCAAGTCATTGGCCATTTCAAATGGCCATAATCATTATGGCTATAATGAAATCTTATAAACTAACATGCAATAGATTAATAAGGGGAAATACAAATATAAGAAACAAGTGAGAATACTCAGGAACTCTATTATAAAGATGTACAGACACATGCAAAACTAGTGAGCAATACCACATCCAGAGATGACGTGTGGTACAGGCTTGGGGGCCACTCATGCAGTACCTCAGAAGGTAAGAAAACAAGGAAAAAGCAAATGCTGAAGTATAAAACATGGATAAACAATACCAAGAAGTGAGGAAATCAGAAGAAGCAATACCCAAGACAGTAATGCAATGGTTAGTATAAGGGTTCATTTGCACTAACTGTGGTACAGTGAATAATTGTATCTCAGCTTCCAGACAAGCAAATAACATATTGAGGCAGGCAGGAACAGGGATCAGTGGCTTGGGAGACAGCATTTTGCATGAGTAACATTAATGCAAAGGCCTGTTTGCAGAGCAAAGACAACACTAGGTATAGAGCAAGAGACACACGTGCACAAAGTTCAAACAATTAAATGTACAACATCATGCAAATTTCCTCAGAATTATGCAGGAAAATAATGTAAAGCTACTGTAAGACAAACTGAATTAAACAGCCATAAAACTGAAGGAAGTACACAGATTATAATTATATACAAAAGCAGCAAAGAATAAACTCAGAGTGAAGTTTCAGAAAGTAGAGACAACACAATCAGTGCCTTCAGTTAAAACAAGTGGATGGCTGCTCCTGGCAATGCTAAAACGAGCCAAGTGTTCTTATGAGAGATGAGGCTGATGCAAAATAAAGATGCAGCCTGAATATGTCTCTTTTAACTTGATACAGCCATCAGAGGTAGCATGAAGCTTATTACCAATCATCCCACCTTGAAGTAGTACGTGACTGAAAAGAAAATCACATAACATAAGGCCAGTGAGATGGTGCTTGAAGGATCATTCCTATAAAAGGGACAGTCAGTACCTTGTGTGTGAAGGTCACTATCACCAGAGGAAAAACACACACCTGATTGAAAAGAAATGTCTTGTAGCAGTATTTGCATGTGAAAAGTTTGGTTCAAGGACAGGAAATCACTCTAGTGAAAAGACCATAAATCACCAGAGAGCTGCTAAAAAAAAAAAAAAAGAAGCCAAGAAAAAAAGACTGAGGTATACGTAACTGACTTGCCATCCAGTACAGCTGAGGTTACTCAGGCTTACATCCAGCACCTTCCTAGGATTAGGCTCTTTCCCAATAATACAAGATCCCAAGAACACAAAGACCTTCCCTCCCTGTGTACCTGAGCCATGAGGTAATAACACAAGGCACAATTAGATATGGTGGTAGCTGAATCTCAGTGAGAAATTATCACTGAGACAAGAAATTCTCTAAATATTAATTCACACCTGTGTAATACAAGTAATGGGTGCCTCATAGACCTCAGTCAACAAAAGATACCAGAGCCCAGTGAACAAATGTAACTCACACAATGGTGTCCAGTCTAAGCACAAGGAAAGACATTAACACAAAGCAGAAAAAGCCATCCAGATTGCTGGCTAAATGGTCAGACATTGTAAAATTACCCCAACACTGACAAATAGCAAAATCAGAAGTCAAAAATGAGGAGAAGAATACATATATATTACATTCCTTTGTTTGAAGGCATGGAGGTGTTCAAGAAACAAAGGGATGAGACACCAAGTTGACACAGTGGTGATCAGCTAAAGGGCAGGACTCAGTGACCTTGAAAGTCTTTTCCAGCCTTAATGACTCTATGAATCCAGGGTTATGCTGAACATCAGCCTTAACTTCAGCTGATTATTAGGCCTAACTTCAGCCATATTTGAAGACAGTCAGCCATTCAAGGCAAATTGCAGAACAAATCTGTTTAGCAGATGCTAACTTATTCATAAACAAATTGCAGAGGATTGTGATATATTCCACCAAAAGAGCTATGTAAATGTATTCATAACAAACCAAGTCATAACTGAGAATGCTGAAGAGGACATAATATGCTCTTGAGATGTGACCAGATGACCACAACAGAGAACGGTAAATTTTCCTAAAATATTGTTGTGTCAAGAATTCTTTTTTTTTACTCCAAGGAAAGATTCAGACATGCTTAAGAAAAAAAAAATTGAGGTCACTAGCAGTTCAACATAAATTAAACTGTGAAAGGTTCACACCTTCAAAATCAGATAGGTTTTCTGCCATTAAAGCACCATTTCTTTCACCTTTCCTTGACTTGCGTTTATTATATAAATATACAGACAAATTTTTAAAGTATAATTAAGGCAAAAGGAATGGCACATTTTTTCAGCTTTGCCTCTTCAGATGGATCAGAAGGGTAGAGGACAGGTTCCCAAGAGAGGGTGTCCCAGCAGGAGAGTATGGCTGCATTCATGGAACGCTCCAGCCAGGGTCCAGCAGGAAGGGCGTTGTCAATCAGTGCGTCACCACTGCGGCTGTGCCACCACCCCTGGCTCTCAGCAGGGCCCACAGGCACAGTTCCATCCTCTGCTGCTGGAGTTGGTGGTCACAGCTCACTGCTGCTACCCCCCTCTCCCTGGAGCTGCACGGGGATGCTTTACACGCCTGAGGTCCCATTTCAGTCCCTGCTGGCTCACGTGTCTTTTCCTTAAGCAGCCACAGTTTATTACTCATCAGTCAGCACAGTTATGTTCACATTTCTGACTAATTATTAAAGAATACTAATACAGAAGATTTACATGAAAATGGACTTCACTGCCTTGGATAAAATCAGAATTAATCATGCAGAGATCTCCTCTGTGCATTTGTAAATGTTGTAGGGAAACCAGGACATCTGGCTGCATCCCAAGAATGTGCTCATAGCACTGGAGCTATCTAGTGTAAAATATCACTTTTTAAGTAGTAAATTAAATAAATACTGCATCCCACAAGTGGAGAAATTTACAGTATTTTTTCAAAGCCCTTTTATAATATTAAAATATCATTTTTTATGCAAGAAACCTTGAGTCTGGGAAGGCCAGGTAAAGGAAAAATAATCCCTTTGCGACACTTCCCAAACAAACTAGTTTAGGCAGAAGCGTGAGCTTAAGCAGAGTAGATTCCAGTAAATCCTCCAGCTCCTGCAAGTGGCACAACTGCAAGAGATGACTAGGTCTAAGAGCTTTAATACTGCAGAACTTGCAATTATTGTGTTTCCTATCCCTTCAACATTATTGCAGTGTTGGAGGATCCACCTCCCTTTGAAGCAATTTGGTTCTTAACCAATGAAAATTGTTTCTGCAGCGCAAGAAGAAAAAAAAGTCCAACTTCAGAAAAAATGTGGAATAAGTAAGACATGGTCTTCTATTTGAAAAGGTTAAATAGCTTTTTCAAACTCTTTGGTTGCTAATTACCTCCTTGGCTGGCAGATATTTTTGGTTAAGCTGCTGGAAGAGTTGTTCTCCTTTGCAGTCAGGAAGAAAAGAATAATTCTTTGAAGACATCTCCATCTGGAGAAAGTACGGGCAAAACATTAACTTCATCCTTGAACTCATGGTAAGGATTGAGCACAAGGGACCACTTGAGGGAGACTAATCCTAATTTCAGCTACCTGAAGGCTGAAAGTGAGACTTGTAAAATGATAATTCCTCCTGCATAGCAAAGCACACATCCTTTCTGACCTCTGTATCATATACAACTGTGTCTCACCCAAATAACTTCCATAAAGCTGAAAGTTATGTACTTCAATTAAGGAGTGAAATACTTAGCCTACTGTAACTACAGGACAGAAAAAGCCAAAGCACCAATGTTACACAAAGCCTTTGCAATGGCCAGGAGCTAATGAGCAAAAGAAAGTCCAGACAGTTTCAAAAGCCAAACCACACCTCTGCAACACAAAGATAAAACACTCCCAGAGCTCCAGCCAGGCTAAGCCAGAGGAAAAACCTGAATGATCACCGGTCTGAAAGCAAATCACTGCTGAGAGAGGCAAGGGAATTCTCTGCATCAGCTTCCTGGAGATTACACTGACCTGACCTATTTCACATCCAGATGTCAGCTACGACCTGGTTTTGATGCTCCCAAGGAACTCTGATTTCACCAAAGTCAAAACACGTAAGAAGTACAGGCAGAGTGCGGAACAGGAATTCATTCCTGGCAGGCAATTATCAGAAAGCGTGACGTATGAAATATAATATAATCATCACATTAATGCAGAATTCTACATAATAAAAGCTAGTTTCTTTCAGGGTTCACTGGAGGAAAGAAACAGGCCAAGGAACCTTTAATTGCACACTTCCAGTAGGTACAGATTAAAGAACATCTCACAAAAACAGAGCAAAACAATTATTTTGAGAGAAGGAGACAATTTCTCCTTAAACGCAGTGTTTAATGTAAGGCCACTGTCCCCCTGGAGCACTGCTCCATCCCTGGAGTGCAGTGAAAGCTAACTAGAGTCACTAATTGCATGTATGTGACACAACAGGTCTGCTGATAATATTACTGGACTTTTTAGCACCATTTGTTCCTGTTCAGCAGATCCTGAAGCAGCAGTGAGTGGTGGTGATCTGTTACATGTGGACAGTTCTGTTTAGATTGGCTGCACTCTTGTTTGGTGAAAGCGAATCCATTCTCTCACTTTGCTGGGTTTATGCACGCTTCACCCCACACTGATTTTAAGGCTTCAAGGCCAGAAATACTTCTTTTATGACTTTGCATGGATTCATAAGCATTCTCATGAAGTGCATCTAATATTAGCACATAAACACATTATCTAGCCAACTGTGAGCAACTCAGTTAAAAGGTGGGAGTTCTGAAAAGTATCATACCTGTATGGCTCAACTTTCCCAAAGCCACGTCCCATTTAGTCTTTCCATCTCTGTTTCCCTACTTTTATTCTGCCACTAAATTACCTGATTTCAACTCCCTCTCAAATTCTCCAGCTCTTTCTCCTCCTCTCTCAGATTCAACCAGAAGACCACCTGCCTAACTCATGTCATGGGCTCACAGCCTTATAGTGCCTTTCATGTTTGTGCTGCACAGTTATCACTTGATCTCTGTCAGGATCAACAGAGCCAAAAGAACCACTGTGAAGCAACTAAAATGAGAAAATGGGACACCAAAAAAAAAAAAAGGAAAAAATAAAAATAAAGAAGAAAAGGATGATATAATAGCCCTTATTTATACGCAAAACATTAGGCAGCTAAACTCAGCACTGTGACATAAAATAGTACTGACATTTGCACTTCCAAAACGTGTGGTCTAATCTCCACTGGAATCCCTAGTGCTTAATCTGCCAGTCACCACACATGGATTTAGTATTTACTGCCAGGTATTAACTTGCAACTGTTTCAAGCATAAAAATCCTGAGGATTGGACAATACAGCTAAGAAAATATGGTTTTTATCTACTCTTTTCACAAAAATGTCCTACCTTGTTTCAATAAATACAAAAAAAAATCTTCCTGACTAAAAATTTAATCCTATGCTTCATATTTAACTAGTACGACCATAGAGATATCCCTGAACCAGAGCAAAATGTGAGGCTAACTTCTCATTAAGTACAAAACAAATCACACAGTGCCAGATTAGAACTAAATCTCCTTTACTGTAAGTGGCAGAGGATTGTGGCAGGGAAATTTCTGGGGAGGTTTTTCACCTCTGGACCACACCATCTTCTGTAGTCTGGAAGAGCCTTGAATTTTACCCCCAGGGTCCCTTTCATTTATCTGGATATAGACCCTGAGTTGTAAGAAGAGAGCGCACTCCTTAGCCATGTTCTTCAGGTTTCCACTCAAAAAGCAAAGCTTTTCCTTTCCTACCTACTGTTCTTTTCCATTTAGGAAGTGGAAGAATAAATAAAATAGATGGCTGTATAAAAGAACAAACAGGGAAAGATTATCTCTTTTAGGAAGGTCAGGAAACAGCAAATCTGAGACAAATGTAAATAATGACCTCCAGTCTCTACTTCCTACAAGTAAAATCTGAACTGCACACAGTTCAAAGGGTTTCTCTGTGTTCCTGTTACAAGTGTCATACAAATATTGGGCAGAGGCTCCATTCCTCAACTGCTCTGATGAAGAACCAGAGATCCTGAGACTGTGCTGCTCACTGGAGCCCACTTGCCACAAGATGAAGAGACAAACACTTTGGTACAAACACTGGCATCCCATGACTGCATGACTGACAGTGAGAGAAATAAACTCCCAGCTCTCTCAATAGATGTGGATCTCCCAATTTTCAGGGTGATTTTCCTTCATATTGTCCTGACCTATTCACAACATATTTTGAATGTGCTGCATAGCCTACACTAAACTGGCATTTCAGGACAAGGGTTTTGGAACTTCTCTAGAATAGTTATCAAAGTAACTGTCTTTTATGGCTACATCAACTCATTAGATATTTTCTCCTTGATTGCTATTGGTCATCAAATTTCTTCTCACTTTGTTAATATTTTCAATGCAGAGATCACAAGGAACTACATGCTAGAATATGGCAGTTTCTTCACTGACTAAGGGAGTCTTATATATTTTATTCTAACAAATCCAAATGTCTTTTCTCCCCTCTCATTTCAATAGGTGCAACCAGACAACAAACATTTTTCAGCCAATTCTTGGCAGAGCTCCTTTAAACACTACAGTCATTCTGCTTGCCAACTCATTTACCAAATACTCTCTTCTGAATTGGAATGACCCTCGCTGCAGTAAATTTTAAAATGTAAATGTAGTCGGCAGGCTGCCTGTATTTGCCCAACTAAGAGCTATACATTCATGAACACTTCTGTTCAAGTAAGCAGAGGGTGCAGGAGGTGCAGGACTAGGTGTTTATTTTATTTTTATTGGCAATCGTGTTTCTGTCTGATGGAAGGCTGGAAGCTTAAATAAAAAACCTCCTTGAAGTGAAGGTCAGTACAATCAGGTACTTAGAACTCAGGGTTTAATTTACCATATGAAGGTTACTGAAGGAAAGCATCAGAAACTACTTTGCACAATGTGACTAATGCAGAAAAGCCAGCATACCAATTGCAGCAACAGATTTTTGCATGGGGTGCTGAAGCATTTTAAATGTCAACATAGAATCAGTTTAATTCTTCAGCATCCAAACAGTTGTAAAGAGCAACCTTGAGTAAGTTTGCATGCTAATTGTGAGGTAACACACCTCAGCATTGGCTCCAGGATAACATATCTTTATTACCCCTAGAGAAAAAAGTTGGAGTGTTGGTACAGACTGAGGAAATATTTTTCTTGTGCTAGGCTGGTATCTAAAAGCAAATACATTTTTAAAATATTATGAAATACAAATCAAATCACTCTGTAAGAACTACAAGCACAAACTCAGCAAACACCATACTCAAAGGTTTCCTTCAAATACACTATGCCTTCAAATCAAATTTAAAAGTTAATTGTTTAATTCTGCTCTGAAAATACTCCAAAATCATTATCAACTGTATGCAAGTCCAATTTTCACAAACTCAAGCTAGTGCTGTACAGAACCAGTGAACTTTTGCCTGCAGTAGCAAAGATAAATAACAACACTGTTCTTCAAGATGTCCCAGGACTTAGTTACAAATTAAATAATACATCACCTTCTTCAGGGAGAAATCACATAGCTGGAACCCCATGAAATGTTTGATCTAGCTACAGACTAACTGCAGACAGGCATCTCCACAGTGTTATTGTTATTGACAAAACTTCCACAACAGGGACACAACCTAATAAACCAAAAGGATCAATTATTTCTGCACTACATTCCTTACCATCTCAGTTCTCCAAGCCCTTTAAGTAACTTCTTTAGGAGTAATTCAAAGCAATGGCAAAGAGTCCTTGGAGAAGTGTGTTTGACTTTACCAGACTTCTGAAAACTTCAGTGAGCAAAGATGCGGCATTTCTCAGATACACTCTCTGGTCTGAACAGGACGCGCTTACATTAAGTACCAGTTTCTCCTCCTCAATACCTCTATGAAAACACTTTTCTTTTGATGGCATGGGATCATTTCAGCATCCCAGGAGAGCAGCATCCCCTTCTTCCCCAGATCCTCTCACAATTCCATCCCCAGCAGCTGGCTCCCGCAGGAGCACAGCCCATGCACCAAAGGGCACAACCAGTCACAGATCCAACTGCTCCAGGCTGCCTCTGTGCCTGCACCTGTGTGTGGATGTGTAACTTCACTGAGAGCTCCTTCCAAAGCAAAGCACAGATAAAAGAAAAAATACCAGCAATTATGCCATTAAATACTTGTCTGCACAAAGTGTCTGAGCCCTCATTTATAAAATTCTGACATTTTGCCACAGCACATGCTGGTAAGTCCAAATACCTTGTTAGAAATATGAAAATATCTGATAAAACTTCGTTTCCTAATTCTTTATCTCACAGTTCCCAATTCAGAACACAGTTCTCTTAAGCATTTTATCAGTGCACTAACTTTATGACTTTTTTAAACCAACGAAATATAGAAGTTGCCTAGACACCATGTCTTATTGGCTCTCTTAGATGGCAGCACAGTAGACAAAACTTTCTGATTTGCAGTTGATATGAAATGAATCTGAATTTGGTTCCACATAGCAATGAACACAGAGCAGACCACCTCCTTTACTTCATCTGATCACCAGAAAATCCCCCCAGCACATGCAGCAAAACTACAGAGCTGGAAAGCCTAGAAACAGGGAGCAAGTTGAACAATAATGAACAGACACCCTTCTGAAGGTGTGAAACTGCAGCAGCACGTTCTGGTCTTTGTAAACCACGGAGGGAGAATTCCACACACACAAATCCAAACCTTGGTCAGTCCTCTTTTTAACTGAGTCATTAGTTTTTCTCTTCCTTAACCTGTAAGCCAAAGCAGGTACCTAGTGATCCAAGTATGGGTGTAATTTGACACTCCTCAAATTACAAATTTAGATCTTATCAGCACTCCAGTAAATAGGCTCAACTTCTTGAAATTTACCTCATGAAATCTTGCAATAAAATCAAAACAACAAGAAAGTATCTTTGCCAAATTTTACCCAACTAAACCACCATTCTACTCACATGGGTACATAAATGAAATAATTGATCATCTTCCCAACAATGCACAAGATTTATATTGATTGTGCCATTTAAAAAGACTAAATAAATGCTGTCTTACTTCTTCCAGTGAACATAAAGAAAGAGTAATTACAGAACTACTAGATGGAAAACAATCACAGTATTTTAGTTAAAGAGTCTGAGACTAAGTAGTGTAATGTACTCATCTGCTGTCTGTCATAATGAAGGCAGTAATTTGTTCCAATACCATTTACGTATCTTAAATCATTTGGTGCATGATAAACTTCACAACAGCACTGCAAAAGCATTTAAAAACTGTAATTTTGTGGGAAATATGAGTTCAGGATTAGGATGGCAAAAATAGGGTGTGATTAAAGTAAGACACTTCACTTTCTAAAGTTCCAGGAGGGGTTCAGGGGCAGGAGAGGGGGTGAGGTTTCCTTGGAAACTACTCTACATGTATAGTTGCACTGTTTAATATGGATTAGATGGCACAGTTACTACAAAGCAAATATAATTATTATTCTTTAAACTGAACAAATTTAGAAAACAAACATTTACAATCTCTAAGAAACATAAAAGGATGCTCAACAGGACATCTCAAACAGCAAGAGTGCACAACCAGAGCAAAAGAGAAAAGCCCCCAGTGTCCAAGCTGTGAAAGTAATAATGAGAATAAATTCCATGTGTGTCCTCTTGTGCATTGAATGACTGCCACAAGCACAGTTCAGTCTTTTATTTGCTCGGTCTCCCTACAGTCATAATTAGTAGGGCATGTTTCAGTTGGCACAGGTCTTGGAAACAGGCAGCCTTTCAGGAGAACAAACTCATTTAAACCCATTTTTGTTAACGAGCATGTCTTTTTTAAGGGCCACACATAAGATATTTACTAAGAAGCAAACCTTAAGGGTGAAAAAAAAAATGTTTATAAAATACTGGCCAATCATCACACTTTAAGTGGGTACAGTTTAGCCCCCAGAACCATCTGCTGCTGCCCTGGAATCCAGCTCTGAACGGCCTTGATTTTAGGATCACTGGAGGCCTCTAATGTCAGCAGAACTGCAGCAGTCACCTGCCCTGCAGACACCCATGCACATGGTAAAGTATTTAAATATGCATTCAAAACACAACCTCCACAAAAAACACGAGCGGAAATCAAATGAAACTAAAGGTAACAGCCAAAGGCAAGAAAATCTTACATAGTTTTTTAAACTTCACTCAAGTTTACAATCAACCATTAATTTTTTTTTTAAGTCTGCACAGTTTTCATCACTTTACCTGAACTGTTAAATTAAAGAAACCACAGAAAAGATAAGAAAGAGAATATTTAAATCACTGGGGTTTTTAAGCACTTGAAGCTATTGCACTACTGCAAAATAAAATGATAGAAAGATAAAGCTGTTCAGTTTTTTAGTCAGAGACAGATCAAAGTCAGCCCTGAATTGCAAGTCTATTTAAATCAGTTTTTGATACAATAAATTAAATTTTCAGATACAGAATGCAAAAATTCAATAGAAAAATTGATCTACAAAACCAGAGCTGTTACATGAAACATTCTCTTATTATGAGCCACCTAAATAGCTGTCAGCTCTCCTAACAACTTCACGTTAAAGCAACAGAACACAAATACCACCATCACATAAAATCCAAGGCCTTTATGCAATTATTGCCTTGGCATTTCCTTTTTTTTAGAAGACATGCAGTTATTTAGTAGAAGGCATTTGATAAGGAAACACTGAATAAGTACTACTAACTGTTGGTGAGAGTCTGTTCACATGCTGAAGTGAACTTTAATTTTCTCATGGGGTGGGATTTTTGTTTTCAGTGATCACCAAAGCACTGTATTTCTGTGCACTATATTGATGGTGCTGAATTTCATTACACTGTGAAATTCAAAACCAACCTCTTCTTATGAAACAAACTCCATGAAATAACATAAGCAGGATCTTTCACGACTTGGAGAATATTCTCAATAGTCCATGGAAATTTCCTATCAATAAAAAAGAAAAACAAGACCAAACTACAACTTTTATTTAAAAAGCCTCTTGAGAGAAAAATAAATTACTAATTAACAATGAGCTAACTATAATTACAGAATTAGACACTTTTAAAAAACTACTAGCTTTTAAGCATAGTAAATACTAAAATCTAAATGCTACAGACTTGCATAATACACAGCACCAATTAAAACAGCTGTCTGGGCGCAGGGGCACATCAGTATGAGAGCTGTATTTTAAGCACCATCTATACAGGGTTATTGCCCAGTTTATTTACTGCTGTTACCGTGATCTATGGCAGTGTGACAACTGTCACAGTCACAATGGAGTATGACAATGGAGTGTCACACAGCTACCAAAAAACCAAAAAATTTATGGTAACTGCACATTTCTCGTTTTTAGCAGTGATCTAGCACAAAGTCTTACTTAAGTACAATTCTTGCAAAATACAGTATTGCTGATGTCAAGATCCATTCCAAAAATTTCCAGTGATTTAAGCACAGCTTTAGATGGCATTGAGTAAAGAGCTCTAAATCAACTGAGCACTCCTCTTAAGTATCTGTCATTTAAGAAACAAGATCACAAAGAGGAGGAAAACCCCCAACATTCATCAAAGGGAAATGAGTTTCAGATAGCTTCAACACTCTGTGCTAGAAAGATACCACAGAGGTGGAGATGTCATCTCTAAAAACAGAGCTGTTATTTATATTTGCTCCTTCTCTAAACTTAATGCTCAGCATTCCAATGCAGAGTTACCAATTTTCCTCTTGTATGGAGATCAGAAAAGGATGAAAAAATGAACCTGCATTGAATACGGACCTTTCCTGTCCCTCAGACATGCCCATGCCCCCTGGTTAAATCCTCTACCACCAAGGCAACAGCTGACATCTCCACTGCAGGAACAGCAGCTGCACATAAAAGCAGTTTTTTTATTCCCTAAATAGATCATCTGCTTATCTCACAAGATAATTAGCAAAATTCAAGAATTTTAAAAAATTAAAAATAAAGTCACAAAGATAGTAAATCTGAGCAAGACAATTTGCTCACGATGATACAGTAAATTAGAAGAAAACCCCAGTATTTCTGACAATAAATGGCAAAGGTCTTCAAGATGACCATGTAAGCTCAACTTTCACTTCTCCCTTATACTTAAGACATTTCTGTTTTCTGAGGACGAAGTGGAGAAGGTAAACCAAAGACTACTAGAGAGCTATATAGTCCATTACAAATGTCCACATTTAAGCTTTTATAATTTAAAAATATTTAGATATAGAAAATTCAAGTCTATTAAATTGTCCTGTCCTAGGTTTCAGAACTTCTAGAAGTATGTCTTACTATTTTTAACATCTTCCCACACACCTCTTAATGTGTACTGGTCTGCAATAAAGTCGTTCTGCTGACTTAAATGCAGCAGTAGTAAAGCTGTGCAAGAAGCATACTAAATTAAAACATTATTAAAAATAAAGGTAACTAAACCATTGTAATTTATAGGTGCACACTGAATAGAGAGTAACTTACTACCTGCAAAAACCCAAACAAACCAACTAATCTGTCAGTCAATAGTAATCAATCAGATCTGCTCTCTTGGGTTTTTGGTACTGTCAAAAGCATTTAGGAATAACTCCAGTGACAAAGCCAGAGAAAAACCTTCCAACTTGTCTGTCTATATAACACATCTCAAGTAGTAGCAACTAAAATCTTCAACAGAGAGTTTATTTGCAGTTCAAAAAGCCCATCAAAGTACTTGTCAAACAATGGACAGAGGACAGCAAACAGAACATCACTTGGATGACACTTCTTACACCTTACTAACTCACAATGAAATGCAGAGGCTGTTCTGGCTTCAGGAAGCAGGACATGGAGAACCAGAAGAGCATAAATAAAGCCTAAGAGAGATGGAAATCACATTTCTTCTTTGTTTGCAACTTTGTTTTCTTGAGGAATCTTGTTTCTAGATCGTTAAAAAAAACACCAAACAAACAAAAAAAACCCAGATTCTTGTAAAGTTTTACTTTTGTGGGTACTTTTTAATGCCATCTCCCTTTTTACCCTCCATTTCATCATCCCATGTCCATTTGGGCAAACACATAGAAGCTCACGAGTTATTTCTTTGACTTTAAACCTCTAATTTTCAATGAACAGCCAGCTTCCACCAAAAATATTCCCTAAAGTGAGGGAATATCCAGATAGGCAGGGAAATCCCTGTTCTTTCAATCTTTCTCTGTAAGCAAGACAGGCTCCTTGATGGTGCCAGGGAATACAAGATGCTGCCCCTTATGATGCCTGGAGTAATATTTGGGGTTGTGCCTTTGCTCATTCCTCTTCCTCTCTCCACCACTCTCACTTCAGCAAACCTCCCACTGGAGTCAATTAGCATTTTGCTTGAGTAAGCACTGCAGGGTATGGCCTGTTGGCATTAAATAAGTCATCATTTTTAATTGGCATTTTAAGTTCCATCAAACTACAGACTCTACCTCACATTGCCTTAGTAAATGTTTGCACAGGGTAACAATTTGGATCATGTTAATATTCGCAAGCGATCCAAATATGCACTGTACAAATACTGAGGTTAGGCCAGTTATTCCAGGACAAAAGATACCAAGATCTATTCTTCTTAAATTAGTATGTATTTTGAAAGCCATAAGACAGCCTAAAGTTATTTCTTTTAGGGCATGCACATATTTCTTTTAGATAATTTGGTTGAGTGCCAGTAAGTATTGTATATACAGAAGACCTTATAAAAGCTTGCTTTATCAGTAAATTCATCCTAAGCCTCTTTTTAAGTGTAACATTATTCATCTTGAAAAGGCTATAACAGCATGCTCACCACTTTTCATGATTACAGTAGCTGTTATCAAAACACCCCAAAAGCTCTCATTATTAGGATTTCTCACCAATATCACTCCTCCTCCCCCTTCAAAAGGGATATTTAAACAATTTGGCTTGTTGTGTTAGCTGTATTACACATTTAGGATGTCTATCCTTTGGAGCACGTGGGACTAGAATTCATATGAACCTCAACAAATGTTGTAGAGCATAACATCTGATTTTTTAAAATTTATTTATTTTTAGGATCCCGAACCACTTAGCCTAATAGCATTCTGGATATGTGAAGGACAAAGTTCACACTATCTTGACATTTCTACTTACACATGTGCTTATGTGGAAATAGATGGAAAACACTAAATTACTCTAACATTCCTAGTTTTTTCCCCCAGTTTCTTCAAACAAAGAACCACAGACTTGAGTAAATCTAACAGTAATCCAGAAAATGACTTTTTTAATACCCCCTCCCCAAAAGAAGTCTCCATTTCTTGGAGCATCATCTCTTTCAAACATCCTCATGCTCAATTCCTGACACATATTCAGGATTAATGACAGGTAAGACAGAGAAAATATTGAGGTTGTGTAAGATTAAGTCATGCTTACAGAGAATGGGTAACTAGAAACTTAAAGGAACACATTTGCTCTGTACACTATGTTTACTTACAGACAGAAAAAAAAGGTAATCAAAAATACATTTAAAGCCAAAAAGAGTGGATTGTTTCTGTAGCATTCTAGAGTTAAAAGGCAAAGTACAATCAGTCCCTTAGTAAAACTGAATCTGACACCTCTTTTCTATCGAGATTAGGAATTATCATCTTGCAAACCCACAATTTGAAGCATCAGTGTCAACCTGTCTGGAATGCAATTTAGATTTTTCAGTAACATAAAATGCCTACTGCTCTATAGTCATTAGAAGCTGGCATAAACAGTGTGACAGTGAAGGCCCCAACAGTTTGCAACACTAATCCAGTATTTTGCCAGTAGCTCTAGAGCTCTCAGAGGGGCAGAAGAAATACATCTCTTTAACCCCAATCCCTGTTATTTTTCATTTTTGTACTGATGATTTGCAAATTCTCTCTGGGACCAACCTGATTTTTATTGAAGAGCCAGAAAACGCACAGTGGAGTTAAGAATCACTAACATTTATGGACATGATTTATTTTCTTATAATTTAAAAAAATGAGCTAATATAGATGAGCAGTTATTTCTAAGAGATTAATCTAAAAACAACCAGAGGAAAAAAAAATGTTTCTTTTGAAATGTAAACGTCTGAGATCTCTCATTCCCTCTAGTGGCCACAGCAGCTTAGACACAGGATTCAAAAATGTATGTGAACTGCATCCTTCCATTTGATATATATAACCAGACTGAGCTCTGCCGTGATGTTGCATTTTAAGTGGAACTCCCTGAAGAAATCAATGGGGAATTCTGCTTAAAAAACAGTAGCATATTATGCCCTATAGTTGCCTAAGGAAGTTTTCTTCCCTGCAGGGACAAAAATGAAGGTCATTCTCTAGGAAGAGTGCACTAGGGCTGGGCTTAAAGTAATTGAAAATTACATTAACATTTTGATTGTTTCTCATGTGCTGTGCTTGCGTGGGCCTCAGATCAGAAAATATAAAACAGATTTAGGAAATGTGAATCAAAAAAGAACTGGTGCAATTCATGGTGAGAAGCACATAATGTAAAACAAATAGGAAAAGGCAAGCTCCTTTTTAACAAGACTCACTTCGATCTGACAGATCAAGAAGCTGGAAAACCTTCAATCTATTCCTTCTTCTCAAAAAAAAAAAAAAATCTATGTTTTGTGCTTACTATTATGTTCAAAACTCCTTTGAAAAGGGAAAAACACTAGTCTAGGAGTAGAACAGCAACATGTGAACACAACATGTAATTACTTCGGTAAAGGGAAGAAGATGGTAGGTACAAGAGACATTTCCATCATTAACTCAATTCTTCCCCATCAAGATAAAAGGGAAACTTTGAGAAGTGTAATATATGTAGAAGAGAGTAATTCAAACTATTATTGCTAGTTTCCAGGTTAAATACAAGCACTGCAAGAAAAAACAAACCAAACCTTGGATTTTACAGCTCTGTTCATGGTGGATTAAAGATTGAAGATAAATAAAGCAATTGATTAACATTGTGAAGGAGTGGGAACTACTGAAAGTATTAAGATATTATAAAATTGACAGCAAATGATACAAAGTCAGTTCTGATACCCTCATTTTAGAAGAAACAGGAGAATTGGATTTCTACAGCAGCTGCACATGTAACCAATTGAAAAATCTGGAGTGAGCCTGCTTATAAAGGTGACATAAGACTGGACTCATCACGCTGGAAGTTTGATTAAGGGCATGAAAACAGCACAGCTGAAATACACTTCCTTTAAAGACAATTTGCAACTTAAAATGCCTCTATCTGCCTTTAAAAAAAAAATAAGTGTCATATAGGATCTCTATCCAGAAGCATCTGAAAATACTTTTGTTCTAATGCAAGACTAAAATATCAGTTAAAATATCATTCTTGCTTCTAAGCATCACACATGAATAAAAGGGAAATGAAATGGGGAATCCAGAGAATGATAAGAAATGTGGAAGATCAGACCAGAGATCCTAAAAAAATATTGGGAAAGGCCAGGGTAAAGGCTTGCATTAATTTGAAGGAGAGATGACAACGTGATACGCTTCAAACACATAAAAGTACAAGCGGTAAAGGGATTAAGTTTCAGCAAGGCCGATAAGGACAACGTTTTCAGACTGTAATGAAATACAACAGTTTAGCCTGCAAGGTCCGGCTTATTGAAGGTGCTAGGAACTAGTTAGACAACCACCAGCCCAAAGGAGCAAATACAGCTGATCCTGCCTTCGGGCAAGATCACAGGGGTGATGACAGAGGTCCTGTCCAGGACTGTAAACCTATCAACAGGTGAAGAACAAGGCCAGTCACTGAATCTGAAAGACAGAAGATAAGAAGCAAAACAAGTGAATTAATAGCAAATGCTTTAACACATTAGCTTACTAGGCCACAGAACTCATTACCAGGGAAAAACAGAGGCTGAATGTTAAATACCTTCCTAGAAGCAATCATGCACATGTACAGACGCTGAAAAATATCCTCAAACTTAGCAGGACTGTACAGCTATAGCACCAGTCATGGGATTATTTATGGTTGTTCACCTGTTAATTTTGCAAAACAAAGGATAGTTCACTGGGAAGGTAAGACGGTAAGACCGATTCCCTCCAGTTTCCTGTCCTGAAAGACAGCGCACTAATCTGCATGCCCAGACATCAGGAGAAAAATATTGCCTGTCTCAATACTCACAAAAGGCCTAGAAGAACACTGCATTGAAAAACAAATGCATTAAAACCTGTGCTTAGCTATGGCTAAGCACGTGTTCTTCCTTCAAAAACAGAGTAGGTAAGAGGTAAGAAATTCATGGGAAAGGGTGTGCATTTCTGGAGAAGTGGAAGAGTCTGCTCCCACAAGCCTCAAGAAAAGCAGAACCAGATTTAACACATTTGTCTTCCCAGAAAGTCAGTGCTCTCTCACTAATACTTAACATTTCTTAGCATGGAAACTGGTAAGAAATGGGTGATGCTAATTGACCTACACAGTCTTTCAGCTTCACATCATCCAGTCCAAGTTCTAACCAGGCTAGCAAGCATTCAAATGCCATCAGACCTAAGTGACAACAGATGAGACAAGCTCAGTAAGAAATGGAATTTCACCTTTCACAATTGTATCACCACACTTTATTACTGTCTTCCAAACTGAGCTACAGACCAGATGTCCTACCCTGTGTTCTGACTGTACCCAAGACAGTGTTCTTGGCTGAACATACTACTTTAATGTGCAAACTAAACAATAAAAAAAAAAAAAAAAAAAACCAACTCAACAAACTCACATCCCACAATAACAAACAAAAATTTTTACAGCACAACATTCCCACTGTGATTTTATGTGGAGATTCTGGTTTCTCAATGTTTTTTTTCTATATTAGCCTAAAAGCAGAGGTTTTTTACCAGGTACTAGAAATGTAACAGTGCTTTCCCAATACAAGGATTGGCTTTGTCAGAAAATGAAAACTAGGTCATGTTTCTGACTGACATTATTCAAACACTACCTCTTACACGGGAGTAAATACCAAATATTTATATAGCTGTTCACAAAATCTGCATGGTTATGCTGTTCAGATTCATTGCCAATCATTCCTTCTCACCGAGTGCATTTAGTGGTTGTAAGTCATAATAAGAACAGATATTTCTATTAATTACTGTGTGGGTAAATACAGAAGGCAGACATTGCTTTCTTAGGCTGGGAGACTGAACTCTAGCTAAAGCACCAGAGCTTAGAAAACGGCACATTAAAATACACATGCATTTAAAAAGAGTCCTAACAGATCCCAATTTCTTTTAAAATTCCCGGAGCGCCCTCTTGTGTGAGAACTGTCAGACAGTGGAGTCCAAAAGCGCAACAACGTAATTACATTCCCTCTTATCACCCGGTAACTTTGCCTGTTTCTGACAGGCAATTTTTTTTTTTCCAACCTGTTTCACTGGATTTCTATTCTCACCGACACATGAGCAGGTAAAGTCAAAGCCAAATCAGCGCAAAATAATCTATTCCTTATCTTGTCTCCTAAATAGCTTCCTCCAGTGTTTCCCTACTCAGCTCTGCAGGAGTGATACTTCCTCCAGGCTGCAGCACTGGCACATACCAGACCCTAAGAAAAATAATAAGAAAATATCAGGTGACACTTTGAAGCTGATAGGAAAAAACTGAAAAAAGGAAATTCGAATTGAGAGGTGAGTGAGCAGGGGACTCAGCTTGCTTTTCATTGTCCATCTTCAAATCAGCCAGTAATTGGAAACTTCCAGAAAATAATGATCTATTTACTCTGGAATGTGGGTAGCAAAGCATCTTTTGTCACAGAGGAAGATGAAGACTGAAAGGCATCTCAGCCATTTGCCCAAAGGTAACATACTGACTATCGGCACAGATTGCAAACTGGCAGGTGCTCATGAAAAGCGCCAAAGCAGCAGCCAGAGCACAGCCAGATTTTCCAGGGAAATGCACATATTGCCTGTTAGAGCTGCTATCAGCACCAAAAGTAGAGCAGACCCAGAGCTACCGAGGAAGAGTGGTGAAAACAAATTGGGAAGGAGGCAGATGGAAGAACCTGAAGTGAAGGTAGAAAGATAAAAGAAGACAGGGAGAGGAAAGTTTACAAGCTGAATCCACATAGAACATGAAATCGTCATCACTAGAGTTACTCATTCTTTTAATTCTGTGCTTGACTTCTCTCAGCAATTAAACTGAACGTCCTTGACAGCCTGCCTTCTGTAGCAGCACAGAACTGAAACTAGACGTCAGCTTCAGCCCTTTATGGTCCCCCAAAGTATTTTAATTTTCTAAATTGGAGATTTATGGAAATGCTGACATTCATCTCTCGGTTAAAATGTTATCATGTTGCTTACAAATACAGACTTTTTTTCCTCCTTTTAGCTAGAAAGTTGACAAGACAGGCTTAGCTGCTTTCTAATCATCTCCCTGCACGTGATGGGCTGTGAATTATGTGAGCTTTATCATCTTAATGCTTACATCTCTAAAAGCATCTGGTCACAGACATGCTTTTCCTCACCGCATTCTTTAAACAACAGTGGTAATAATTAGCAACTCTTGAGCAGCCTGATTACCATATGAATAGAGAAACAATTGAAAATGCAGCTGAATTAGGACCCAGCAAACATTTAAGTCTAAAATTATAGAATCTTTAGCAACAGATGTCATTCAAAAGTATACTTACAGCCGCACCATTACATTAAATACCACTAACAGCAGGCTCTAAATTGCACCACAAGACTTCAGGTTTAATTGAAGAGACTTCATAGTGTTGGCAACCTCTTTTCCTTTGCAGACACTTAATAAGAGAACCTGAAGTAGGGTTAGTATGCTTCCAGCACCCTTATTAAATTATTATCCCTAAAAATAAATGCTTTTTGTTTCATGTTTGTCTCTTCACAGGTATCAAAAAGTGAATCTTCATGAAATTATACCTGCATTTATGCTGAAAAAACTACTAAAAAAACCCTTGATGTGACTGAGAATCTACAGTTATTAGAAACGTTACCATCCATTACAAGGGAAAGAGAAGTGACAATCATTTCTCATCTCTTCAAGAAAAGTCTTAAGACCCAAGCTAGGACGCTGCATTGGCCTACTCAATGACAACCATATTTGTTTCTACCTTATACTTCAAGGGGCTTCTACAGGACAAAGCCTTTAAAAAGACAAAGCTGTTCATAAAAACAAATATGAAGCATCATTATTTCTAACTCTGCATTAATTATACTCAACAGAATTAAAGGGGACGGCATGCTGCAGAGCACTGGCAAAGGGTTAAGAAAGGCTAACAGAAAATAAAAGTTCTGTCATCCTTGACATTCACTTTTGTAAAAAGGCAATGAAACCAGGCCTCAAAATAAAATTACTGCAGACACCCTTTCATGCAAGAGCCTAACCATGAAAATCAGAAGAAAGACAACTGCAACTCAATATGGGCTCTTCTGCAGCAGAATGAAAATGTGGAATAATGATCAGCTACAGCCACCAGTGCACACAGGCTGGATCTAATGAATGATAATGCAAAACTTCCCCACAGCATGGTGTGATATGGGTGTGTCTGTCACCAGAGGGATTCCCAGAGAGAAAACACATGAACACCAAGGTGTGTTAGGAGTTATCTATAACCAAAGGTGTTATCTGTTTACCAGTGCCTCCCTACATCAAACCCACTCATTGCCTTTCCAGATTCCTATTTTAATAATATGGAATTTCATTAAATCTTCAGGTAACTGCTGGCCATAAGCCAAGACACTAAGATGTTCCTCTCATCCCACAAAGGACTGAATTCTAATGGAACATGTGTACAGTTGCTAACCCATCAACAGTCTTTCCTCTCTGCCCATATCCTCAGTGTTGTAAGAAAGCCAGATGTGGGCTGGGATCAGCCCAAATATTTACATCCCTTTCTCTCATGCACACATCCATCCTTCATTATTACATGTTCTCTTCCAGATCTTGGTAATATTTACATTTAGTGTTCCGTGTGTGAACACTGAGAGGCAGATAATACCATATGTAAATTATTTCTGTCAAAAACAGTGAAGCTTCATTTTTCACTAGCAAGTTTATCATATTGCTTTTTCCCAATCCATTCACCAAACTGTAAATTAGGTCCTCCAAACTTTCAGATTTTATCTGCAGAAGTATTTAGTCACCTGAGAGCCACAGCAATATTTTAATATACCTCTATAATGCCTTCCTGGTTTTGCTTACAGCTTGGGGCAAAAGACAAAGGAAAAAAAAGAACTAAGGAAAAAAAAAAACCCACACCAAAAAGGAAAAAAAAATTAAGGTGGGATAAAAAAAAAAAAAGTAAACAAAATAAGTGAAAAGGGCAAAACAAACGTCAACACACGGCACTCCTGGACTGTCTCCAAAACCGCAGTAACATTCCTCCAGGACTTCAGACACTGACAGACAGCACATTACGAGCAGCACCCACCACTCCAAGATTTTTAAAGCCCAGCAGTGTCACTGTCACCAGCTGCCTGAAGAACAATTCCCTGGCCTTGGGTGTCACACAGCACAAGGCACAGAGCTGTCTCATCTCTCCTAGGTCTGCTGCCTCAGCAAATCCAGTTTACACTTTTATTGTTTCTTTTCTAAGCAAAATCCAAGCTGGGTCATCACTTCACCAAGAATGAAAACTGGAGCTAAAAAAGCATCTGCATTTGTTTCTCCTGACTACAATCTAAACAAGAAGCTAAGGAATAATTTTCTCATTATACAAAGGAGAGTATTTAAGGCTTTAGTAGACAGCAGCTTAGATCATCCCAGCAATCAATCCCAACCACCAAAATCTAGGTCAGAGAAATGGAATGGAAGTCAGAGAGCTTCAAAGAATGAAACATTCATTTGTTAAGAATTATGGAAAAAGCTTAAGTCCTGGCTAGGACAAAGGTCAGATTAAAGCTGCCAAGTGGAAATACAAGAGTTATCTGGAAAATAATCTCCTTCTAAATCCTACATGCAACAAACGCCTTTGAGAATTTGTCAAGAAACAACAAAAAGGAGACTTTGCAGGGTAAATAAATAAATATGCATTGCCATCTTGGAGCAGTAAGTAAGTATTTATTGCAGTGATCACAGGCTTCACCAAAACCACCCCTGACATTATTTCAAGATTAACAGAATTAGATCCAGTATTTTACTTAGTTAGGAACTTTCTACTAGGACAGAATATGCACAGAGACCTGTCTGCTGTTACAGACAGGTCTCCCTTGGCCTTTCAAATAGCTGAAAGCAACGTGAGACTTACAAGACACAATACAGTAAATTAAGGTAATATGCATTATTTCATTTTCCTTCCTGCTGCAGCAGGAATGTAAAACTTTCCAAGCCTGTTCCACATCAAGACTACTCTGTGAAAGTGCCTCAAGCAGGCTCTGCTCAATTTCTCTGAACATAAAGCTTCAGCTGACCTAGAAATCCATACGGATTTACATGTCCCACCTTCAGAAATCAGAGCTGCTGTGTGGGACTGCTGACAGAATACCAGATACCAGAATTTTGTTAGTGCTCTGAGCACCTGTCCGGGAAGGTGGACAGGATGGGTGAGGTAATTGAAAATCTCAATCATTGAAAAGTGTCCTAACTGGTCCCTACAGTCCTTTAACAATTCTTAAGTACAATATGGAAAAATTACCATGCCCACTATTCCCTCAAGCCCCAATTATACCTACAGGTTACAGTTCATTACTTATGTGTGCCTGCAGGTGGAAGGAAGGGCATCCACCTACAGCTATTTTTCTGCTGGAAAAACATTACCTGGAAACCCACTCAATGCAAAAGGAACGAAGAAAAGCTCAGAGCTCCAAGAACATGGGCAAAGGCTCCTGAGTTGTCAGCATTAGGAAAATCCACAAACATCAGAGGTTCATGTCCAAAAAGGAGACACAGGAGTCATGCCCCCTTTATCTGAATAAGGCAGAGCCCACCAGGGCACACCCGCGGGGGTTTCCTCTCTCGAGGTTTCCGAGGGAGTTCTTGTCCTGAACTCCTGGCCCATGGTGCCCTCTTCCTTTCCCCATTGCTGAGGTACTGGGAAGGTTCAGCCTTCCCAAATCACCTACCCCGTATTCCCTGTGGAGAGCCTGGTTTAAGCATGGCTTAAAGAAAGAGGCCATGAAGGTGTTCAGCTGAGGGAAATATAGAAGCCTGCTGCAAAGCAGCCTTTCCCAGACTTAATCCTGTAAATAATTAGGTTCTCAGCCACCTTTTATATAAACAACAAGATTCTCAGACCGTTCTGTCCTTGGCTGCTACTGGGAACAGACAGCCAGTCTGGGAATAGATATGAAGGTTTTGAGAACCTTCCATATCATGGTGGGAACACTGATCTTGGTTTCAGTAAACTAACTTCAGGTATTGTAAACAAAAGGAGGAGCTGAAGTTTTCTCTACAGCCTGTCAGGAGCTCAGATTTTGCAATATGCATGAAGTGAATTAACACTGTTATAAAAAGTGCCGGATTGATGAATAAACCGGAGTCAGATGCTAAAATCAACAAAGGTGGTCGCTCCCTCACTTCGACATTCCCTATTGAAGCTGCCATTTTACCCCAAAGTTCAGAGGTTCAGGCCTGTGCAGAGCCTTTTTCAGGAGCCGGCCTGCCTGGGCTCTGCAGCAAACCTGCTGCCCAAAGTCAGCAGAGACATTCAGACCATTCCGAAGACCTACACACCCACACCCTCACCATCCAATGGTTTGTAAAGACAAGAGCTTTCCTCTCATCAGCATGGAGTTTCTTCAGCTTACCACCTGAAAGCAAAAACAAAAGAGCCTGTTGTACTCCTTGTGTTTCTTTACAGTACAAAACAGAATCCTCCTGGCCATTCCCCATGAGAAAGCCTGTGACACTTCCAGAATTCCTCCAAAAGGGATCTGCATTGCAAGGACAGGTTACAGGGCAGCTTTTCTTAAACCCTCATTTTATGTGGCACAGAGAAAATCTTTGCTGTAGGCAAGAAGTGAGGAATCTAGGTCACACCTTACAGTGAAAAACGTAGACATTTAAGGGATAGAAAGGTTTTGATGTGTTCCATACTATTTTAAACCATGCCACTCTGTACGGACTCCTGTGAAAAGATCTTCAACTTGCTCACAAGTAGGATGTAAAAAAAAGCAATTACTTTACACTGATCTTCAACTATTCTCTCAAAACTTCTAGGACTCCTGTCTTGGGGTTGGGTTTTGGGGGGGAGTTATATTCGTGGCAGTGTTTTGGGAGAGTTTTTCTTGGGTTTTGTGCAGGGCTTTTTTAGCTCAGCATTGTCCTCAAGTAAGGACAGAAGATAAAACTTAAGAACAAGAAAGGTCAAGCAACTTGACCTCATCCACAGATACTGGAATGGAGGATGCCTCTCCTTGGTCAAGAGTTTCATTTTTATAAATGTAGACTTGCCATGGCATTAAAATAAATGCACAGCTATACAGTGTTATTGAACTGGAACAGAGAATATTTTTTGTGGACAAGGGAGCTTCAAAAAAAAAATATATATATATAGATGGCTCTGTTAGCTACAACCCTTCTTCATTATTTCAAAGACACTCCTATCATTCTTGTTTCTGAACTCTATTTTTCATCAACAAAATTCTTCTACCAGGGATGTGATCTAGTACCAGTGGGTATAGTAATAAAAAGTGGCTTCACAGCACATTTTTAGCTTTCCTTATATGCCCAACAATGTCTGAGTTGCTGTCTGGAAAGCTTAAGCTTTTGGAATACCTAGGAAAAGACCAGAAAGTCCAATTCTAAGGGTTAATATATTTTCTAGACAGTGGGAGGCTATAAACCACTGCTCAGAAGCAACTGATATTGATGTTTATCTCTTTATTTAATATGCCCAGCCTTGAAGCATTTATATCCATTAGATGCCACAATTTCATCTTCCTAATCAAAATATGACTTGAAAAAAGTGCTTGAAGGTTACAGACACATGTTTGCAAGTTTGCAACAGAATAATAACTTGAAAAAAATTCTCTAATACTTAAATGCAATATATGGCCTTTGCAGTGCTTTACTATTTACTACAAGGTCTTCTTAATGCAGACAGACATGAAGACAGTTTAAAATCAGTATTATCGAAAATATTAACATTTTTAAAAAACCAAAGAATCAGCAGTATCAAAATTACTTAAAGAATGCCCATCTTTGTTTAAAAAATGCTGGCTGGCTGATTCTCATGATAAAAGAACATACTATTCTCTAAACAATTTGGTACTGGGGGGGTTAATTGAGAAAAATGAATACAAGCAGATCATGCCACATTTACAAAAACAACCTAAATAAGGATTAAAATACAGAACTTCCCACATCCCAGCCTAATGGTCAGGTAATAATAACATGGGTTACTTATGTAGCAACAAGCTTCCTGTCTCCAAGGGCCACATCTGGGGCTTTAACGTACATCAACCTCTTTAAATACAACAGGAGTTAGAGAATAACTAGAAATGCTATCCAGGTGAGTGTCAGACTTAATCAGATGGAATGCTACAGTACTGTTTTCCACACTCAAAGTTTGCAAACAACTGTCTTTTACAGAAAGAGAAGGTTCTCTTCAGGTAATGGTAGACTTCCCTGGACTGCACAGAGAAACTATGCTGAGTATCTTCCTTCCCCAGGTAGCTGGGGAAAAAATAATTGCAGTGGTATGAAGAGGCTAAGGAGGCATAGTTTTTCAGTGTCCATCTCAAGAACAGAAATAGGACACACCAAGTGAATTGAGAGGTGTTTGCTGTGCATGTGGCAGTCCTTGGCACAGGACACAATAAAACTCCATGGGCTCACAAGCAGATTGTGCAAGTTCACAAAGTTCATTAAGGTTATAGCAAGCAGGGGAAAAACTGTCTGATACTTGCTTTGATCTTTTATTTCTGCCAAGTAGGCCTTTGGTCTCACCTTTCACAGCCAGGCTTATATGTGCATTAGTGTAATCTCCCTCATTATTATTACAATGATATTCCAAAGTCCTCAGGATGATTGGAGCATCAAACTCCATAAGCACAGGGCTAGAGCTGCTTACGAGATGAAAGGCATTGATGCCTTGCTGGTAGCCCTAAAGCCCCTGCACAGCAGTGGGAACAGGAGGGCTCAGATCTCCACATCTCACTGCTCAGAGCCCCCCACACAACAGCTCTAAAAAGCTCAGTCATAGCTACAAGTACCTGTTTAAACTATCTCCTTCAAAAATAAACACCACTTCAGGTAAGATACTTGAAAAGCAAGTCAGAGGCCTTGGGAGCCTTTCAAATAACACACAGGCTCCTATGATCTAAATTCTCACTGATATCAGAGAAACAGAAATCAGGCACCAAGGATATTTCCTACCGTCTGCCTAAATGTCTAAACTGCTTTTCAGAAATGAGACTGAGCCCCAGCAATCATGCAATTTTTTTTTTTAAACCCCAAGTGTGACAGGCTTTTGTATGGTTACCCTTTGGGCCAACATGATGCCATCTTCAGTACTTTATGCCGAGCCTTATCAGTCCTGGCAGGGCCCTGGCTTCACAGCTTGAAAATCTGTGCAGAGAAAAACATCTGGCAGCAATCTGAACGTGGCTTCTCTTCAGCTGCCTGATTAACCATGCACACTGGGCTTGGATACCCACTTATCACGGATACCTACTTACGCCTCTCACCAGGCTCCCTGGGGAAGGACAGTAACAAACCACAAAAAAACCCTCAAATTCACAGAGCAGTCTCTGCAACTGATTAGTATTTTCAGTTAATATTCCTAAGATTCAGGTCCTGGATTTCAGTTCTTCTAACAGCAGTAGATGTACGACTGGCAGAAGCAGGTTTACAAAGAAGGGAAAAAACCCCTAACCTGTTCCCCCTGCTCTCCCCACAACTCCTTCCATCCACACTCTGGTATCAAGACTGTAAAAACGCTCAACAGATTACTTGGGGAGGAAAAAAAATGCCGAACAAGAAAACCCAGAGACTGTAGTTGCTATGAAATATGTCCTACAGAATACAAAACTATTGACACCACTCCCCGCCATCTTGTGGGACATTCTGTCGCAGATGGGGAGTTCCTGTGGCACAGACACACATCTACCAGAGACTGGAGAGACCAAGACAACACAGATTTTACCACCGTGCTGTGTGCACCTTCCACACAAATCCCCACACTTCTGGGTCGTCTCTGCCATCAGGAACCCAAGAGCCTTTTCTCCAGTTCATCACCAACCTTAATTCCCAAATTGTATAAAAGCAGGATTCTGGTTGTGGTAGAAATACAGAGAGCAATAGTAAAACCATATCCAAGGAAAAGAGCAGGGCGGCTGAAAAGTCAAATAGACTGAGAACAGCTGCCAGACAGATAAATCTGTAGCAAATAAAGAGTCTTCTCACTTGTACCATCTGTCAATACCACACCATCTTAAAAAGGGGAGAAAGCAAGGCAGGAGCATAAAACAAGGATCTGAGGCTTCTGAGATGGGCTAATAGAATATTCATAGAAGAAATGAATAAAAGGCACAAGGTGAAATCTAACCCAAATAATGTCAATGTCTTGAGAAGAACTGCACACAGTTGTGTTGACACTGCTAAGAAGATGACAAATTTCCTAATGTATCAGGCACAAATATTTTCTCATGCAATCAGACATGCAAGACTTCTTATCCCACTGAGCTTCCTTTTCTGCTAGCAAGAGGATTAAGGTCCAATCTAGTCAATGAGCTTCTTCCCATTGACTTTTACAAGCTCTGGGCTTATGTGTCATGGCCAACACATGTTGTGCAGCATTTGTTTTGTCACCATCCACAGAGAAAATTATTTCAGCCTTTTGCATATCCATTTGCTGAATCAGAAAGAAAGCAATTTTGCTAACAGCAGTAGAAAATAGCTGGGAGGACAGAAGACAAAATTAATTCCGGAACCTTAAAAAACCAAATTACTGAGCTATTCAGGCAGTAATTGACACACTAAAATACAATAAGGAGTCCTAAAGACTGAATTTCCTGAAATCACCTGAACAGCCTTTACATTCCAGTGGGAGGGGAAGGGGGAAGGGAGTCAGGACAGAACAAGCCAGACTTGCACATGTACAACCAGACCCAGTATAAGACTGTCAGGCTGGACATTTTGCTTTAGTGTACAAAGAACTGAACAGGACATCCTGGATTAATTCAAATTATGACCAATACAAATGACAACAGGTCTAATAATTTCCTGTGTGCTCACAATGCCCATAAGATAACATCACAGTACAGTCAAACTAGAATTCAAAGGTCTAAACTGGAGAGAGTATTTCTCCTCCATCCTTGAGCTACCTGATCTTTTCTCTGTGGTGGCCAGTGAGACCACCCAAGGGAATGACCTGAGTTGTGTTAGGGCAGGTTTAGGTCAGATATTGGAAAAAGGTTCACCCAACAGTGGTTGGACCCTGGAACAGGCACCCTGGGCAATGGTCACAGCACCAACCTGACAGAGCTCAAGAAGTGTTTGGACAACATTCTCAGGCACACATGGAGTGAATTTGGGGTGATTTGGGATGATCCTTGTGGGTCCCTTCCAATTCAGATTCTGTGAACTCACTAACTGTAAGGAATCCAGTCTTTTACAATGTTCCTTTACTTAAAGCACTTTTCTGTTGGCAGATTTCATGTCAACACATTTGAGTCATTACTGTAACAGAGTGCAGAAAATTTGTAGAAGCAACACTGAACAGCAACTACTTGTGAGAAATCCAAAATGAAGGAAAACTGAAAGAAGAAGAAAAGTTACAGAAAGGGATTCGACAAACACACAGTTGTTTGGTTGCTTTGTGACCTTCTTAAGAAACCACAAGATACAGGCAAAAGCCTCTAATACCTCATCAAGCAGTTTAAATTTATGGGTTGTAGTCCACTTTTTGAACATGGAATGGTGTACAGAAATGGATTCATTCTGCCCACCTATGTTTTGCATTCAAACATATCCTGCCAATACAAGCATCTTCATTTTTATCTGAAGAAGTGAACAACTGCCTGCATTTCTATGCTCTTTCTCAGTAATGGTAACAGTGCACTACCTTATGCTTCCAACACTCCCACAATTTGCTGCTTCTGCTTCCAGGGCATAGTTATAGAGAAAGTATTTTTCATGTTTACTCTTATTTCTTCTGTTGTGCATGTGGTATTACATTTACAATTTTGTATGCTCTCTGCAGATACAGTGCTTGAAAAAATATTTTGACATTTGTTTCTGCTTCCAAACTACAACTCCAAATTAATTTTCATCGTATATTGTCAAAAAAAAAAAAAAAACACAAACAAAACCCAACAAAAAAACTCCACACGCACACCAGAAAAAAAACCCAACAACCACCAAACAACCAGGGGCATCATCCACATGCAGCTGCACATTCTGAAGGTACTTTCAGCTAAGCTTTTAAATTATGAATTATTCATGTATGATATACACCATTTCACAGAACAGCAATCAAAATGAAGTGTGAGGGTTTTTTCTACTTTGTAGGCTGCTTATAAATATCCATACTCAGCTCTGTAGTCCCAGATCCTTGCCTCAGACAAGGCCTTTAGTGGGTTTCATGATGTCAACAAAAATACTTTTTGCACCTAGAGTGTGCTTAAAATCTGTCTCAGATGCCACCCCCACACACAAATCCCATTCATGGAGCTCTAATCACACTCCTTCAGCTCCCACAAGGGCACACTGGCAGGGTGATGGGACCACCTGGCTGAGGCTCAAAATAGTCTGAGGGTCAGCCAAGAAATGTAATAATTAAACGTGTTAATTCATGGCACTGCTGGAAATGGAAACAAAAACACATGACTGCTAGAATAGGATGAGGACCCTGCCCCAAAGCAGAGCATACAGCTCCCGGTCCCACCCTGTCCTTGGGTTTCTGACCATGCCTCTGCTCCAGGTTCTTGTTTCCTTCACCAAAGTTACTCTGCCAGACAAATTAGCTCTTTTGGATATTCACAGCCCAGCTAGCAGTAATATTAGCTACAGCCATTAAGGTCAGCTTAAATATGAGAGTACGCCTGATTTATTCTTTCTCTAACTGAAGACTGCTCTGGCCTCTAAAGCAGAAAAACAGTTTTCATTGCTGACAGGTATGCTATACAAAAAAAAAGGGAAAGGAAATGATTCTCAGAGAAAGGTACAAATCCATCTCCAAATATCAGTCTTCAAATATATCAAGCACCCAACTTTGGCTGGAGTATAAGGCAGGGTTAACTTTCAAAATGTCAGAGTTACACATGCATTGTTTTCCCAGATGATGGTTCCCATCAAGTAGGTTTTAGTGTCATTTTTTCCACATGCAGTGTTGAATTCATTGCTGCTGCCTAAGAAAACAGTACTAATGTGTACAGGTGAGTCCTCACAACTGCTTTTACCAGTAAGTGTGAACTGCACAAAGCACCACACTACATCTACAATGACTTCTAAGGAACCGGGGAGAAAAAAAAAAAGAAAAAAAAACCCTTTTTTTTATGGTCTGAGTAACTTACAAACACTCTTCAAACAATTACAAAGTGTTAGCAACACCAAGCCCTACCAGCAATGCATTCATTTCAAGAGGCAGAACACAGCTTACTAAACTGCTTTACGTATGTTCAATAAATCATTTATAATGAAGTGTGAAACCCTTAGGAAAAAATAAATACAATAAATTAGGTTCATTTGGTAAATGCAGCTATTGGCTAAGTATTTAATAAAGCACTCAGAGCATATGAAGCATTTGTTTATAGCATCACATGCTTACTAAACTATTCACCACTGCAACAGGCAACCTTTAATAAAAACTCACTAAATTTAATTCTGAATATTATTGACCTGCTCTAGTTGTTAAATACATCATTCATAACACATTTAATGAAACATTTATTCAAAGTTATGCAGCCCTCAAAACAAACACATTTTCACAGCAGTTGAAATAGCACCAGTCTTCTCTGCAGTAACTACTTCACAGCTCATGATGAATGTATTAACAATTTATAGCCTATCCTGACTTCAGGCAGAAGACAGCAGAGAAGACATTCCTTTGGGTACCCAGCAGAACTGAACAGCAGGGCAGAGAAACACCACATGAACACCATGCCCCGGGAGACTTCCAAAGTGAAATCCCTGCTTTCTCTGGTCCTGGAAGGATCCTTTAAAACAGGAGGCTGTTTCTTTTTGTCTTTGAACTCCTTAAGACTTGCTAGTTTCACTTGCCAGATTTTCAAAGTTTACCTTCTGTTTCTCCAGTGTATTTATGCCTCAGAAGTGGGCAGTGCTTTGGACTCAGTTTGAGAAAGCAAGCTGGTGTAGTACCTTTGGTATGACACAATTAAAGGGTCAAGATCCCAGCACTTTCAGGCAGCTTAAAAAGTTAACCAGAAAAAAAACCCTCTCCATCAAGTAAGGTGGCATTAAACACCTATTTTTGTTTTGTTGACTTATGACTTGCATGTAATAATTTGATTCTTCATTATTCAAACATCAGTCATCCTCCAAATAAAAGATGCAGGTGCAATCACTGCAAATTTCCTGGCAAACGACCACCACCAACCTTCCTTGACTTTGGGACACAGCTTTGTCACTGCATCTGATTTCAATTAAGCCATGCTTTTCTTCTTGGAAATGCTGTGCAGACCATTAGCTGTTACCTTGAAACTTCAATAAGAGCAGAAGCTCTGCAGAATTCAATTCTGTTCATTCTTACTCCAGTGAACCCTTGCTGCTGCTAATGAAGTTGTGCCTATTTACCCAGAAATCTGGTTTATTGGTAGCAAATAAAATATGCAAAACAATAATATTAATTTTTAAAGAGCTCTGTGCTGCATCTTTTATACCATGGAAATGAGTTCTAACTTAGAGAAGCATGCAAGCCTGCTGTCAACACCTCTATAGGGTGACTCAGTACTGCTCAAAATACTTGCTGTATTTATTTCTCTGTCCCAACATTATTCCCTCCCTATTCTTTTCCTATTTCAAATTGTTTTTTTCCAACCTGTCCTCTGGAGCACACAATTTGCTTCAAAAGCAACAAAACATAAAATGCCTTCAGATTCCTGAATGGCTAAAAAAACGCTTAAAGTACTTAAGGCAGACCCAATTCCCTATGCCAGGACAACCAGTAGTCTCATTACTGAAACTGAAGAATTCTGCATGTATCTGCCCTGGAAAGACAATCCTAATGAAGCAAGAACTGCGAACCAATCAGAGCACAAATTTTTCATCTTAGTTTTTTTAACTTACTATACTGCTCTGTTACTCCTTTAAAAAGCAGAGCTTAGGAAAGAAATGAGATCCTTTCTTCTGGGCAGTATAGGTCAAGCCTCACAGAAAGCAGGCTAATTAATCCCATCTGAGTAGAGTCAGAGCTGACCTTGCACAAGTTTCCTAGAAATATGCAAAAGCCTAGACAAAAAGAATTCAAACTAAAAGACTACAACTTCAAATTCTTGTAGCTGATCAGAAATTTCTGTTATTGTTAAACCATTTACAGTGAAAAAATAACTTGTCCCATTAGAAAATAAAAACGTTGATAAATTATCTCCATTCTCCTATTTTCCTAGATTCTAAATTTAAGCAGAAGGCTCAGAAAAGAGCAGATTATTCAAAACACCCTTTTGAGATACTGTCCTTGACAGTTAAGTTAGACTTGCACAAAGAATTGTGTCCATCATGTTAGAATGAATTAATTTTTCAGACACCAGGTAATTGACCTTTCATTCTAACAAACATTCTACAACTTTACCAGTAAGCACTTTAGCAGACAGTGCATTTTAAGCTGTGGTGAACAAATAGCAAATAGAAAAAAAAAGAGAAGAAGAAAGAAAAAAGAAAAAAAATGTTGATGATATGTTTGCGTCATAATCCTCAAAAAAAAGTAAGATGAGAACAAAGAAAAGCATTTCTCTAACTCCTGTGAAACCCACAAGACTTTGGGCGCATCTAGCAGTCATAATCCATGAACAATATTGTACATTCTACCATTCCAGGAAATATGATGTTGTGAAATTCAAATAACAGTTTTGTCATACACAGTTTGGCTTAAGCAGAACTCAGAGTTTCCTGTGCCTGCACTACAACCCTTGAGAGACAAGGAAAGGTGTGGATTTCAGCAGAAACAGACAGCTGGAATAAATCACTCCTGCTTATCATACTCATCTTTATTAAAGACATATGTATCAAGGATTCCCTCACTTATCCCTAATACTAAAAAACCTCTACAGAATTTTCATACCAGTAATAAGCTATAAACCTCACTGCAGGTAACCCCTCTTGTATTACATCAAGCTTAACCTTCTTGGTGAAAAAGTTAATAACCCTGAATATAGGTTTTAAATAGGGTCCTTCGGAAAAATGGGGCAGGATGAGAGAGTGAACTCCAAAAGAAAAGCTGAAAAGAAAAGGACTGAATTTGCACTCACTCCTTCACAAACCATCAAATTACTAGAGGCTCATCAGTTTAGCTAGATTTTCCTGTCTCATTGAACATAGGCAGAAAGAGAAGAGTTACATGCCACCACTTCAGAAAATTCTCAACTGAGTGCATTATGCATGAACAAATTAAATTTAGGCTCTAGGACAAAAAACCCTGTCACATTAAAATCTTCTGCCAAATACAACCCTTCAAGCATTCTCAAGAGTAATGCAAATTGTAATTCCTTTCAGGAGAAGCTTGCACTTAATTGTGGAGACCTTGAAAAAGCATCAAGGATGCCACACTCATGATAGCCAGGCAGCGCTGAATTTATTCATGTCCTAAGCCAATTGGTGAAAGGTTTCTCTACTAATGACTGAGGAGCCACTGCTTCTATTTCTTTATCTGCCCTTCTATGTGTAAATTAAACTTCCAGTGTTTTTACCTTCTAGATCTCACCAAGATTAATGAAAGAACCAAAAAGTCTTGGCCTGCCCACAGGTGAGGGTGATTCTGTTAACACAGCTATTAGACACACTTCAATAAACCCACTACATATGGTGCACTACAATTAACGTTATGAATGGCAGCAGCAGCATTGAAGAAATCATAAAACTGAGGAATAATTAAGACTAGGAGACCTCTGGAGATCATCTTGCCAAACCTCCTGCCCTCAGCAGCCTGATTTCAAAGTCACATCAGACTGCTGAGGGCCTTATCATGTTGAGTTTAGAGTATTTCTAGGGCAGTTTTTGCCAGGCCCCTGTGTCAGTAACATTACAGTCTTGTTCTCCTTATATTCATTGGAATTTTCCTTGTTGCAGCTCATGACACTTCCCACTATGCTCCTGTGAGAAAAACCTGCTTCATCTCTTCTAACCCTTCTGGAGGTAGCACTCTGCCAAAAGTTGCTCCCCAGGTCTTTGCTTTTCCAGGCTAGGCAAACACAGTGGCCTCAGACTCACAAGATTTTTCTTTTCTAATAACTAGTACATAAGTGGGTGGCCATCTGCCTCCCACCATCCTCTGCAAAGCACAAACCTCAGACTTCAAGGATTTTTCACTTTTAATTTCAGTTCCTATTAAAAGAAGGCACACACATCCCAACTTCCCATACACACAGACATGCCTGCTATTTGTTCTAGGGAATGGGGGCAGTAGACAGACTTCCACAGCAGCTGATCACAGAATTACAGAAAACCAGGTTGGAAAAGACCTTTGAGATCATCCAGTCCAACTTATGACCTAACAGCTCCTCATCAACTAAACCACGACACTGAGTGCCACTTCCAGTCTTTTTTTACACAAGTCCAGGGACGGTGACCTCACCACCTCCCTGGGCAGATGATTCCAGCACCCAATCACTCTTTCAGTGAAGAATTTTTTCCTGACATCTGACCTAAACTTCCCCTGGCACAATTTAAGACTGTGTCCTTTTGTTCTGTCAGTTGTTGCCTGGGAGAAGAGACTGACCCTCACCTGATTACAACAACCTCTCAGGGAGCTGTAGAGAGTGACACGGTCACCCCTGAGTCTCCTTTCCTCCAGGCTGAACAGCCCCAGCTCCCTCAGCCATTCCTCACAGGGTTTGTGTTCCAAGCTCATCACCAGCTGTGCTGCCCTGCTCTGGAGGCGTTTGAGCTCTCAACATCCTCCTAAACTGAGGGGCCCAGAACTTGACACAAACTGGATCCAACAAGTGTGCTCCATTTGTTTTGCCACACTCCAGAATTACTCTTGGCCTGTGGCAAGAAAAGAACAGCGGCAAGCCTTGATCTCCACTGGGTGCCTATGTTTACCAGGGAAGAGGCAAGCTCTAAAGATCCATAGTTAAAGGCCTCTCTTTTGAAGAGAGGCCTTAATTAAGCCAGATGACAGGCTGTCATTACAAGAAATGCCTTCGGGCAGCCTCATTTATTGAGCCTTCCCAGTGGCAGCCACTGCTGGCTTTGGCAAGGCAGGAGCCCTGCACAGCCCCGCCAGACTGGCACAGGCATGGCCCAGGGCACTCACTCACTGTGCCTGGCGCCCATGGAACACGGCTTGGCTCCGCAGGGCAAGAGGCAAAACAAAACAAAACATTTTGATTTATATTTTGTTAACCAACACACATAAAACAAAGTGTTGTAACACAGAAAGGAGAAGCCAACTTTTCTTTCCTGTCACAACAAAAACAGTTTTGGAACCCTGGTGATGCTGTCTTTGGCACTATGCATACAGCGTCATGCAATCCCACCTGTGCCACGAAATAGCAACAGTCTAAACTACAAATTAACACCAAGAAAACAAAGTGCAGTCCCTCTCACAGCTCTGCAGTAAATATTACTGCAGTTGCCTACACTTGTTTAGTGCTTCAATAGCAACAACAACATTAAAACAGGAAATAAAAAAAGCCCAAACTACAATTCTGTTATTTCTTCCTAATGGTTGACATCTCCCAGTACGGCTATGGCTTCTCATTTTCCCACTTCAGTGCTGGAAAACCCTATCTTCCCATCCATATGCAGCCACTGCTTTTGCCTCAGTTTCAATCACCATGCTCAGCCCATCAGCCAAATTCAAGGATTTAAGGATGATTGTCTTTCACAGCTCTCACTCCTCTACTTTTCCCACACTGTGGGTCTGGGGAGAAAAGGATCTGCTCACTCCTAGCTACTTACAGGTTTAACAGATCAGTTAGTCAGGTGAGATATTTGACATCCTGTTTTATTTAGAATTATTGTGCAGGTGGAAAGAAATTACCAATTCTAAAGTTTCAAAGAGTAAGAAACCAAAATTTAAACATAAATCTGAAGGTTCTCTTGTTTGCGTCAGTTCTGCAAAGAAATAAAATGTGCTGTAAAAACTAACTTTATCTTACCTCTTTTTCATATAAATTTTCATATTCAGTCTCCTGTACAATATTAGCTCATATGTTTTCCTGTGTGTTGTACAAAAAAACATCATTTAAGCTTCTAATGTACAACCAACTGTGAAATCCATTAGAAAATTACAGTACAAAGACAGAAGAAAATTTAGAACTTCTCAGGTAACATTTCTAAATACCACATAATTTTTCTTCCAAATCATTAAAGCAGTTTTTCCTGCAATTTCCAAGCATGGGCTTGTCACATCTGATGATTAAGTTGCCATTCAGAGAATACCTTCAGGGATAGCCCAGGCTAATTCCCAGCCCTATTGCAGTTGTTTGATAAGATGCACACAGCATTTCTAATATTTCATTTCTGACTGGCAGACTAATAAATTAGGAAAAAGAAGTGACATTCCTTATCAAAACCTAACCCAACTGCCTATTTTTAGACCTGATTCCCAGACTCAGTTTTCAGAAGATACTGTTATTTAAATGAAGTTATATGAAAGTAATACTTATCTATGTGCAGGCTGGCAATTCAAAGCATGCATTGGCCTTAATGTGCTTTGAATTAATCCTTTGCATCTGCTATTATAGTTCAAAGAAATTTCTTCAATTAGGTTTAATTACTTCCTTCCACTGCTTTGGATACAGCCCTTATTATATTTCATTACCTTTCCTCATGGACTGCATGGAAAATAGATGCCTAATAGAAGTACAAAACCAACAAATTTATTAAGCAAGTATATTACATATACATAACAGCACTGTACATATATCACACTAATTAAGTTATTATCATAGTCTGCAATCATATAAATGGAATATTAGGAAGGAACTTTTCACAGAAGATCAGCAAAACCTGATTCATTCTCTAAAGTTTTTAATACCTTTCTTACTGAATTTATAAGTACTTTTAAATTCCTGAAAGGAAACATGCCTACTAAAGCACAAAAATAATTTATGCTTTTTATTCCAGGGCATATTAAAGAACATTATCCAGAAAGTGAGTTGGTTACCAATGACATTCCTCTGTATTCTGTCTGTCTAGTAGTTACAGAAGTATGAAAAACAGCTTTAGTCTTTCCAGTTGCCTGGAATACCATATCCATGATTCAACACAGATCCCATAATCTCACTTTTTTCCCAACTACAGATGGCAGGGAAGATGAAGTAAAGCAATGCTAGTGCTATGTAAGTAAAGCTTTTTTCCCCATTTTGTCTGGATGAAAGGGCACAAGTGTTGATTTGAAAAGCAAAGCATAAGTCCTTTACATAAAATGAATAATCACTATTTTGAACCAAAACAATCCTATGTCAACTAAAGGGAAACATTAGATCAATGTTACCATAACATATCTGGTCCAAGCAATGAGATAACCCTTAAAGGTCCCTTCCAACCCAAACTGTATTATGATCCTATGAAAACAGCCATTTTTATTTAAATGAGTAAAAAAATACTGATAAACAATAAAACTAACAAGTAATAAACTGCACAGCTGTTTACAGAACACTTTACTGATTGAAGAAATAAATATATGACTAGTAATCACACATCTCAGGCTGCCAGAGTCATAGCAATTGGAAACTAAACAATTTCAAAACTCATTTTCATTTAGCACAAGAAAAATAAATGCTTCCTCACAATAAATATTTTTTAAATCAATTGAACGTTCAAGTTTTTGTTCTATTTTAGTTCCACACAGACACTCCTCAAGCGGACTTCCCACAGTTTCATCTAACATACTGATGAGTTTTCCATTTTCCTTCTTTCAAGAATGTTTATTTCCATAAATGGATGACATTTTTCCCTAGCTCGTTTGAGAGCACTTTCATGCAATGCTTCACAGGACACTTTGCAAACACGAGGGATGCTTAATGGCACCATTAGCAAAATCCTGCCAAGCCCCGGTACCTGCCTAGAGGCCCAGAAGGAAATTCAGCTCTGGCCTCATTCATGAGGGGCTTGGGACTTCCCGTTGAGAGAAAGATGGGGCAGAACGAAAAAAACTAAAAATGAGCAAAGCTGTCAAATCCCATTTTCTTTTCACTGTCACTGATAATGTTTTCCTGCAGATTTTAAAGGTAAAAACAAGTTATCATCCGTTTCCACAGTATCTGTGACCTGCATGATATCGGCCCATTGGGGGATGAGCTTTTCACTGTACAATTGTTCCTCACTGCAAAGGCCTCAGGCAGATTTGAAACTGAGGATCTGAAGTAAAAGGCAAAATAGAGGAGTTCTAACATCTCTCACAGTTTGCATTCAGAACAAGTACACCAAAGTCAGCTTCTCCCCCTGGAATCAATGAATGGGGAGTGGTAATGAGGTCTCAAGCAAGATTTCAGTGGGGGAAAAAGCACAGTCAATCTTCTTGTTAATTCCAAAGTGCCACCAAGTGGAACATCAGTTGCAGCTAATACCGAAAGCTGAATTTTCAGAAACACTCATTTTACAAGCCTCACCAAGAGGCAAAGAATGCTATGCAAGTAAAGCTTTAACAAAATGCCAGCTGAGCTTCATCTCATGCATCTCAAAAGCACAAGCGCCCCTGTGAGAGAGCAGAGGAACTAATACAAGGCCTTTCCAAGAAACGGCCAGACTTGGAATATCGATGGGATTTGGTAAAACAACAAGGGAAACAAAATGTCTTCAGAATCCAGCACAACACAAGATCACAAGCATCTCTGGAATTTTTTATTTGTCAGACAAGCATCACTCTGTCAATAAAGACCACCTACGGTGCAGTCACTGCTGTCTCTTGCTCTTGTAAGATCCAACAAGGGAAAATATTGTCTAGTCTTGTTTGACCACAATATGAAACATACTGAAGTAGGGTGGACTTTGAATAGCTCTCCAAGCTCTCTGACTGATACAATAATGGGTAATCATTTTCTTAATTAGAAAAATTTGGCTGGGGGACACAGTGATAGAAATAAAATCCATGATCTGCATAAACAGGAAGCATAAAAGAACACCAAACATTTTAAGGCTATAGATCTATATATACACACTCATTTGCTGAGTAAGAGACCATATCTGAAGAAATAAAGGGCCTAAAAGCACAGATTCAACAGACACAGTCACTAACTGTCTAAAAGGCTGCTTGAGTACAATTACTATCTAAAACTGCAGCATTAGTGCTATTGGAACAGATTACAGCTTCCTAAATGAATCAGGCTTAGATTCAGTCAAGTGTGGAAGTTAAGAATGGAAATATTTGTGATACCTGCAGTTTGTGCAGGGCTGCAGGTGAGGAGGTGGTGGCACCTACGGACATGGGAGATGGTCCAGGGGCATTGTCCAAAGACAGCAAAGTGTGGAACCAGCTCACCTTATATAGGTGCTACAAGCCCAGGACAAACAATGACCTCCATCAGGATCACACAACATAGGAAACATTCCCTTTTTTCCATTCTAGGCACACTAAAACCATATTCCAGCACTCAGCAGGCACCAATTTATCAAACTGTGCCTTGCCTCCTGTGTAACTCAGGGCAGCAGGGTCTCCACAAAATAAAGCTGAATTTCTGCTACAGAATTTCCCATTTAAACAGTGGCTAGATCCAGTCTGGGCTTATTTACTATACACTGGCAAGCAGTTTGTATTAACAGTATGAGCTCCTACTCTTGCAGGAGTATTTTGGTAGTAGGAATATCATAAGGATTTCCTGACCCCTTCCAGGCTACACTCTCATACTTGCACCACCTTCTCAGCCAGGACAAATGCAATAATCAGGAAAATAATTCATCTTAAAAATAACACTCATATTTAGGGTTCCCAAGAGGAAGAAGCATGGTCAGAGTGAGGGAAGTTTCAATGGCATTTCCAGGTCCTCAGTTCTCTGTTTTCAACTTAAGTGACCTGGTAAAACCACTAAAATACTTTAATTGGTTTAATGAAATATGAGTGGGCAAGTGGCAGCAAACACCAAGTAAAAGCACAGTATAAACTCCATTTCATAACAAGATTTGGGAACTGGAGAGACAGACTTCCAAGTCCCTGTAACAGGTACAGAAAAATTAACACTGGCTGAGAGAATGTGCACAATAAAGTAAAGATGTTATTCAATAAGTGTTCCCAGAAAGTGCCATTTCTTCTCTCTGGTTTGGAGTATTCTTTTCTCTTCCACTGCTGTTCTCAAGAAAAATATTTAGTAGGGTAAAACCAAATTTTCTGTAAAAATATTTTATATCCCATGGAAGAAGATGGAAAAAAAGACAGAAAAGGAAAAGAGACACACACAGAGACAGCTGTCTGAAATTGTCTCTGTAATCATATGGAAAAAAGTTACAAAAGCTTTTCTTTTGGCAAAACTTCCATTCCCCAGTTACTAAAGATGCATCTTCCACTAGTTTTTTCCCCACATTACACATTCCACAGCTCCCAAAGATCCCACAGAATGAGTCAGCTTCATTCTCCATTCCATTCTTCAAATGCTGGGTTTTTTTGTTTCCACATAAGAAGCAGTAACAGAAAGCTCTCTTCTGTTAATAACTGGTTTTAACCTGATGAGCTTGTCAGAGTTGAATATAAACACAGGAAAACTGTAACAATCAGCTGACATGAAGTAACTTGTAAATAACTTATCCACGTGGCTCTGAGGACTGAGGTAGAAAAGTTTAGTAAAACTATAAGGAATTTAAATAATCACATAAGCCCCATTGTGGACACACATAACCTGGAATTAAAATATTTAGTCCTCTGACAAATCAAACCAAAGAGAATTTTATAGGAACTTTATTCTGGTATAACTGCACCCCACAGCAGAAAACAACACATCAAAACACAAAAGCCTTGAATTAATCTAAAAGATAAAGGGATTTCCACTTATGGAGAACGGCCAGCTCACAGTAACTTTGAGTACATACACAAACCACAAGCACATAATTTTATAATCTAATGTAAAATAATGTACTGATAATTATTGAAAGTACACCAAGAAGTACTCTAAGGGCCTCAACAGGTTAGTAATAATACCACTGTGTATATTAAAGAGTTAATAATAGATACACATTTTTATTTCTTCAATGTAATGGCAGCCCATCATTCCAAAAAAATAATTATGTTCAAATTTGGCTGAACAATAGATTTGGAGGAAACTAGAAATTGACGGCTTACAAAAGGTTGTGAAACTTAAAAGAAAAAAATTAATTGGTATTTGGCTTCTGGCTTTTCCTATTTAGAATTAAATCACCAAACCTCAATGAACAAAGTCTCATGTTGTTACATGCTCAGGGGGACATTCTCTTTGCCAAAGCCTTGGCAGACATCTCCTAGTATTGAGATTATACATAATTTTAAGGACAAGAATTTAAGAAAGAGACATAAGCTACCCAATCCTACACCAAACAAACACTGCAAGGAACACATCATTAGAAGAGACAGGAACTATAAATAATTCATTCACATATCTTCTGTCCAAATTGCTGCTCCCATGAAATAAACATGTTTTTTCTGATTACTTCCAATTGCTCCACACCTGCCATCCTACCTGCCTAGGCCAGCATTCCTCTGCCTGTTGTTAATGCAAATTGCTGAAAACATCTTTGGTAAGAAGTTACTGCTTCATTTAATTGTAAGCAAGTGTAGTGCTCCCATGTTAATTTTAAATGTCACACAGGCTATGCAGGTAAACAAGAACTGCTTAACAGGACTGCCTTTACATCACATGAACCATTGCTCCTGAACAGCATCACTTACAAGATATCATCTCCTAAACCCTTCCAGTTCAGTTCCTGCCTCACCTCTGCTCTTCTCAAAAGTGAACATGAAAAAGAATATCCAGCATGGTATTGTAGTCACTTTCAAATATATAAACCAAAAATTGTCATGTTTTTCAGGTGCTTCTTCTAAAATAATCAGAATGAAAATAACTGTCATTAGAAAAAAATTAGTACACCTCTACAGCTCCTAGAAAGCACATGAAGGGAGAGCATAAGGATATCTTAATGTAACTTGGGACACTGCCATCAAAAGCAGGTATTGTAACCACATAAAGGCAATATTTGCAGGATCTTCCTGAAGGGGCAGCTGTCTGTGGAGTACAGACAGCTCAATATTTAACATTTCCTGAGATCACTCAAAGCAATTCTCACCTCATCCAGTCATAGTTTATTCTGTCCACAGATTGAGGAACACAACACACATTACAGTCACACATCATCCTTTTATACTTCCCATTCACAGAAACCAGTGAAGCTACTGGAAAAGCAGTGGTCATTCTTTCTCAGCAGTCCACAGGGTATTTATAAGAACCACCAAAAAGAATGCAGCAGATGCAGCTTTTCCTCCAAAGCAACAGCAAATTCATTCCATCTGAGCATTTGATGCTGACAGCAGCAAAGCAACTGCTCCCTCAGCTTTAAGAGATGACAGGCCCAAGGCAGAGTTTTGCCTTACTTATTGAGAATATATCCAATAAATGGAGCTGCCTTTCCCCACCTAGTTTACAGATCTCCACAGAAGATCAATTTCTCCTAGGTCCTGGTCAGAGGCCCCAGAGAAGTTTCAATCACTAGTGAGATAAAACACACCTCCAGCTCTCATTGTCATGTATGTGCACACTTCCAACTCTCTGTGATATGAATCCAAATATGGATGGAGAGCAGCTGATAGGCAGAAGAAAGTATTGCGAAATTGTCATGAATAACAACCACAAAATAAATCATCTGCTTAATATCTGAAAGTAAAATTAAAAACTCAAAATAAATTCAGAATCACTAATTTTTCTTGCATAAAATAGCTCTTTATATTATGGTAAAAGCTGCTTTGGGGAGCAGATTGGTCCAAAAATTATATTTATCCATTAGCCACCAAGAAGATAAAGAAATTCACTTTACATTTCATGTGTAAGCGTTTTACCTTTCCTAGAAAATTCACAGAAAAACTTTTTTCCTCTTTAAGCCACAGACACAGAAAAAAATCCTCTTAACACAAAGTCAATCTGCTGCATAGATACTGCATTCCTGGGAAAAGATGAGAAAACAAATCCTGGAAAGTTCACCATGTCCAGTATTAGACTTCTGGAAGGCACATAAGCTACTGCTGGAATGCAACATGGCAAAGGAACAAAGGACAAAATGCTAAAATCTCTGCCTTTTTAAATTAACCATACAGATGTTGTGATAGTCATGAGTAAAACCTAAAATGTGGGGTCTTTTAGCTGCATTTCACACTCCCTTAAATTAATCATGAATGCCTGGCAAGAAAACAAGGTGTGCTTTTCTTTTTGGGTGCCATGCCACTAGAAATATGCAATAACACATCTGTAAAACCCTGTATCTCAAGGAAATTCAATATGTTGTGTTATGTCAAAGTATAGCAATTTGCTGCTTTTTGTGATGGTTTATGTCCTACTCTGGCTTGCCAAGTTATCTGGCATTCAGGACTTCAAAATGGAAATTGAAAAAAAACTGAACAAGATATAAACCACCAAAGCTCACACACAAGTTTACAATGGCTCGATTTTGATACAATTCCCTTTAATATGTGATTTCATACCCCTGATAATCACAGAATCAACTGGGCAATTTGGCCAAATCAATTTGGGCAGGGACACCTTTCCTTAAACCAGGGCTGCTCAAACAGCCCATAAAGACAGCATGCCCCTGGTTAGGTGGGAACAAATGTCTGGGGGACACAGACTTCATTGTTTGAAGATGAAACGCAAGACAAAAGCCTTTCTCCATTATTGCTTTATCAAATAACTACTTGAGTGTATAAGGCACATCATAACTTCATGCTGGTTTTGTGGTTTTAGTTTTCACACCTCCAAGTCAGACACAAATCTCCAGTTTTAAACCAACTGAAGCGTGCTGAAAACTGGAGGTTTTCTTGGTTCAGCTACATGGGCATCAAAAGGAAATTCATTCAACCAAAGCAAGTCCCCCTGGATGACTCGACTGACTAGATGCTGTCTCTTTCTGGGAGGGAGCTAATAGATTGCCCTTAAAGTATGATTAGTTTAATGTCATTGCAAGTGAGAGTGAAAAGTAGTTCTATACTTCTCAGAATTTAATTTTCCTTAAATTTTCAAGAAATGAACATAACAAAAAGCACATTACAAAATTCCATATACTGCACTCCATAAAATCTCACATGGTAATTAAGCACCACTGGACCATGATAGAGCAAATCCCAGCCCTGCACACTGGCATTCATTAATGCAGCTGCATTCACTTTGGAGCAATTTAGAGGTAAATAATGTAGAACCACCAAAAAAAAGAAGTATCTTGTTTAGAAACAGTGTGATTGTAAGAAATCTATTTAAAATAGAAATATCCAATGAAGAAGGAGTTTTTGAAAGAATTAGAAATGAAGTTTTGCCAGTTTTGTTGGGTGAGGTGAAAAAGGATTGGGAACATTGACCCATAACAAATAAGCATGGAGTGATCCACAAGGAAATGTGTTATTATCCAGAAATCCTGATTTTTCTCTGTAACTCTTTGTTGCATCCACCTACTACTTTCCAGCTCATTTATGCACACCTCATTAGGGCCACCTTTGCATATTTACACCTCCCCTTCCTAGAGAGACAACCATATCATCCTAGGAACTATTCCAGTTCCAAGAGAAGTGCTGCAGCCCACAGAGCTGTTGGTCAGGTTAAGACAGGCTGAGGAGGAGCTCACATTACAGCAAACCTGCAGCAAATTCTGGGAATTGGCCCATCAGTGCAGCATCTCCCATGTGCAGGGGAGGTCACCCTTGCTCCTTTCCCAGGGATCTCTCCATCTCCTGTCACAGCAGGAGGAAGAGCACAGCATGAGAATCAAAGAGGATCCAAGCACAACTCTCAGCACAGGAGAACGGATGGATACCATGCATAAACACTGCTGCAGTCAATTTAACAGTCAAGGCAGAATGTGAATTATCCTGGACCTGATTTAAGCAAGATATAGAGGTCAAGTCTATGGAAATGCTTGCATCCTGCAAATCTCCAGTAGAGAATGGAGTTATGGTGAGCCTCACAGCACACCCTGCACAACAGAGCAGACTGAAACAGAGAGCGCGCTTTTGATGATATAGAAACTTCAGAGGAAATAGCTACACTCATTGTCATGAACACAGAGGTTAAAAAAAATTCAAATTAATAACTAAATACCTAAGATTACAAGCATCCAAACACTGAGATCAGATGCTTTCAGACCTTCTGTCTCTCCCCTCTGAACAGCTACTCGCCAGGGTGAAAAATTCAATGTAATGAGTTCAGCTTTGCTATTTTAGTCTCAAAAGTGCAGATGGAGCACATGCCTGTAGATAGTAATATTATCTGTATTACTGCAGTGTCTGAAGACCCCAATCAGACATAGGCCATTGAACACTCAGAAAAAACTCCAAAAGAAAATTCCTGCCAAAAACAGTTCACTATGTGCACTAAGGGAAAAATACAACCTGCAAATTTAATTAAGCCAGTGGAGATAAGCACGGAGAGGAAGCAAGTAAAAGAACTGAAGATAAACACACAGGTACTGTCAACTTTGACAGCATCCTGCAGAAGAGTCACAAGCCTGTGCTGAAGGGTTTTGTTTGTTTGAAACCTGTAAGTTATGCTTTGCAAAATAGTTCTTTCAATCTTTAAAATATTAAAAAGTCTATAAATTTTAGTTGGCCACCTGCTCACTTTGAGAGGACCCTCAATCAGCTGTGTTAATAAGAACATCACCTCACATTATGCAAATAACATTTAGACCACAGAGTTCCGCTGAAGGTTTGTGATCCCCGGTGATGGAAGGTCACATCTGCCCCCAGGCACATGAAACCTCTGTTGTTCACTGCACAGCAAACAAACCAGAAGGAAGTGTCTTCATAGATTTCATGCTTAGCACTCACTGTACAGGCCCATCACACTCAGATTTTGTTTATTAAACTCTATCACATGAAGCCTACCCAGTGAAAATTGTACTCGGATGACAACATAACCCATCACCATCATCATCTTCAAAACTTCCATTCAAAAAGAAGAGTTTGGGGACAGGGTCAGATACAATCTCCTGCAAAGTGCAGCATGTGCCAACTAAGTTACCAGGCCTATTTGCTTTAAAATATAAGGGTCTAGTCTTCACAGGGGGATATCATGGTTTTACGGAGTGTTATCATTCATGCTGTGTTTACCATAAAATGACACATACTTTGAAGTATTATTTTTCGATTATGCAGGAAGTGGAGTAGGAAGTAATTTATTGTGTGAAATCTGTCCTCATCTTCAAGAGTGACTGGCAGATCTAGTGGAACTTAGGGACTTGAATATCATTAGGGACAGGAGTGACTGCATAACTAGTAATCACTGCTAATCTAGTGGCTGGCAAGGTGACATGCAGCTACCATAGCAACCAGCATAAGATCAACTGTTTGCTTCCAAAAAGTGCCTACACTTCACTCAGCTACTTGGCATGTTTTTAAAGTCATGACAGAGAAAATAAAAACACAACACGCACTTTAGAATTTGCATCTTTCCCTGCTTTTCTTTAACAGAGGAGAGAATGCCTCAAAATAACAATTTCACTGGTTTTACTGAGAATGCCTCACTACTGACTAGAAGGTAAAGTTTCTGGAGCCACATAACATCAGTAACATCCCCATCACTCTTACCTAGGAAGAGTGCACAACAAACACCAGGCAGACAGCAGGCACCCTCAGGGAGAATAATTTTTGCACAGGCTGCACACAGAGATTATTTCATGCAGTAGTCAGCGTACAAGGAGATGCTCATATCTAGAGGTGACACCCCCTTGTAACACACTCATACCCACTCCAAGTAACTACAGGTAATTATTAACCACCACCCCTGATCTTTGCACTTTACAGACACCTCTATCCAATCTCATTTATATTAAACTCTCACTCACATGGAACTCCAACATTCATCAAGTCTCAACATCTTTGTCAGGGGGTTAAAAATCCAGGAAGAGAGGAGGGCAAGCCACAGGGCAGAGTCAGAGAGACACTCAGGGCTGAAGTGCAAAGGACACACAGCTGTTCTGGCTTCCCATCCACTGCGCAACCACTTATTTCAAATGCATACCTACAGATTTCTGGAGGTTTTTTTCCTGTTTCCACACAAGCAAACCCCAGGCAAAGGGAAGGGTGTAGCTAACAGGTTTATATTTTCAGGAAGGAATGAGCCTAATGTCATGTTATATAATATTTTGAATTTCTTTGTTAGGGAAAAAGCTTTAGACATTACATTAAAAACTTATACACAAGTAAGTATCTTGAGCTAGACATTTAAATTACTCCTGCGGGATGTTTGTCAGAGAAAATCCAGCTTGCCTTATGGCAATGCTAATCTTCTCATATCTGTTTCACTTTTTATCCTTGCACCTGCCTGTTTTAACAAGATTAAGAATTAAGCTGGAAGAGGGCTGTCTGTCAAGGAATACCAATTAATCTATTGATTTAATCATCAGAATAACAACCAAATGGAGTTCTTGGCCCAGGCAAACAGAAGGTTTTTATCGCATTATAATTCAAACTCCCAGTCATGCTTGTGGCAGGCTGTGTCACCAGACTGCAGAGGAAACAATTAGGAGAGCAAGAGAGACACTGGAGTTTTCTTGTAAAAGGCTTCTTACTTAACTCTTATGGCCAAAAGGAAGATTTTGCATGTGATCTTGCCACAGAATTTTTATAAAATAAGAAATTCTGGTTTTCTGGATCACTGGCAGATCCAACCAAAGTCACATAGGGAGTGTTTAAACAGGAATGCACGTGCTTATCTTTGCGAAACCAGGCTCCATTCACAGAGCTCACATCTTCTCATCTCAAATCTCAACTCTGAGCTGCATTACTGCTGACTAAAGGAGTTTGTTATCACCTAACTCCAAGCAGAACCTGCTAGTGCAGAGTTATCACCTATCTCCAAGCAGAACCTGCTAGTTCAGGGAAGTTTCTGCACTTGCAGCAGATTTGGCCAGATTTATTAACATAAGCTACCACAACCCACAAGACAGGCAACACAAAAAACATCCATGTACCATAGACTCATTAGTTGAGAATTAATGAATGGATGAATGAATGGGGAAAAGAGTGCAGCAAAATAATAAGTTTTTTTCAAAACTGAATGCCCAAAAGTAGTGCTAAGGACTGGATTCATAGAGACACCTAAATGTTCATTATCCCAAGGTTGTTTTAAAGTTTTGCAATTTATCCACCTTGCTAACACACTGAAAGCAACTCCTATGACAGGCCATCGCAAAGTTTGAGATAATCAGCTCCATGCCAGAAGATCAGATCGCAAATAACAACTCACAGATCAGTTTTACTTGCTGAAAGAAACAGAGTGCAAACACACACAAGGTATGCATAGAAAGCAGCAAGGAAGGTGCAAACGGAACTGAAACAGACCAGGTTAACAAACAGATCTGAAGCAGACTAGGTTAACACACGGATCTGAAGCAGACCAGGTACCAAAGGGCTGTGCATGTGAGCCCTGGGAGGGCAGGCACAGGACAGGCACTCGCCGCCGGTGCCAGCGCCAGGGGCACAAACGCTGCCCGCTCCCGGCTGAGCGCACTTCCGCCTCCTCCCCGCCATTCAATCCCAGCGCTGGGATGCTCCCTCCATCTCCGTGCCATGCGGGCTCCAAACAGTTTTACCTGGGTGAGGGAAGCAGGCTGGAGAAAGCATGTGATCACACGGTAAGTTTATGCTTGTATTTGCTGGCATGAAGGGGGGAAACCCGCTATCAAAGAGGTTGCTTAATTAGAAAATTCGGTTGAATACTGAGTGTAATTGTGTGGAGCATGTGGGTCTGGAGCAGATTCAGCAGGGGAGTGTGTGCTTAAGGGGCAGCTGGGATAGCTGTGCTCATCTGCAGCCGTTGCTTTAAGAGCAGTAAGTAAATGCTGCATGTGGAAAAACAAAATAAGTTGCCCGTTTTGTCCTTTGTGCTGGAAGTCTGCTGCCCAAATGCTATTGCTCCTGAAGGAATCCAGCGTACACAAAGCTGAGACAAGCCAGAGCCCCTCTCCCCCCTCCCATGATCAGTACGCACTTCTCTCCCCGCTAGCTCACAGTTCTGACAATGCAGGGAAAAGAGAAAGAATGGCAGAGGGAAGCAGAGCACAGCTGTGCGTTGCAGAATCTCTCCATATTCATTTGCCAAACAAAGCCAGGACTCAAAAAGACAACGAAGATGCATTAGGACCATACCAAATCCACGCCTCTGAGTGGCGAGGGGCTCTCTAACAATGCATTCAAGCAACAGATAGAGATTTACCTTCAAAATGCAGGCCATGTTCTTTCTCTATCCTTCCTACCAAAGAGCAGCAGGGTTCTACTTTGTGAGCAGCAGTTGCAGTGTCAGGCAAGAGGCCGGTGGAGCTGCAGAACTGCCAGAGCCCACATTCCCGTGGATCCAAAGGAAGGCAGCACGCATCCAGGACCCGTTAGTCATGTTAGTCTTTTTATGCCCCGTTCGTTCCACCCATCAGCTCCTGCCACTGGCTGCGAGCCAGCCCAGCACCTCCCCTCCGTCACATGACCGGGTTTGATTCATGGCTCCAGCGTGTGTTGCTGAGCTCGGGACTCGGCACGGCGGCAATCCGTACCATGCCGGGCTCTGCAATGCCCGCCAGGGACTCGGTACGGCACCAATCCGTACCTTACAGGGCTCTGCAATGCCTGCCAGGGTCTCGGTACGGCACCAATCCGTACCTTACAGGGCTCTGCAATGCCCGCCAGGGACTCGGTACGGCACCAATCCGTACCTTACAGGGCTCTGCAATGCCCGCCAGGGACTCGGCACGGCACCAATCCGTACCGTGCCGGGCTCTGCAATGCCCGCCAGGCTGGGTGTTTGTCACTGATCCCGGGTGCGCTCAGGGCATGGCTGCTCACAGGCGGGCACAAAGGTCCAAACTCTCTCTGTTAGTGCACTGTAAAAATCCTTACGCTGCTTGTTACAGTGCAGTGTTGTTTTATGTGCAGCCCCTTTCACTGTACAGCAGGCTTCCTTTTGTCTAAATTGCTGCCCTATGAGAAATAATCATTATCAGCAAGCAGCACAAATGTCCCACCAGACGTGTTTGCGTTGTGTTTGGCACGGCTTTTTGAGTGAAGAGCTGGCATCCCTCGCAGGAAACCTCGCTTGTGAGGTTTTTTTTCTTGTGCAACTTTCTTTGGACTTTCTTAAGATTAGAAAGTGGGGTAAAGTGCAGATGAATAAATTCAGCTGTTGAAGAAATCTTTCACTTTACATAATCTCATAAAATTCAAATTCTTGCATAACATACTCTGTATATCTATATTATAGAGGTTTTACTTCATATTTGTCACTTCTCCTGCTCTCCTCTCCCCTTTTTACACTTTCTCAGTACTTCTCATTACTTCATCTTGGAACCCTTTGCATTTTCTGTACTTGGCACCTTCCCTGTATTCCTTTTGTGCCACAGTGCTCCACTCCTGCTGCTTTGGTACCAAAAGCTCTCTGGCTCCCTTAATAAATTCCCTGTGGTGGGTGTCTTTATCCTCTCTGCAGCAGCTCGTGTTTACATGCAGGCAGTACCCTCCAGTGCATGGTAAAGAATAATTTAACACAGAGCCCCTCAATGGGTGGGAGCTAAAAGGGTTAAATGCACATTTAACAGCAATGCTGTTCCCAGCCTGGAGCCTCCCCTGTCCAGGTGCAATCCCTCCAGACAGTAGGTAGGTTGAAACTAAAGGATGGAGATATCCTCATTTGAATGCAGGGGTAGATCCTCCCTGAGCAGAGCAGAAAGGCCTGGGGGGGTTTCTCCTGCTCACACTCCTCAGCTGCCTTGCTGTGCATTTCCAGAGATGCCAATGTGTGGTTGGCCTTTGCAAAATGCTGCACTCTTACACGAGTCCTGCAACTCCTCAGCACCTCTCACCACTGGAAATCCACTTCCTTCTTCAATTACAGCCGCAGGCCAAAGTGCTTGAGCTAAGAATTGTTGTATTGCTGGGAAGACTGATGAAAAATAACTTAATGAAGTTTCTATCTGTATTGACTAACGTAAGGAAATGCCTCAATGACAAGTCAGTGGAAGAAGGTGGTAAAACAGGGATTTACAACATCTATTAGAGGCTACCACCAACCATTGTTAGATCATTCTGGATAGCAGTTTATGTGTCTTTAAGTGCTAGTTATTCATAAGGAGTTCTGTAACAAAGATCTGTTTCCTAGTGAATAAGATAAACAATTAATTAATTCTTTCCTGAATAAAAAAATAAATGCCTATTTTTCTCTCCAGCAGTCGAGAATCTTGTTTTCTTTGGAGTGAAACTATTCCTTTCACCTGTGTGATGGCATGAAAGAGTTTTCATCTGAGTCAAATGAAAAATATTCCACCGCCTTCCCACCAACCTCCAGTACAAGCTCTGTAAAGAACAAAAGGAATGAGGCTGGAGAGAAACCATCCTGAAAAGGTCAACCATTTCAACATGTCCAAAGCATTGAGGGGTTTCCAGTGAATTATATTCCTCAGGGAAAGGCAGAGGCATGGGTAGTTGTCTGGTTTTAAGCATCTCTGACATGCTTTGATTCTAAACACCACATCAGACAAAATGTGGTGAACTTTAACTTTTAGACTTTTGGTAAATAGATATTTATCTTAAAAATACTTCATCATTAGTATGAACAGCAACAGCCATCCCTCTCTCTTTCTTTCAGGAGAGATATTAGATTTCCTTTTATTTTCTCCTTGGGACAAAACTGAAGTTGTGACTTGAGCTGAGATCACCACAAAGAGCAACAGAAAGTCCAGCCTTGAGCTGAGCCAATTTCACCTCAGAGAAACTACACGAGGAAAGGCATCCACCAAATGATAAAAGCAAACAGCCCCTGTGAGCACATCATTCCATGGGTCTCATGAAGTGCTTTACTTGAACTTATAATACTCTTGAAATCAGCTTTTGGCCCAACATAGCTCACATAAATTTCAGTCAGGCTTGCAGCTTTCCACCCAAAATTAACACGGCTGTTGTTGCCTGTCAAAGGGATGTCAAAGGCAGTGTGAATCTGCCTTTCAAGTCTGAGTCATTGTGACAGGCCACACAAAGTCACTGCTTCTGGTTCTGAGGACAAAGACCTTTAGTTCTGAGGACAAAGACCTTGCATGTTTTCCATCTAGCCCAAACCCTTCTGATACATTTGTACATTTGTGTGGTGACACAACCTTGGGGAAAATATGGTTGTGTGGGCAGCAGCCCTTTGCAATTCTAACTCTTAAAAACTAATTCTGTCATAAGAAATAAATCCTTTGTGGAGAAGGCTGATTGAACCTTAATTTGCAGAGGTTAATGCAGATGCACAATCCAGCATCCAAGCAGGGGTTTGTGGTGCCAGTGTGGGCAGTTCTGCTGGGCAAGCTGTGCCAGAACAATTGGGTTTGGTTGGTGCCTGGACACCGTGGCGCTGATGAAGCTGCACTTTCACCTATGGTAGAACTTCAGAACTTCAAAACCTCATATTTAAGCAATAAGGTAATTTTTAGTCCCATATCTGTATTTCAAAAGTGCAGGCTTACAGACAGTCTGAAAGCTGTCATCTCACTGATCATTGAAGTCAGACTCTGGTTCATGTAATGAACATGTGCCAAAAAGGAAGAACCTGCTCTTACACTTGCTGCCACTACAAAGTTTTATCAGACAAGGATGACACAAGGGGACATATTTAACCGTTCAGGTGCAACCTGAGTCAGTGGCAGAGTAACAGATCCACTCCGCTGTTATCCAGAGATCTCATCTTCCCAACCTTCTCCTTACCTCATGTAACACACCACTATAAGTAAGAAATTTAAGGTACCCAGCAACCTAATGCCGTGGCAGAGGGAGAGGATGAAATGATTAAAAAAACAGCAGGTTAAGATTTGAACAGGAAATCTTACCAGGTTATGCAAATGCTACATGAAATTTTAATTTAAAACTCATAACGATGCTGATTTCCAGGTAAGAAAAAGGCTTAATGAAGCTTGACTAATTAATTTTAGAGGTGAACCTCTGCTACATTCTGCAGTGCAAAAGCTGAGGAGAACAGGTGGGGCTTGTTACAGCATAAATTCTACTGTTACTTTTCAGAACATCCTGAAAACTTAAAAGCAAGCTTGCCATGTGCACATTACTGAAACAACCAGTGTATATTGCCCTGCCCAGATTCCTTCCCAGCACAATTCATCTGAACCTCACTCAGCTGCAGGACAACCCAGATCCATAAAAAAGAGTTTTAGTCCCTGAATACTTCTGCATGTGTTCCTGGCAGGAGACAAGGAGTGCTGGGCACCATTCCTGCCACTGGAAATTCAGCTCCTCACCTCCCTGTTACTCAGTGTCATGCTAACAATTCAGCACAGCCACACAGCACTTGCAGACCTGGCATGTCCTGGTGTTCCCCCCAGCCCCATTCTGATGCACACACACACACACACACACACACACTCAAATCAAGGCCTCCTAACTTTATTTCAACTAAACATTCTTTAAAAAAAATATTTAAAAATTTAAAAATCAATGTTGGCCACACCTAACAACATGTGAATATGCAGAGATCAAAACACAAAGGTCTGTAGAAGTTCTTGGAAGCAGAAAAAAGCAAACCCTACAAATCAGTAATATTTTCAGACTGTTGACATTTTATTTTCAATGCATGCTCATCTGAGAGCTTCAGGTTTCTGTTTTCAAAGGTGCTTATTAACCAGTGATCATTTTACACTGAACCACATATTATTGGGATTTTTTTAAATATAAATGAAAAAGTGCATGTTTTCTGTTATTTGTAATTTATTTTTAATTAAATGTGTTTTAACAGAAACAATGGCTTTTTTTAATGCAGAGGGGAAAAAAAACCCAAAACAAAACCCCCACGTGCTTAGAAAAGAACAGTGTCTCTCCCAGACAGCTTTCCTCTAATTAAAACAGGCCAAGCAACTCTGAAGAGTGCTGTGTCTGCTTATGCCACTAGATATTTTGTCTGTATAAAAATAGTACAATAATCAACTCTATGAATTGCTGCAGCCTCCAGGAGAAGAAAACCCACCAGTAAATATTCTGAAGGGTGTTCAAAAGCTGAATGATGTGTTTGAAAACCTCTGTCATTTGCAGATAACTGCTGAATGGAGAATATGGTTGGTCAATAGGTATTTCTTTTATGTTCTTCAGTAAAAGATGGATTTGGTTTTTCCACTATAAAGTTTTTACATTCTTTGCTCTGTTATCAATGCTTTACACTCCCACTATTCTTATGAGCTATAACTAACATCACAAAAGTACTGATACTGTTTCACACTGAGATATGGCCATGTCACTTTATTCTCTAATGAGATTTTATCCTGGAGCATACAGCTGGGCACATAAAAGGAGCTTAGGAAAAGGAACCAGCCCAACTTCAATCGTGCCATGGAAGGCCTTAAACTGGAACAAAATTAAAAGCAGCATTTCAGTTTAGGAGAATGCCTCCCCCTGAGCTAAGGAAGCAGAGACACATCCTCCTCCCTCCTCCAAAGATCCAGCCTGTTTCTGTGGGCTATGCTCTGTCCTTATCCAAACAGTTTGTCTTAAAAATAAATAAATAAAAACACCAAACCTCTCCCTTCCCAAGGCTTTATCTAATGTTTCATTGCACTTGAAAGGAAAAGCTTCAAAGTGCAGCAGGAAAGACAAATATATTTCATTCAGGAGTGAATTAATTTTCGTGCAGGGCAGGGGAAGGAAGGGTGCAATTTTACACCATTCTCAAGTAACATGGAGAGGGTCTCACCCCCAGCAGTGTCAGAACTGAATCACCTTGTTCAGCAACATCCTGCTCACACCATCACAAAACAGGATGTAAACTACCCCCAAGTGCAACTGGTGGTCCTGTTTCAGGAAATTATATAAATTAGCATTATTTTAGCATGCTATAAATCAATCTTGAACATGATTACCATAACTTTAGGAATAAAAAAGGCTTTCACTTTTTTTTTTCCCCCTGTCTTGGATATATTTTGTTCGGTTATGGCCACAATGTTTAGACCTGTAGAAAAGAATTTGATTTGTGCAACCACAAAAGTAAGCAATATTTTCTCAGTAGCAGAGGTGTCATATGGGGAGTTTTACAGAAGATGGTCAGAAGGACACAAAAATCACCTATTCCTGTTTTTAAAC